>NC_092716.1:186035415-186405979 GCF_047496885.1 Scyliorhinus torazame
CAGTGCAGCATTCCCTCGGCACTACACTGGAGAGTGAACCTAGATTTTTGCATTCAGATCCTGGGATGAGCGACAAAATTCTACATTTTAACTCGGTCTGTGGGAGAGGGAGGAGGATAGTGGAGGGACTGGGGTGAGTGACAAGCTCATACATTGAAGCCCAGAGAGATTCTGACCCTACAGGCATCATAGCAACAGACCCTGGCGGCCAGGTGGGTCCAGAGGCGATTGCAATCGGGGAAGGGACGGGTGATGCGTGAAGTGGAGGGGGGGGGGGGGGGGGGGGGAAAGAGAGATGTGGTTTGTGGGATCTTGCTGTGGATAAGTTGGCTGTCACATCTCCTACATTACAACAGTGCCTATTCCTCAAAAGGTACTTCATTGGCTATAAAATGTTTTAGGGTGCCCTGAGGTTGTGAAAGGTGCAAAAAAAACACAAGAAGTTCTCTGTTAGCTGGGAGAGATATTAATGTTTCCCTTGGGGAAACAATAAGGAAGTAATCTATCAGTGAACTCCGATAACATAATGAACCATGGACCTTGAGGCATTTATGAGCGTGACGTTAGATTAGAGGCTGTCGCTGTTTTACTCATGAGATTTTCCAGATCTATTCAGCTTGGGATAAATATTTTATGTGGGCAGTGTCTCCTAGTGCGTCGCCAAACTAATGTTTTACTCGGCACCTCAATAGACATTGTGTCATAACCACAAGAGGTCTTTAGTAAATTCTCAGGAAATTTCAAGGTTCTTAAGTATTTGTGAGGTAGAGAGAGAGTCATCCCTCATCTCCCTCAGTGCCCATTGATGAAGTTGATAAGATGACCTTGTTAATCCCCACCCGGTTTCACTGGACCAGTAACCGTAATTCCTATGTTCGGGAAAATAGGAGGGAAAACAGGGCAAGGGTTGAGTTAGGGCCTATTCCAAGAAATATTCTCTCGGACAATTCCTGTTGGTCCCTAAGGCTGGCCACATAAGACAGCAGTAATCCAAATTTCAGCGAGACATTTTGAGGGTGATGAACCTATGTGTCTGGTGAATCAACAACTCCTGGGTCAGAGACTTCCATCATATCAGGATTCCTGAGTTCACTGTGTTAGGAGTATTCCCAATGAACAACACTGGGCTTGTGCCTGGAGTAGACAGGGATCAAAACAGAATGATGTTAGCCTTCAGGCTCAACTACTGACCCAGGGAAGAAGAAACCTGGAATCACTGGTGTACCTGGGGAAACAGCCAAGGCTTTTGAGGCTACAACAAAATATTCTTTATTATCACCCTTCTGCCATTAACCTCCCGCCCCTTCCACCCCCCCCCCCCAAGCCATTCACCTTCCCCAACACATCACAGCCTCCCCAATTTTCTCTCCACTGCCCCTCACCCCCACTTCACCTCAACACCCACTCCTGTCCCCCTCCTCCCCCCCCCCCCCCCCCCCCTCCCCAAAACTCGCCCTCACTCACAACCTCAACAATGCCAGAAGCGATGAGTGTCGCTGATTCCTGTACCACATCTCGGTCTCTGGAACAAAGTGAGCAAGTGGCTCAGAATGGGGGCAAATAATCATCCCCATCCCTTCGCAGAACCAGCACTCCTCAGATAAGCTGTTTGGGGGGAAAAAAACATGCTGGTAGTTTAACTCCTGAACCAATTGTGTTTGTGGTGCTCTGGAACTCTGTTGATGCCCCATCAGCATTGTTTGTGTTGGAGCCAAGAGGGAGAGAACTTGATCCTCACTGTAAACTCCAAGACTCATCAAACCAGTGCCACGTGTGCTATGCCGTTCCTTGCCAAACAGACAGCAGAAACCTTTCCAGTGCTTTTAGCTGTCCCAACTCATACTAAAGGAACTTGACTATTCCGAATCTATGCAATCAAGGTCTCCAGCTAAAAGGGATCCATGCTTACAGGAAACAGTAAATTGCAGGAACTGTCATAATGTGGGGTTTTCAGTACCACAATTCAATTTGTGGGAAACAGAAGGCAAACACAGTTTATATTCCATTCTGCAAACAACTGAAATGTGCAATAGAATTATCTATCTCTGTATTTAATATAAATTGCTTTGTTACATCGCTACTGAATATTGTAATTTTAATTTGTGCTCACAAAATGTGTCTATTTCTTTAATAAATGTTCCCAATGAATTAAGTGTACTGAGATATTGATGTAATAACTTCAAAGATTAGTTTAAATCGCATTATAATTTGAGGGAGTTTATTGTGCACAAATTGGCTGCCATGTTTCCTACCTAAAACAGTGACAACTCTTCTATATTTCATTGGTTGTGAAACACTGTGGGATATCCTGAGCTTACAGAAAGGACATGCCGTTCTTTCTTACTAAATTTTTGGATGTCATGAACACAAAAATATTGAACTGGTTGAAGTCTTGTTGAACACAGTGCAATGAAGAGACATGGGGTGCGATTTAACGGGACAAGTTCTAAGTGCCGTAGCCGTCGTGTTGGGTGTTCCGATACAGAAACAAACCAACACGGTTGTAGATGGTACAACTCTGTTTTATTATTCTGTATAATAATAACTATTAACTTCTGGCTGTGGTTCGTACTTCACCAGCTAACCTGTGGACCCAGCCCTAGCACTATCTTAGTGAGGCACTCAGCACATGGTCTATGTCTGAGTGGCACGCTGTGAGCTCTGTGCTCTGAGCTATCTCCTGGTAGAAAATGAGCGGGAACTGTGGTGTTCCCTGTTTTATAGTGCGTGTGCTCTCACTGGTGATTGGCTGTGATGTTGTGTGTGTGTTGGTTGGTCCATCTACCTGTCCATCAATGTGTGTGTGTGATTGCACCATGATATGTTAATGTGGATATCATGACAGTAGCGAGCAAGCATTCCTGCGAGTTCCTCGATGGCCGCGTTGGCGAGCTCCTGACCACTTTCGAACAGTAATTAGTCACTATTTGGGCCGTAGCGAGTTCCTCTCCGGGCAAGCCCACACTTAGCACTGCAGAGCTGAGCTCGCTAACCAGACCGACTCCTCAGAGATTGGGCTGCCATTTTGGAAGGGAACCCCCCGATCTCTAAATGAACTTCAGGGTCATGCAATCCCCCCTCCATCCACGGGCAGTATCACCCCCACTGCCCCCCGCACATATGGGCGTTACCTCACACCGCAACCCCCAGTGAGGACACCCCACCATGGGGTCGCTGAAGGGCCCCCTTTTCAGTGCACCCTGCACCCTCTTTCAGCCTCCTTCTTTCCAGGACGCCCATCCTGCACCTCCCAACATTCCGGAGGCCACCCATGTCCGACCTTCAACCCCTGTCCTCCATGCTCCCTCAACCCTGCTCTCGCAGCGTGGGCATCGATCACCTTAGGCCTGGAACCTTGACAGTGCCACTCAGGCACCTGGCACCCTGGCACTGACACTCTGACACCCTGTCAGTGCTCTTTCCAGCCTGACAGTGCCACGCTAGCTTCTTGGCAGTGCCAGGGTGTGGTGCAAAGGTGTCCAGGTGCCAGGGTGAGAGCCAGGGTACTACCCTGCCCTGTCCCTGACCATCCATGGGCCTCCAACGGCTTGGGGGACCCCCAGGTCCTGTCCTTCATTTGTGTGGGCCAGTACTAATCGTCGTTTGCGGGACGCCTTGCTGGAGAGCTCATTCGATCCCAGGAGGCCGTTGGATTGAGCAAGTGGGACCAGCTTAGTGATAGAAACTGGGTGGCATGGATAAGCTAGGCCGAAGGGCCTGTTTCTATACTGTAAACATCTATGACTCTATCTGCAGTATTTTGCTTTTATGCAACATATTTTGAATGGACTGGAGTCAGCCACAGCTTATTTGCAAGATTCCAGCACAAAAGCTGGGCAAAGATAAGCAGAGCTACTGCTGAGATACAGGAAGTGGTGCAACCATGGCATCTTAGCGCAGAAACGGAGACACGTGGTGCTTTGTGTACACAATCTTTGAAGGTTAGGTAGGAAGGTCATTCTGCTAAACAAGTGAGTGAGTGAGTGATCTATCATCCTTCCATCTACCAGAAATGGTGGATATGCGCAAACTATCTGTTTGGGCAGGGTGTATTCATTTGGTGCACCTCTGCTGACACATTCCTGATTCTGTCCTGCAGACAATATAAATGCAAATTGTTGGGCTTCTTTACTGGTAACTGTAAACTGTAAATCATCCATGTTTCACAGCCACACAACAAGGTGCTGAGAACTCAGCTTGGCTCTAAGGATCACATGTGTGTTTAGTGAGTTGGCCAAAGATGGTAGGTGCTTTCCCTATTCGTATCGATCTCTGCATCAAGAGATAATTTACCTTTCACTTTGGACCCAAGATAGCAGAATCTGTTTACTACTTCTAGTGGGGTGTTTACTGTGATCAGGAGTGAAAAGGCAACACCTTGTCCCATGACTACAGTTTTCTTGACACTTCCAGTCAGGGAGAACAAGCTACAGGCATGGGAGAGACAGTCCCATGAGTCTTTGCAGCTGAGTTTCTGTGTAGCGACTGTTATGTGTCAGAGTGTGGTAAACACCACTGCAAACACATTGCATGTATTACGGTACTGCCACTGTATTACAGGTACCGCAGTAAATCCCAGCCTGCTGGCTCCTCCCAGCAGGCGGCGTATAAAAGTGTAAGCTCTCCTGCGCTGCTCCCATTCTGGTTCCAGCTGCAGGAGGCACAACATCTTGTGCAATAAAGCCTCGATTGTTTCACCATTCTCGTCTCGTGGCAATTTATTGCACAAGATTTTAAAAGATGGACTTCCTCATCAAGCCTGATCACCTGGAGCTGAGCCCTCATGCAGCCAACGCCATGTCCACCTTCGACCACTGGCTAGCCTGCTTCGAAGGCTACCTCAGAGCAACCACTGAAGAGCTCTCGGGCCCACAGAAGCTCCAAGTCCTCTACTCACGGGTGAGACCTGAAATTTTTCCCCTCATCCGGGATGCGCCCACCTACACAGAAGCGATGACACTACTGAAGGGACAGTTCATTAAGTCAGTGAATCAAGTGTACGCCAGGCACCTCCTGGTCACGAGACGGCAACTCCCGGGGGAATCTCTGGATGATTTCTTGCGGGCTCTACAGATTCTCGGTAGGAACTGTGACTGCCAGGCAGTTTTGGCAGTCCAACACACCGAACTATTAATCAGAGACGCTTATGTCACGGGCATTAAGTCTACGTACGTTCGCCAGCGGCTATTGGAAGGGGGTACGATCGATCTTGCAGAGGCTGTGCAGCTTGCCAATTCCCTGGAAGTGGTCTCCCGTAATCTGGAGGCCTTCACCTCCGACCGCGTGGCACCCTCGTGGGCATCGTGGGAACCACCAGCTGCCGACTCGAGTGCACCGCAAGCCTGTGCCGCGCGGCAGCCAGCCAACTCTGGGGGGCCCAAATGATATTTTTGTGGCCAGAGCAAACATCCCAGGCAGCGCTGCCCGGCGCGGAGCGCGACCTGCAACGGGTGTGGGAAGAAGGGCCACTTTGTTTCCGTTTGCCAGGCCCGGTCGGTCGTCGCTATTTCCAGGCCCGGCATTACTACACCCCTCACGTGTGATCCAGGGACGCCCCCATCTTCTCCACCACAAGCTACGTGCGGCCCGTGGGCACCGCCATCTTTGACGCCGCCCGCCATGTGCGCCCCATGGGCGCCGCCATCTTCGCCGCCATTTTGGACCGTGCCTCAGGACCCCTGCTCGTCAGGCCGTTCGCTGCCCGCTGATACCTCCGCCACCGCTGATCAGCCCAGGACCTCCCAACATCTTCCGCAGTTCGCCTCCATCACTCTGGATCAGTCTCGGCCCCGCAACCTTGCGACCGCTACGATGACGGTAAAGATCAACGGGCACGAGACGACCTGCCTCTTTGACTCCGGGAGCATAGAGAGTTTCATCCACCCTGCTACGGTAAGGCGCTGCTCCCTCCCGGTACTCCCCGTCACCCAGAAAATCTCCCTGGCCTCCGGATCCCATTCCGTGGAAATCCGGGGGTACTGTGTCGCGGCCTTCACCGTTCAGGGCGTAGAGTTCAGCAACTTCAGGCTCTACGACCTCCCCCATCTCTGCGCTGCCCTGTTACTAGGTCTTGACTTTCAGTGCCACCTCCAAAGCCCTACTCTGAAATTCGGCGGACCCCTGCCCCCCTCACCGTCTGCGGCCTCACGACCCTGAAGGTCGATCCACCCTCGCTGTTTGCGAACCTCACCCCGGACTGCAAGCCCATCGCCACTAGGAGCAGACGGTACAGTGCGCAGGACAGGGCCTTTATCAAGTCGGAGGTCCAACGGCTTCTGCGGGAGGGGATCATTGAGGCCAGTAACAGCCCCTGGAGAGCTCAAGTTGTGTTAGTGAAGACTGGGGAGAAGCACAGGATGGTCATTGACTACTGTAAGACCATCAATCGATACACGCAGCTCAACACCTACGCCCTCCCACGCATATCTGACATGGTCAATCAGATTGCGCAGTATCGAGTCTTCTCCACAATAGACTTGATGTCCGCCTACCACCAGCTCCCCATCCGCCTGGAGGACCGCCAATACACTGCATTCGAAGCAGATGGCCGCCTCTATCATTTCCTTAGAGTTCCCTTCGGCGTCACCAATGGGGGTCTCGGTCTTCCAGCGAGAGATGGACCGAATGGTTGACCAGTACGGGCTGCGGGCCACATTCCCGTACCTAGATAATGTCACCACCTGCGGCCTCGATCAGCAGGACCAAGACACAAACCTCCAAAAATTCCTCCATACCAGCAAACTCCTTAACCCAACCTATAATAAGGAGAAATGCGTGTTCACACCAACCGCTTAGCCATCCTTGGCTATGTCGTGGAAAATGGAGTCCTAGTGCCCGATCCCGACCCCATGCGCCCCCTCCTGGAACTCCCACTCCCATACTGCCCCAAGGCCCTGAAACGATGCCTGGGGTTCTTTACCTACTATGCCCAGTGGGTCCCTAATTATGCGGACAAGGCCCGCCCACCCATTCAGTCCACAGTTTTTCCCGTGACGGCTGAGGGCCGCCAGGCCATCAACCACATCAAGGTGGACATCGCCAAGGCTACGATGCACGCAGGCGACGAGACCCTCCCCTTTCAGGTGGAGAGCGATGCATCAGACTTAACTCTGGCCGCCACCCTCAACTAGGCGGGCAGACCCGTGGCTTTCCATGCGTCTGAAATTCGGCACTTCTCTGTCGAAAAGGAGGCCCAAGCCATTGTGGAAGCTGTGCAACATTGGCGGCATTAACTGGCTGGCAGGAGATTCACTCTCCTCACTGACCAACGGTCGGTTGCCTTCATGTTTAACAATACGCAGCGGGGCAAGATCAAAAATGACAAGATCTTGAGGTGGAGGATCGAGCTCTCCACCTATAACAATGAGATCTTGTATCGCCCTGGGAAGCTCAATGAGCCCCCTGATGCCCTATCCCATGGTACATGTGACAGCGCACAAGTGGACCGATACTGGGCTCTCCACAATGACCTCTACCACCCGGTTCTTCCATTTTGTCAAGGCCTGCATTCTGCATACTCCATTGAAGAGGTCAGGACCATAACCAGAGACTGCCAGGTCTGCGCAGAGTGCAACCCGCACTACTACCGGCCAGATAGAGCGCGCCTGGTGAAGGTCTCCCGCCCCTTGGAGCGCCTCAGCATGGACTTCAAAGGGCCCCTCCCCTCCACCGACCGCAACGTATACTTCCTCAATGTAATTGATGAGTACTCCCGGTTCCCTTTTGCCATCCCATGCCCCGACATGACTTCTGCCACGGTCATCAAAGCCCTACACAGCATCTTCACCTTGTTCGGTTTCCCTACCTACATCCACAGCGATCGGGGATCCTCCTTCATGAGTGATGAGCTGCGTCAGTTCTTGCTCAGCAAGGACATCGCCTCGAGCAGGACGACCAGCTACAACCCCCGGGGAAACGGGCAAGTGGAGAGGGAGAGCGGGACGGTCTGGAAGGCCGTCCTGCTGGCCCTTCGGTCTAGAAATCTCCCGGTCTCCCACTGGCAGAAGGTCCTCCCCAACGTGCTCCACTCCATCCGGTTGCTCCATGCACCGCTACTAATGAGACCCCTCACGAACTTGTGTTTGCCTTCCCTAGGAGGTACACCTCCAGGGTCTCGCTCCCAACATGGCTGACAGTTCCTGTGCAGAGCCATAAATCGGATCCCTTGGTTGAGAAAGTCGACCTCCTACATGCAAACCCGCAGTACGCCTACGTGGCACACCCCGACGGGCGACAAGACACAGTCTCCCTCCGGGACCTGGCACCCGCTGGGTCCCCACCCACAACCCCTGACCTGATACCGCTCCTCCCACCGGTTGCCTCATTCACCCCTGCGCCACCCAAGCGAACCTCACCGCAGCCCCCATCCCAGCAGGATCCGTCCCCTAACTGGATCCACTCAGGGGTGACGAAGACGAGGATAACACCCTCCCGGAGTCGCAGGTGACCACGTCGGCGCCCACATCACCACCAGGACTGAGACGATCGTAGCGGAGGGTCAAAGCCCCCGACAGACTCAATCTGTAATGTTTTTCTTCACCCCCGCCGGACTCTTTTTTTTTTTAACACTGGGTGAATGTGGTAAACACCACTGGTAACACATTGCATGTATTACGGTACTGCCACTGTATTACAGGTACCGCAGTAAATCCCAGCCTGCTGGCTCCTCCCAGCAGGCGGCGTATAAAAGTGCCTGCTCTCCTGCGCTGCTCCCATTCTAGTTCCAGCTGCAGGAGGCACAACATCTTGTGTCATAAAGCCTCGATTGTTTCACCATTCTCGTCTCGTGGCAATTGACGGTACATCACAGAGTAACCCCATTGGCTGATGTAATGTCACATGTTACACAATTATGTCATCAGTGCGTTTCGCGGGCTTTTGTGGAGTTCACCATTGTACCCTGTTTGAGCAGCACCTTGTAAATAAACCCTTACACTAGGTTACACAAACTCGACGTGTCACACCCGATTCTTTCTCTTTTTAAAATAATAATATTTTTATGAAGGCATTTATAAATACATACATGAAACAACAATCCAAAACCAAGAAAAAGAGAGTAAACAGAAAGTCACAAAGCCAATAAATAACACCCCACCCCCTCTGCCATTCCCCTCCACCCACCCTGCCTCCCCCGCATTAACCCCCTAAAAAACCCCTCCCCCCCCCCGCTGCTGATGTCTTAACTGCCTTGACAGCATACCCTCCCAACTCCTGTTTTCGACACTACCTTGTCTTGCAGCCCCGGAGGTGGTAGATCGGGAAAGGAAGACACCTGCTTCCTAGTAGAATGCTGTAGCTGTAAGTACCGGACCCCAGTCCCGCTGGGCTGCTCATATTCCTCTTCCAGTTCCTTTAAGCTTGGAAAGCTGCCCCCACAAATTGGTCCCAAAACCGTTCGATCCCCGCCCACCACCACCACCAGAACCCCGCATCCAGCACCCATCCACCCCCCCCCCCCCTCCCCAGGGGCAAACCTGTGATTCCCGTAAACCGGTGCCCAAACCGAGGCACTCTCCAACCCCAGGTGCTGCCTCCACATTCCCCACAGCCTCAGGGCTGCCACCACCACCGGGCTCGTGGAGTACCTGGCTGGCGAAAACGGCAGGAGCATTGTCAACAGTGCCCGAAGCTCGTGCCCTTACAAGAAGCTGCCTTCAGCCGCTCCCACACCGACCCTCCCCCACTACCCACTTCCTGACCATGGCTATATTTGCTGCCCAATAGTAGTTTGTTAAATTTGTCAAGGATCCCCCCCCCACCCCCTCCCCCCACCCCCCCCCCACCCTCCCACCCCACGCCCCTGCTCCAGCAGCACCTTCTTTACCCGGGGGGATTTCCCCACCCAATCAAACCCCAAAATCAGGGCGTTAACTTTCCCAAAAAAGGCCTTTGGTATAAAAATCAGGAGCTTCTGAAAAACGTACAGGAACGTCGGAAGCACCGTCATTTTCACGGTTTGCACTCGCCCTCAAGTGACAGCGGGAGCACATCCCACCTCTTAAAATCCCCCTTCATCTGCACAACCAGCCACGCCCGGTTCAATTGAAAAAATGAAATGAAATGAAAATCGCTTATTGTCACGAGTAGACTTCAATGAAGTTACTGTGAAAAGCCCCTAGTCGCCACATTCCAGCGCCTGTTCGGGGAGGCTGGTATGGGAATTGAACTGTGCTGCTGGCCTGCCTTGGTCTGCTTTAAAAGCCAGCGATTTAGCCCAGTGAGCTAAGCCAGCCCCACGTGGGGGGGGGGGCCTTGACAAATTTGTGCAAATGCTCCCATCCCCGCGCCACTTGAATGCCCAAGTATCTAAAGTTCACCCCCACCACTTTAAACGGCAGCTCGCCCAGCCTCCCCTCCTGCCCCCTTGTTTGAATCGGGAAAACCTCACTCTTCCCCATGTTTAATTTTTTCCTGGAAAACCGGCTGAACTCCTCCAAGATGTTAATAATACGAAATGTTAAGGAGTAAATCGTCGACATATAACAAAACTCTATGTTCCATGTTGCTACTCCCTCCACCTCCGTACAATCCCTTTCCAGCTCCTGGACGCTCTAAGTGCTCTAACACCACGGCAAAAAGTAACAGGGAGAGTGAGTATCCCTGCCTTGTCCCACGATGTAGTCCGAAATACCCCGAGCTCACCCGATTTGCCCTTACACTTGCTACCGACGCCTATTCAGCAACCGGACCCAATCCACAAACCCAAATGCCCGAACACGAATCATTCCAAAACTTCCCACAAATATTCCCATTCTACACGATCAAAGATTTCCTCCGCATCCATAACGACCGTAACGACCACCACCTCCACCTCCTATCCCATCATTACCACATTTAATAACTGCCTGATGTTTGCCGACAAATAACTCCCCTTTACAAATCCCGTCTGGTCCTCCCCTATCACTCCCGGTACACAGTCCCCAGCATGTGAGGCCAAGATCTTTGCCAGCTGTTTGGCGTCCACATTTAGCAGCGAGTTCGGGCGACAAGACCCAAACTCCTCAGGTGTGCGAACATGCGCGACCGTTTATCTGGCCCATTCAGCCCCTTACATTCCACGTGCCCAGCCTGGTCAGGGGGCATCCTGCCCCCATCCCCTGCCGATCAACCCGAACCCTTCTAGGTCTTCTGGCCCATGTCCCGCAGCCCGCCAGGCCCGCCCTCGGATGTCCACCAGCACCAAATACCTCTTTATTGCGCTTCAACTGCCACACCCCTGTCAGCACCCCCCTGAACAAAACAACAATCCCATCCTCCTCTAAAACTCTAACCACCTGCGGCTATGCAGAGCTATGTCGCACATTCGGCAGTTCCCGCTTGGAACGGACTTTTGGGCTCTTTTCAGTGCCCCCAATGGCATTTTTTCGGCATTTCCCGGTGTGGGAAGAAGACTACAACATTCCCCCGGCAGTGTATGGCTTGGACCAGGAAGGGGGCGACTAAAAAAGTGGTGGTGAACCCAAAGAAAGTGCGAGGGAAGAAGAGCAAGATGGCGGCAGGCGGGGACCAGGCAGCGTGGATGCAGTGGGCGCAGGAGCAGCAGGAGGTTATCCAGCGCTGCTTCAGGGAGCTCAAAGCGGACCGATGAAGTCTTCTATTGATAAGCGGCTGGAGACCCAGACAGCCCAGGGAGTGGCGATCGCGAGGTCCGACAAAAGATCTCAGATAACGAGGACGAGATCTTAGGCCTGGCGGTAAAGGTGGAGGCACACGAGGTGCTCTACAAGAAATGGCAGGAACGGTTCGAGGAGATGGAGAATCAGTCGAGGAGGAAGAATCTGCGGATCCTGGGCCTCCCGGAGGGGCTGGAGGGGTCGGACGTGGGGGCCTATGTGGTCACCATGTTAAACACGCTGATGGGAGCGGGGTCCTTCCAGGGGCCCCTGGAGCTGGAAGGGGGCCATAGAGTGCTGGCGAGGAGGCCCAAGGCTAACGAGCCTCCGCGGGCGGTGCTGGTGCGGTTCCATCGGTTCGTCGATCGGGAGTGTGTGCTCAGGTGGGCCAAGAAGGAGAGGAGCAGCAGGTGGGTGAACGCGGAGATTTGAATATATCAGGACTGGAGTGCGGAAGTGGCGAAGAAGAGGGCCGGGTACAATCGAGCGAAGGCGGTGTTGCACAGGAAGGGGGTGAAGTTTGGCATGCTGCAGCCGGCACGACTGTGGGTCACCTACAAGGACCGGCACCATTATTTTGAGTCCCCGGAGGAGGCGTGGGCCTTTGTTCAGGCCAAGAAGCTGGACACAAACTGAGGGTCGGGATGGGGGGTCGGGCGTGGGGATGGTCGGGGATTGTTGTTGTATTACATTTTGAGGGGGGGTTCTTTGTTCTTGTTTATTTTTGATTCGGTGTGGGTGGTTAGGATGGGTTGGGCACTGTTTTGGTTGGGTCTGTCGGGTGGGCTCTTGGAGGGGGATAAGTAAACGGAGTAGGGCGTGGATGGCCGGTAGGGGGGATGGGGCCCCGCGGGGGAGGGTGAGGCCCGAGTCGGGGGTGAGGGGACTGGGCCTGTAAAAGGAGCTGCGCCAGAGGAGGCGGGGCCGGGCAGGTGGAAAGCGCGGGCTTTTTCCCGCGCTGAAGTCTGGAGGGGGCGGGGCCGAGGTGGGGAAGCGGGGCCGGGAGTTCGCGCACCTGAAGGGGCTCAAGGCGGATGTGGTCATGCTCCAGGAGACACACCTGAAGGTGGCAGACCAGTTAAGATTGAGGAAGCGGTGGGTAGGTCAGGTGTTTCATTCGGGGCTGGATGCCAAAAATAGGGGGGTGGCGATCTTGTTTGGAAAGAGGGTGTCGTTCGAGGCGTCGAGCATTGTGACAGACAATGGCGGCAGGTACGTAATGGTAAGTGGTAATCTGCAAGGGGAGAGGGTGGTGCTGGTCAATGTGTATGCCCCGAACTGGGACGATGCGGGTTTTATGCGGCGCATGTTGGGTCGGATCCCGGACTTGGAAGTGGGGGGCCTGATAATGGGGGGGGACTTTAACACGGTGTTGGATCCGGCACTGGACCGCTCCAGGTCTAGGACAGGTAGGAGGCCGGCGGCGGCTAAAGTGCTGAGGGGGTTTATGGACCAGATGGGAGGGGTAGACCCTTGGAAATTTGCAAGGCTGGGGGCTAGGGAATTTTCATTCTTCTTGCACGTTCATAAGGCCTATTCCCGGATCGACTTTTTTGTTATGAGCAGGGTGCTGATAGCGAGAGTAGAGGATACCGAGTACTCGGCGATAGCCATTTCGGATCACGCCCCGCATTGTGTAGGCCTAGAGCTGGAGGAGGAGAGGGACCAGCGCCCGTTGTGGCGCTTGGAGGTGGGGCTGTTGGCGGACGAGGAGGTGAGCGAGCGGGTCCGAGGAAGCATAGAGAGATACCTGGAGGCCAACGATAACGGGGAGGTCTGAGTGGGGATGGTCTGGGAGGCGCTGAAGGCGGTGGTTAGGGGAGAGCTGATCTCCATTAGTGCCCACAAGGAGAGAAGAGAGCAGAGGGAGAGGGAGAGGCTGGTGGGGGAGATGATGAGGGTAGACAGGAGGTACGCGGAGGTACTGGAGGAGGGACTGTTGAGGGAGAGGCATAGCCTCCCGGCCGAATGTGACCTGTTGACCACCAGGAAGGCGGAGGTGCAGTGGAGGAAGGCCCAGGGGGCGGTCTATGAGTATGGGGAAAAGGCAAGCCGGATGCTGGCGCATCAGCTTCGGAAGCGGGACGCAGCTAGGGAGATCGGGGGAGTTAAGGATAGGGGAGGGAGTGTGGTGCGGAGTGGGGTTGGCATCAATGGGGTCTTCAGGGACTTCTATGAGGAACTGTATCGGTCCGAGCCCCCACTGGAGGAGGGATGGGCCGCTTTCTGGACCAAGTGAGGTTTCCGAAGGTGGAGGAGGGACTGGTGGCGGGATTAGGGGCCCCGATTAGGCTGGAGGAGCTGGCCAAAGGGATAGGGAGCATGCAGGCGAGGAAATCACCGGGGCCGGACGGTTTCCCGGTCGAATTCTACAAAAAATATGTGGACCTGTTGGGCCCGTTGCTGGTTAGGACGTTCAATGAGGCAAGGGAGGGGGGTGCTCTGCCTCCGACGATCTCCCGGGTACTGATCTCTTTGATCCTGAAGCGGGACAAGGATCCCCTGCAGTGTGGGTCTTACAGGCCGATTTTGTTGTTAAATGTAGATGCCAAGGTGCTGGCGAAGGTCTGAGCCATGAGAATTGAGGATTGGGTGCCGCAGGTTATCCACGAAGACCAGACGGGGTTTGTGAAGGGGAGGCAGTTGAACGCGAATGTGCAGAGGCTCCTGAACGTTATTATGATGCCGGCGAGGGAGGGGGAGGCGGAGATAGTGGTGGCGATGGACACTGAGAAGGCTTTCGATAGGGTAGAGTGGGGATACCTGTGGGAGGTGCTGAAGAGGTTTGGGTTTGGGGAGGGCTCGTCAGGTGGGTTAGGCTGTTGTACGAGGTCCCAATGGCGAGTGTGGCCATGAACAAGGGGAGGTCTGAGTACTTTCGGTTGCATCGAGGGACAAGGCAGAGGTGTCCCCTGTCCCCCCTGCTCTTCACACTGGCGATTGAACCCCTGGCTATGGCACTGAGGGAGTCGAGGAACTGGAGGGGGTTGGTGCGGGGTGGGGAGGAGCATAGGGTGTCACTCTATGCGGATGACTTGCTGTTATATGTGGCGGACCCAGTGGGAGGAATGCCGGAGGTAATGAGGATCCTCAGGGAGTTCGGGGATTTCTCAGGGTACAAGCTCAACATGGGGAAGAGCGAATTGTTCGTGGTTCACCCAGGGGACCAGGAGAGGGGGATTGGTGAGCTCCCACTAAAAAGGCGGAGAGGAGCTTCAGGTATCTGGGAGTCCAGGAGCTGGGGGGCCCTGCATAGGCTTAATTTCACAAGGCTGGTGGAGCAAATGGAGGAGGAGTTTAAGAGGCGGGACTCGTTGCCGCTGTCCCTGGCGGGTAGGGTGCAGTCAGCTAAGATGACGGTGCTCCCAAGGATTTTGTTCCTGTTCCAGTGCCTCCCATTCTTATCCCGAAGGCCTTCTTTAGGCGGGTCAACAGGAGCATAACGGGGTTTGTGTGGGCGCGAGGGACTCCGAGGGTGAGAAGGGTGTTCCTGGAGCGAAGTAGGGATGGGGGGGGGGGGGCTGGTGCTGCCCAACCTCTGTGGGTACTACTGGGCTGCCAATGCGGCGATGGTGCACAAGTGGGTGATGGAGGGGGAGGGGGCTGCATGGAAGAGGCTGGAGACGGTGTCTTGTGAGGGTACGAGTCTGGAGGCGCTGGCAACGGTGCCGCTGCCGCTCCCTCCAATGAGGTATACCACGAGCCCGGTGGTGGCCGGTACCCTCAAAATCTGGGGGCAATGGAGGCGGCACAGGGGGGAAGTGGTGGCCTTGGTGTGGACCCTGATACGGGGGAACCACCGGTTTGTTCCAGGGAGAATAGATGGAGGGTTTTCGGGGTGGCGCAGGGCAGGGATAAGAAGATTGGGGGACCTGTTTGTGGATGGGAAGTTCGCGAGCCTGGGTGAGATGGAGGAGTACGGGCTCCCCCCGGAGAACACCTTTAGGTATCTACAGGTAAGGGCGTTTGCCAGGCGGCAAGTGGTGGAATTCCCGCTGCTGCTGCCACGCACAGTACAGGATACGATGTTCTTGGGGGTGTGGGTTGGAGAGGGGAATATCTCGGCAACATACCAGGTGATGCAGGAGGAGGAGGCCTCGGTGGAGGAGCTGAGAGGTAAGTGGGAGGAGGGGTTGGGGGAGGAGATTGAGGAGGGGACATGGGCAGATGCCCTAGGGAGGGTGAACTCTTCCTCTTTGTGCGCGAGGCTCAGCCTCATACAGTTTACGATGCTGCACAGGGCACACATGACCGGGACAAGGCTGAGTCGGCTCTTTGGGGGTGAGGACAGGTGTGTTAGGTGCTCAGGGAGCCCAGCAATTCACACCCATCTGTTCTGGGCATGCCCAGCGCTGGAGGAATTTTGGAAGGGCGTAGCGAGGACGGTATCGAGGGTGGTAGGATCCAGGGTCAAACCGGGTTGGGGGCTCGCAATATTTGGGGTTGCAGAGGAGCCGGGAGTGCAGGAGGTGAAAGAGGCCGGAATTCTGGCCTTTGCGTCCCTGGTAGCCCGGCGAAGGATTCTTCTTCAGTGGAAGGATGCGCGGCCCCCAAGCGTGGAATCCTGGATCAGCGATATGGCGGGGTGGGGGAGGTTCTATTTTATTTTGGTTTGTCTATACTGGGGGATCTGGGGGGGGGTGTATATATTTGCTATGTTTGCTATGTGTTTATTCGGGGTGTTAATTTATTATTTATGTATGGGGGGAGGGGGGCACGAGGTTGTTTTGTTTTGTTTTGTATTTAATTCTATTGGGTTCCTTTTACATTTTGTTGTTGATATTTTGTGAAAACTTTAATAAAAATATATTTTTAAAAAACTCTAACCACCTGATTGCCCCCTACTGCGCTCCCGTGAACTAGCTCGCCCAGCTAGCCTTGCAGCCCCCGCCCATGGCGCCAAACATCCTACCCCCACTGATTCCCCTCCCCCTGCTTGCATTCCACCATGGTGCAAACAACAGTAACACTATAAAGCAGGAAAACAAAGGTGCACTCACCCTCCACCATCCTCCGCCCTCCCACCAAACCACCCCATGAAAGAGCTAAACAGCCCCTAAAAAAGAAACGTTCTCCCCTGGCCATCACACAAGACAAAATGACCCAGCACAATACAACAAGAGAAGGGCAGGGTGAACCAACATCACCTCACATTCCTTCTAAAGTTCAATGTCCTCCCTCTCCTGCCAGTTCTCTGTCTCTCAAGAACTCCATTGCCTCCTCTGGTGTTCCAAAGTAGTACTTGTGGCCGTTGTGGGTCACTCAAAGGCGGGCTGGGTACAGCATCCTGAACTTCACCCCCTTCTTAAAGAGGGCAGCGGTTGAATCCAGCTCTCTTCTTTGCCAGTTCTGCGCTCAGGTCCTGAAGCGCTTTGCTTTCCCAGGTACATCTCCTCGTCTGCCTGGCTCACTACAAGATCTCCTCTTTGTCCAGAAACCAGTGTAGCGTCACCACCATCACTCTCAGTGGCTCATTTGCCTGCAGCTTCCTCATAAGCGCCCTATGTGCCCGATCGATCTCCAGGGGCCGGTCGAAGGCCCCCTCTTCAACAGCTTGGCCACATAAGAATCTGAATCCGGTCCCTCGATGCCCTCCGGCATTCCCACTGTGGCGATTGCCTGTGCAGTTTTGTATATAGTTATCTATCAATATATATAGTTACGATACAACCTCCAACCAGCAGGTGGCGATAGAGGTCTACTTGAGATATCCAGCAGTTGGCAGTATGCTGTACAAAAGGATAGTTGCACTGGAGGTAGCTCCAGGAGAATTCACTGAATTCATTAATTTTGTTACAGTTTGTATCATAATTTGTTAGTTATCTTTCCATGTGTTCATCTTGTTAGTAAAACTATCTTACTAGTCAAAGAACTAGATGTTCTGTGTGCACCTGTACCACGGCCACAACAAAGAACATAACATGGTATCAGGTGTGTGGAACAATTGAAGATAACAACGGAGAAGATGGAATGAAACAGGCTGAAGAAAGAAAAAATAAAATTCTTCCACCTACCTGGTAAACTATGGGCAACTGGAACTCAACGCAAGGGACGACTGTGAAGTTAGAGATGGAAGGTTTGAAGGCACACCACCAGCTTCAAGTCACCGGTAATGTAGATGGGAATTGGCGTGTTTGTCAGCAGCAATTCAGACTCTATGTTGTAGCCCTTGGCCTGCAGGCGCAGCCTATCGAGATGCGCATTGCATTGCTGCTCATTGTAGCAGGTCCTCAAGCAATAGAAATTTATAACACCTTCGTGTTCAACAGCGAAGAGGAAAGCAAGAGCTTTGATGAAGTAATAAAGTACTTTTTTTTAAACAAACTTAGAGTACCCAATTATTTTTTACCAATTAAGGGGCAATTTAGCGTGGCTAATCCACCTAACCTGCACATCTTTGGGTTGTGGGGGTGAAACCCACGGAGACATGGGGAGAATGTGCAAACTCCACACGGACAGTGACCCAGGGCCGGGATTCAAACCCGGGTCCTCAGCGCCATAGGCAGCAATACTAACCATTGTGCCACGTGCCACCCTGTAATAAAGTACTTTGATCGGCATTGCTCTCTGAAGAAAAATGAAACGTTTGAATGATCTATATTTTGTCTGCATACCCATAGATTATCATAGAATCTACAGTGCAGAAGGAGGCCAATCGGCCTATCGAGTCTGCACCGACTCTTGGAAAGAGCACCCCACCCAAGCCCACACCTCGTAACCCCGTAACCCCACCTAACCTAAGGGCAATTTAGCATGGCCAATCCACCAAACCTGCACATCTTTGGACTGTGGGAGGAAACCGGAGCACCCGGAGGAAACCCACGCACACACGGGGAGAATGTGCAGACTCCGCACAGACAGTGACCCAGCGGGGAATCGAACTTGAGACCCTGGCGCTGTGAAGTAACTGTGCTATCCACTGTGCTACCGTGCCGCCCCAGAAGGCAGGCAAATATTTTGATATTTTTTTAACCGACTTGCAGTTGAATGCGCAGTTGTGCAATTTTGGTACGTTAAAGTCATCAATGATCCCCGATCAGTGGACCAAACAGGATCAGTCAACGCAGAGGCTGAAAGTGAGATTGCAACAACAGACAAATTAGCTGGGAGAAAATCAACTGTGAACAGCCAACTGGTAACTGAAGAAATAACCCCCATTTTGGAGACATTGGCTCCAGAGAAGTCTGATGAATTATCCCGTGCCCACAGAATTGTTCCTGCAGTGGATTACCAAGTACTCGAGGCCAGTCCATCAAAAAACTTGCAGGAAGAACAGATGGATACATATTCGTGTAGTTGTCCAACAAAAGACAAAGCATGTACTGTTCTATCAGATGAGGATGAGCCACTAGTTGAGGCTGAAACACAAAATGAAGGAGCAACGCCTAATGTTGAGGACATAGATCCAGCTAAGATACCGGAATGCGAATGTGTACCGAACATTCCTGAAGTCGCATACTTGCCTGCAACCGCGAAAAGATCCAAAAATATGTCGATACCGGATACCTCACCAGTTGCTGGGCATGCAGTTCAGCGTTCGAGCGCCAGCACCATGGATCAACCAACGCTCCTCAATCCAGCAAAGGCTCCAGAATCAGCTATGGTGGAAAAAGAGCCAGAAGCAGTTTGCTCAGCAGACCATCCAAAAGCAGTTCCTACGACAATAGCACCAGAAGCAACTAATCCCTTGGCCGAGACCAGTAGCAAGGATGATGACACATAAGCCAAGCAGAAAAGGAGTCGCAGCGAGCGGCTTATTCAAATGGGAAGGAAGGGGCAGAGACGAAGAGTTGAGGACACGGTTGGTTGACTGGGTAGCACCCGCGACAGTGAAGACACAAGCTTCGGCAATAAGGCCGCTTTGCAAGTAAACACACGGAGACGGAGTAGAAAGCATCACTTCAAAAGGCTAAAAAAGTTGGTGACACAAGAAAGACCTGCCAGAAGACCGGTCTGCCAAGAGTTGAAGCAAGATCGAGTATCCGGTCAAGGTTCAGGAGACCAACGGGCCGATGTCGTTTTGAACGTGTAATGAACTGTGCACAAGGGATATGTTTAAGATGATCACGCATATCATGTTTTATAAATCAGGTTCTGCCTCCGGCAGCGGTTCTCCAAATCGTCCACTTACTCCTTGAGCCACTTCTGAGTCTCCCTCAACATCCCAACTTCGGCCGTCAACGAGGTAAGCTGTTCCTCGTGCTTTCCCACCGCCTCCTCCACCTTCTGGATCGCCTGGCTATAGGCCTCCAGTCACAGCTCCACACGCTCGATGCCCGGTTTCAGCGTGTTTACCACCTTCGCAAGGCCCTCCTGAGTCTCCCTCCTCTGTTGGCTGAACTTTTTGTTCAGAAAGCCAACCAACTGCTCCGCTGACCATTGGGGCTGGTGGGGCCGACCCTTTACCCTCCATATTCTTCCCCTGTGTCGCACAAAGAGTTTCTAGCTGCTGCAGCTCCTTTCTTCCAGACTCACTTCTGGTCCACGG
The DNA here is from genome assembly GCF_047496885.1 of Scyliorhinus torazame. Taxonomy (NCBI): domain Eukaryota; kingdom Metazoa; phylum Chordata; class Chondrichthyes; order Carcharhiniformes; family Scyliorhinidae; genus Scyliorhinus; species Scyliorhinus torazame. The sequence continues at coordinate 186,055,516 of NC_092716.1, forward strand.
TTCCATCCACCAACCTCACCAGAGCTTTCCTCCACCACCTCCACACCTTCTTCCTCCAAAACATCCGCCCGGCAACCAGGGAAAAGGACCAAAAAAAACTCAAGCAGGAGCTGTCAAATGTGCGAGCACTCACACCATGGCCGCCACTGGAAGTGCCTATGATTCTTTCTCTTTGTGGCTACAACAAAGAACATAACAAAAGAGAAACTGATGACGAGATCTGGGCTGTAAAAAGAATTGGAGAAAAACAACTCTTGACGATGAATTTGTGAGTCAGTGGAGGGAATTATCGCCGGAGATCCAGGTCCATATACCATCAGGAGTGAGGTCGGGAGAAATATCGTCAACTACCAAGGCAAAATCATAGTTGTGGTAGGTAAAAGCAACAACTCTCCTGTAAATGATCTGCCTTCCACCAGCATACAGCCACCTTGCAAAATGGACAGCGACCGCCCGCCACCGCCGCTCCGCGTCACCGGTAACCTAGGGGCCAACTGGAAGATATTCAAACAACGCTTCCAGCTCTACCTTGAAACCACAGACCGGGAAGATGCCTCAGACACCAGGAAGATCACTCGCTTCCTATCCACGGCCGGGGAACATGCCATCCACATTTTCAATTCCCTCACCTTTGCTGATGGTGAAAATAAATCAAAATGCAAGACGGTCCTCCTTAAGTTTAACACTCACTGCAACATCGAGGTGAATGAAAGTTTCGAGCGCTGTGTATTCCAACAGCGTTTGCAGAGTAAGGATGAACCTTTCCAGTCCTTTCTCACCCACCTCCGCATCCTTGAACAGTCCTGTAATTACGGGCCCACCTCCGACTCCATGATACGCGACCAGATCATTTTCGGTGTTCAGTCAGACCCCCTACGCCAGCAGCTCCTCAAGGTAAAGCAGCTCACCCTAGTGACTGCCATCGAGACCTGCGTGCTACACGAACACGCCACTAGTCGGTATTCCCACATCCAAGCGGCTGAAACGGCGCGGCAAGGTCCCCATGAGGCAGAACAGGTCCAAGCAATCGAGCAACTCCAGGGCCTCAGCCTGGATGTGGGCGGCCATTTCGCGTGCTTTTTGCGGACTCCCGCGCTTGTGCGCACCAAATGAGGGGATGGCGACGTCGACGAATGTACTGCGCAGGCGCGCACCACGTATGGCCGCGCCACGCATGTGCGGTGGCGCAGCGAGCGTACTGACGCTACAACGTGTGGCAACTGTGGCTCCGCCTACTTAAAGTGGCAATGTCCTGCCAAATCCCGACGATGCCGGAGATGTGGCAAACTTGGCCACTATGCTGCTTTATGCAGAGCAGCTCAGCCTGCCAACTATTCTCGCTCCAGCCAGCCTCGCAGGAATGTCCGGGCCATTCAACCCATGATCACCGAGCCCGATTCGGACCCACTACCCGATATTGACACCGAGGACCTGAAGGCGCCTTTTCGAGTCGGTATCATTACAAAAAATAAGGCTGTCCCCGAAGCAAAGAATCCAGCCTCTATCGGTATACAGCATCGATCCAGACGATGAGTGGTGTGCCACCCTTACGGTCAACCGGTCCAAAATACGATTCCGCCTGGACACTGGTGCCTCCAACGACTTTGTGTCAAATCAGCCATCCTGCCATCAGCTTGCCAGTTATTAGATTATAATGGCAATGCCATTGCTGCCAGCGGCTCATGCCAACTTGAAGTGACGCACAGTGTGGCGCACAAAGACTCCGTGAGACGAATAGAGTGAAGTCGATGAGGCTTTATTAAGCGTGTCTGTTCCCCAGCAGCCCGATAGTAAACTGGCCTGCGGGGGAAGGCACCGGCTTCTTATACTTCGCCTTCAGGGCGGAGTATGAGGTCAACGGCCAACCAGGACCCGGGATCTGTCAGCCAATGACATTAGGGCTTCCAGTCCCACATGACCCCCAATACATACTACCACACACAGGTCACACAAAGCCATCCTTCCCTTTGAAATCGTGGGCTCCTCGAAAGCCTCCTGGCTTGGCGCGCAGGCATGCAAGCTGTTGAATCTAGTTCAGAGAGTTAATTCTCTCTCTCCTGATGACACGTCTGCCTTTCAGGACACTGACTTCAGGGCGCAGCTCGACGCCATTATCAACCAGTACCACGACGTCTTCGAGGGCATGGGCACGCTCCCATACACCTACAAGATTTTATGAAAACTGAATGCCACGCCTGTGGTGCACGCACCTCGCAGGGTCCCAGCACCCCTTAAGGACCGCCTCAAGCAGCAGCTGCAGGACCTCCCGAACCAAGGAGTGATTTCCAAAGTCACGGAACCGACCGACTGGGTCAGATCCATGGTATGTGTAAAAAGGCCTTCCGGCGAATTGAGAATTTGCATTGATCCCAAGGATCTAAATCGCAATATTATGAGAGAGCACTATCCAATTCCCAAGCGCGAAGAGCTCACATGTGAGATGGCTCGCGCCAAGCTCTTGACCAAACTCAATGCCTCAAAAGGATTCTGGCAAATCCAGCTCGACAAATCCAGCAGGAAACTTTGCACATTTAATACCCCCTTTGGCAGATATTGTTACAACAGGATGCCGTTTGGGATCATATCTGCTTCAAAAATGTTCCATAGGGTTATGGAACAAATGATGGAAGGTATTGAAGGTGTTCGCGTCTATGTCGATGACATAATCATTTGGTCCACCACCCCACAGGAGCATGTTAGTCGCCTCCAGCGCGTATTCAGACGTATACATGAGCATGGCCTCCACCTCAACAGGCCAAATGCTCTTTTGGTCAGACAGAACTTAAGTTCCTCGGGGAACTTGGCGGGCCCCCCCCCCCCTGTGATTCTCCGGTCCGGATGGGCCGAAGTCCCGCCGCTAAAATGCCTGTCCCGCCGGCGTAAATTAAACCACCTACCTTACCGGCAGGACAAGGCGGCGCGGGCGGGCTCCGGGGTCCTGGGGAGGGTGCGGGGCGATCTGGCCCCGGGGGGTGCCCCCACGGTGGCCTGGCCCGCGATCGGGGCCCACCGATCCGCGGGTGGGCCTGTGCCGTGGGGCACTCGTTCCCTTCCGCCTTCACCACAGTCTCCACCGTGGCGGAGGCGGATAAGACTCCCTCCACTGCGCATGCGCAGGAATGCCGTCAGCGGCCGCTGACGCTCCCGCGGCATGCGCCGCCCGGAGATATCATTTCCGCGCCAGCTGGCGGGGCACCAAAGGCCTTTTCCGCCAGCTGGCGGGGCGGAAATTCGTCCGGAGCGGGCCTAGCCCCTTAAGGTTGGGGCTCGGCCCCCAAAGGTGCGGAGCATTCTGCACCTTTGGGGCTGCGGGATGCCCGACTGATTTGTGCAGTTTTGGGCGCCAGTCGGCGGACATCGCACCGATACCGGAGAATTTCGCCACACATCTCCCAATTAGGTGTGCAGCCGGATGCGGACAAGGTAGCTGCCATCACAGCTATGAAAACACCAGAGGGCAAGAAGGTGGTCCTCCGATTTCTGGGCATGGTCAATTTTTTAGGGAAATTCATCCCTAACCTCGCCTCTCATACCACAGCTCTCAGGAACCTGGCCAGGAAGACGATAGACTTCCAATGGCTCCCTGCCCACGAGCACGAATGGAGAGAACTCAAGGCAAAACTGACCACGGCCCCGGTCTTAGCTTTCTTTGATCCAGCAAAGGAGACCAAAATTTTGACCGATGCCAGTCAATCCGGCATTGGGGCAGTGCTCCTTCAACGTGATAAGATCTCATCATGGGCCCCCGTTGCATATGTGTCACGTGCGATGACCCCCACGGAGCAGCGCTACGCGCAGATAGAAAAGGAGTGCCTGGGCCTTCTGACCGATGTTAAGTTTCACGATTATGTCTACGGACTTCCTCAATTCACCGTCGATACCGACCATCGCCCGCTGGTCAATATAATACAGAAAGATTTGAACGACATGACGCCTTTGTAGCCATGTAAAATGGCTAACTCCCGATTAGAATGGCCAAACCCCGATTTAAAATGGCGAACGGAAGAGGCCTCGCAATGCTGCTGCGCACCGACCCGACACGTCCTCTTCTGACGCGTCATCAGCCTCGTGCGAATCATGGGAGCGGCCATCTGGTCGACGGCCATCTTCTCGACCCGACACGTGCGACCAACGGCAGCGGCCATTTTACGACTCCGACTACCCGTGACTGGGTGCGATCACCCTCGATCAAACTCGGCCAAAACACCTGCAGAACTCCATGATGCAGGTCCAGGTCAACGGGCACGACACTGCATGCCTCTTCGACTCCGGGAGCACGGAGAGCTTTATCCACCCTGAAACGGTAAGGCGCTGCTCCCTACGCACCCATCCCACATCCCAAACCATAGCCCTCGCATCTGGGTCCCACTCGGTACAAGTATGCGGACAAAGCCCGCCCACTCCTAAAGACCACCACTTTTCCCCTCTCGGCTGAGGCCCAATTGGCCTTCAACCGCATCAAGGCCGACATCATCAAGGCCGCCATGCACGCGGTGGACGAAACCATCCCTTTCCAGGTAGAGAGCGATGCATCAGACATCGCCCTGGCTGCTACCCTCAATCAAGGAGGCAGACCAGTAGCGTTCTTCTCCCGAACCCTCACCGCTTCCGAGATTCAACACTCTGCAGTCGAAAAGGAGGCACAAGCCATTGTGGAGGCTGTGCGGTGCTGGAGACACTACCTCGCCGGTAGGAGGTTTACCCTCGTCACCGACCAACAGTCGGTCGCCTATATGTTCGATAACACGCAACGGGGCAAAATAATAAACAATAAAATTTTGAGGTGGAGGATCGAACTCTCCACCTACTCGTACGATATCAAGTATCGTCCAGGGGAGCTCAACGAGCCCCCAGATGCCCTGTCCCACGGCACATGCGCCAACGCGCAGGAGGACCGCCTGCAAGCCATCCACAATGACCTCTGCCACCCGGGGGTTACCCGGCTCGTCCATTTCCGCAACCTACCTTACTCAACCAAGGAGGTCAAGGCCATGGTCAGGGCCTGCCAGGTCTGTGCGGAGTGCAAACCGCACTTCTATCGGCCAGACAAGGTTCGGCTCGTGAAGGCCTCGGGCCCCTTTGAGCGACTGAGCGTGGACTTCAAGAGGCCCCTCCCGTCCACCAACCGTTATGCCTATTTCCTCACCGTGATCGATGAGTTCTCCCATTTCCCATTCGCCATTCCCTGCACCGACATGACCTCAGCCACGGTGATTAAGGTACTGCACAGCATCTTCACCCTGTTCGGTTTCCCTGCTTATATCCACAGCGACCGGGGTACATCGTTCATGAGCGATGAACTGCGTCAGTATCTGCTCAGCAAAGGCATCGCCTCGAGCAGAACGACCAGCTATAACCCACAGGGAAACGGGCAGGTGGAGAGGGAGAACGCGACTGTGTGGAAGGCTGTCCTTCTGGCCCTGCGGTCAAGAAATCTCCCAAACACCCGCTGGCAGGAGGTCCTACCCGAAGCCCTACACTCCATTAGGTCACTCCTCTGCACGGCCACAAATGAGACCCCTCATGACCGATTGTTTCTCTTCCCCAGGAAGTCTACCTCTGGGGTCTCGCTTCCAACTTGGCTGACGGCTCCGGGACCTGTTCTTCTCCAGAGGCACGCGAGGAGCCATAAAACGGACCCCCTAGTTGAAAAGGTCCGACTGCTCCACGCCAACCCCAGTTACGCCTATGTGGAGTACTCCGACGGCAGGCAAGATATGGTTTCCCTCCGGGATCTGGCGCCCGTTGGATCCTCCACCACAGACGCCCCTTCCCGCGCCGCTCCCCTGCAGGACCCATCGCCCCCTACAACACACGCCCTACCACCCGTTGGTGAGCTCCTACCATGCACCCCCCCTTGCGCCCCCCCCTTTACACACCCCGCCGGTGCCGGCTCCGCTACCCCCGGCCCTGCCTAATTCCTCTGCCCCCACCCGGACCGAAGCTCCGACCGCTGTGCTCCCGGATGTGCCCTCAACCGGGACGTCCGTGCCCGCCGCACCACCGCCCGAATTGAGGAGATCGAGGAGGACGATCCGGCCGCCGAGACGGATGGACCTATGATGGCACTTCACCCCCGCCGGACTCCTTTTTAAACAGGGGGTGAATGTGATGAACGGTTACTGCCTTATCATCATGTAAGGTGATGTCCCCTTTAAGACCAGGCTTGAAACCCTGGGGACTCCGCCTCTGGCTCCGCCCATCTGGGAGCCATACATAAAGGCCTGCCTCATGGTCTGTATAGCAGTCAGCTCTCGTCCAAATCTGTAGCATAGTTATTAGCCTAATAAAGCCTTCTTTACAGTTTAATCTCTAAGCATCATTATTGAGGGTACCTCAAGGCTGATGGGAAAATCAGCCAACAGGACTCAAACAGACAGCTGCAGGTAAAACAGTGTATTCGTCTCTGGGGAAGCCAGACCGAATCGATACCTGCAGCCATCAACATAACAACACCCCAGCCATCTGCATATTAAGCAGCAATCCCCGGGAACAATTGATACAAAATAGACACACAAAGCCGACCCAGACCTTTCGGCGCCAGCAGGAGCTGACACAAAGAGAGGTAAACGACCACCCCTCGATCAAGGAATCGCTCCAGCATTGGAGAATATCGAACCAAGTGATTGGGACCAAGTCCAATCACTTGGAACCAGGTACAAGGTCTGCCCCTAGAGGCGGGAAGCCCCTGGGGACCATAAGAATAGGGGCCAAGTTCAAATCGACCCTTCTTCTCCTCCCGGCTGCACCCTTCTTCTCCTCTCTGCACCCTTCGAGACCCTTCTGCAGAGAACGTAAGTTTTACTCCAGCGATCGCTACCAGATAGGCACTCATGAAATCGACCTGTACCAGCTTTTGAATCCCGCAGGCTCAGAACCCATTCGAAAGGCCATTTGTTTCCCTGACCTGCTGGGCCATTTCCAAAGTTAAGTATTGGCCTGTTAGTTGTAGGAAGTAGCTTAGAAGTAGAATTAATGTCTAAGTATTAATTGCTGTATATAATAAATGAGCGTTGATTTAACTCTTACTAAGCGGTGTGTTGGATTATTAATCATTACTCGGACTGGAACCACGTGGCGGTATCAGAAAGATACCTGGCGACTCAAGAGCAAAGGTGACAGAATTAGAGCAAATAAACTTAGGCTAAAACGAGCAACATTTTGGCGACTCTAGTGGGACCCGATCTAGAAGTGGAAAACCACTCCGGGAGAACCCAAGAAATTTGAATTAGAAACCCAATTGGAAACAGAAAACCACAAGTGTTCAAGCGGTTCTGATCAATCGTCATAATTCGGAAGTGTGTGTATGCATGCGTAACTAACAGGGCTGTAAGGTAAAACTGATAGATTTTGTTGCGACAAAACTGTCGGAAGTCTGTATGTTCGGAAAATAGCGAAAGCCGTACCTGCATCTACAACACCGCCTTAGCCCCCTGTTCCAAATTTTAAAGAAGCAGTCGGATAGGAGAGATGGCCATGCAGGCAATGCAGCGTCTCATCAACCCTGTGGAATTTGCGGTCGCAGTGACCAGCAGCAGTAGAGTGGGACAGTGTCCCAATTGGGAAGAGGAAATCCGGAAATATCTCAAGGGCAAAGGATGGCCCCTGTGGAATGATTTCTGCGATAACGGTGAATCAGGTCCCGGAAGTATAGGGCATACTTGGTGGGAGAACCTGAGCGAGATACATGAAAAGTGCTTGGGAAAAGCTCGCAAGCTGATGGCAATTGTGTCCTGTCTGGCACAATTGCGAGGCACAGAGGAGGTCGTCAGGATGCTCCGCAAAGAAGTTGAGGGCATACATCGGATGAGTAAAGTCGATGTAAGCGAAGTTGAGAAAGAGAATTCAGAGTTAAGGAGGAAATTGTCAGCAAAGGATGAAGAGGTGGCTGACGCCAAACGGGGTCACCAGTCTTGTCTGGCGCATTTAAGCAGTTTCCAGTCACAGTATGAAAAGGCTTATCAGGACACGCAACGTGCAGTCCTGGTAAGAAAAGAGACAGAAAAACAGGTAGAGACGCTACAGAAACAGTGTAGTGATCTCAAGGCAGCCTTAAGAGCACTCCACGCTGCCACCACAGAACAAAGACAGAGCACAATATATCATGCAAAGTGCCGGAAGCAGATTGCAGAGCTGCAATCACTGCTTTCTGTTCAGAAAGGTTTTCAGGAAACCTTTGGGGAAAAGTTAGACCAGGAAGACGGCCCTGATTGGGGAGAGTTACAAGAAACAGCGCAGAGATATGTTCAGGGAACATGTGCGCAGGGGCTGCTGGGCTGGGGCAGGAAGAGGATTTGTTTCCGCAGATGGGAAACCCCTCCCCTCAGCCCCATTACTCCGCTATATTTTAGAAAAAGCCCAGAACAGGGCTTTTGGCATCATAAAAGTCCACAGCCACCATCGTTCCTCCCCCCCTGGAAATGTAAAAGCCGACGCACTGGCTAAGGCAGGTTCCAGACATGGGTATTTTTGGAAACCCCCCCGAAAGCGCGCCAGTGAGTGCAGTTCAGGTCACGCAGACTAGAATCGAGGATCTAGTAGAGGCCCAGAAGCAGAACAGCAATCTCTCGGAGATTGTAAAAGGAAAGTATCCCGCCTCCTACGAGAGGTTCAGAAACACACTGACCACACATGACAGTGTGGTGTTAAAGGACACCCTTTATGTGGTTCCTGAACAGGACAGGAACCAATTGATTTGTTTGTTCCATGACGGTCATGGACATCAGGGAATCGATCCCACTACAGCCCACCTCAAACAGCTTTGTTGGTGGCCAAATTTAAAGGAAGATGTAAGCCATTACATAGAAAATTGTCTTATCTGTGCGCAGAATAACCCCGACAGATATGCCAAAAAGGCCCAACTCAGCCACACCCGACCCGTTAATGGCCCCTGGACTAACCTCCAGATTGATTTTATAGGTCCATTGCCCCCTTGCAGGAATGGCTATCAATATGTTCTGGTGGTCATAGACACTTTTACAAAATGGGTGGAAGCATTTCCATCCCGCACAAACACTGCAAAAACCACAGCCAAGATTCTAACTCACCACATCTTTACAAGATGGGGACTCCCCCGCAGCATTGAATCGGACCAAGGTTCCCATTTTACGGGACGGGTCATGCTTTACGTCCTCACGATATTTGGCATCACCCAAAAATTCCACATTGCATACCACCCACAGTCGAGTGGTATCGTGGAGCGCATGAATCGGACCCTAAAAACCACCCTCAGAAAAATGGTCCAGCAGAACACCACTGGGACTCAGTCCTCCCTTTTGCGCTGTTGTTTTTGCGTAACACTATTTCTACCTCCACAGGTTACACCCCACACACTCTCATGACCGGACGCCCCATGAAAGGGACAGAATACTTGTTAGGTTTAGACCAGCCCCGCAGTCACGGCCCTCACACACGAGAAAGCCGTGGAGCAATTAGTTGCAAATGTTAAAACGGCTCAGTTAGCAGCCACAGTAAAATTGGGCACCAAAAAGAAACAGAGCAAGGCTTGTTTCGACAAGACAGTGCATGCAATGGAGTATGATATCGGCCAGCAAGTGATGCTTTCCGTATATAACCCCAGCACATTCCTGTCACCTAAATACTCGGGTCCTTATTCTATTACGGACAAAGTAAGCCCATCCGTTTACAAAATAAAGTACCCCAATGGTAAGACTGCGTGGTTTCATATAAACCAGTTAAAGGCTTATGGAACACAGTCGAACCACGCACACCACATCATGCTTGACGCAGCAGACCACACCCCGCCCACAGCCAACGTAACCCGACCAACCCCCACCACGTCCAGCCCAGCCACGGACTCGACCTCGACTCTACCCCCGAAATATACACTCCACCCCGGAACGCCCACAGACTGCAGCAGCAGAGACAGCGACTGTGACTCGGACGATAGCCACAGCACGCCTCCCTACTATCCCCATGCAACCAGACCCACACCCAGCGACTCCGACTACGATCCCAGTGATCCCTTCATGATCACTTTTCTGAAAAAACCCCACCACCGACCACCGAACCACACTGACGACCCCGATTTTGTCCCCACACAACTAGACACCAATTACTGGCACCGTGACAACTCCTACAGACTCGTCCGCAACGACGAAAGCGACCCCAACTCACACCATGCAGCCCGTTCAGCCCTAATCCACTCCAGAGTTTGGCACCCGGGAGAAGGTGACGACCTAGAGTCTGACTCCCAAGCCGCCAACCCCTTTGCGACCCTGTTCGCAACCGAGAGCTGAAGTGTCCAGATGGTGTTTTAAAGGAACCGCTTGGGAAAAGTGTTGTCCTTCCTGAGGGAACCTGCAGGATGTTTTATGTTGTTCGTACGTTTGTTTAGTGTTGTATGTCCGACAGGAGAATTTTTCCAGACGCTTGTTCAGCGGAACTAACTTACCTGCAGATACCTGGTCAACAGACCACACGCTTGTTCAGAGGAACTAGCTTTTCTGCTGATACTTGTTCAGGTATCAGACGCCCGATCGTAACTGCCCTTCTGGTTCGAAGGATAGAACCACTACGGCAGTCCCAACACGATGACTACATTTTTGCCCGTTCTTGTCGGTTGCTCAGGTAGTGGAGAAACAGCGTGAGACCCGCCCTGCCTGAGGACCGCCCCCCCCCGCCCCCCCCACCCTGGTCAATCACGCTCGGGTTGGGGAGATACGGCAATGGTAGCCGTCCTACCCTGGGACTCCATCCAAATCTTACCCGTCGCGGCCCATACGCACCTCATTTGACATTTTTCATTTCAAAACGTTTTGTTTGTTTAGGGAACCTTTAGGTTGCCCGCCATCTGCTATTTACATGCTGGAACATTCGGATGGTAAATCAGCACTGGTCCGTCATTGGGAAGTGTGCCGTGTCCTAAAATTTGTTTTTTGAAAAAAAAATGAGGGAGTCACACTAAGTGACCAATTATAAAGGGAATAATTGGCACCAAAGGACAGACACACTAGCATACCATATATTAAACAAAGATAGTTACAGACACTATGCTTGTTTCTACAGAACTCCAAAGATGTGCAGGTTAGGTGGATTGGCCATGATAAATTGCCCTTAGTGTCCAAAATTGCCCTTAGTGTTGGGAGGATTACTGGGTTATGGGGATAGGGTGGGGGTGTTGACCTTGGGTAGGGTGCTCTTTCCAAGAGCCGGTGCAGACTCGATGGGCCGAATGGCCTCCTTCTGCACTGTAAATTTTATGATAATCTATGAACTCCAGAAGCTCCAGGACCGGAGAAAATAAAGAGAACACAAAGAAAGAAAAGGACCAAGAACTGCCATGAGGACCTCCTTCAAGTGGATCACCCTTGTGTTTATGGACATTTGGTTGCGCGTGAACGTGAACCCCATGACTTCAAACCTCCCAGCCATTAATGTTTCACTGCCCCGCAGTACCCAGAGCCCAGTCACCAGCGACACTACATCTTCCTGGTGTGACAGGTTCATAACCTGGTACTCCCTGTCCTATGTGATCGAAACACTGTTAGTGTTGGCGATACTCTGCTGTGTAGTGCAGACTATGCGCCTACGTAAATGGAGAAAGAGAGCCTACCGCGCTCGAACCCCGGTATATAGGATCAGATCCCCTATATTCGGTTACGACCAGACCCCCGACCCCCGCACTCTATAATAAAATAATAAAGTGCATTCACCTGCGTTTATTGTTGTTGTTGTAAATAAAGAAATGTACAAAAACCTTTTCATGAGCAAAAATTGTATGATCTTGAGCTTGACTGCCAAGCCAGGAAAGATTATATGAAATGCTGTGATTTTGCTGTATGCTTGAGGAAGGTAGGATAATGGACTGTTTAGAGAGTGTAGTATACTAAGGATAAGTTAGAGGTTCCAAGTTTGTTATTTTGTAATGCATGTCCCTGTCTGACATAGCGCCCTTAGAATTGTTAGTTAAAAATTTTTGTGCATAGCTATAGTCAGTGCAGAGACCATGTAGGAGGTGTCCTCCCCGGTCAGGGAATGGAAAGTAACAATCATGCTGTGATCCTTCACGCTTCGCGTTAGGATCACAAGGAGGGAATGTAGCCATGTAAAATGGCTAACTCCCGATTAGAATGGCCAAACCCCGATTTAAAATGGCGAACGGAAGAGGCTGAGGGGAAAATCAGCCAACAGGACTCAAACAGACAGCTGCAGGTAAAACAGTGTATTCGTCTCTGGGGAAGCCAGACCGAATCGATACCTGCAGCCGTCAACATAACAACACCCCAGCCATCTGCATATTAATCAGCAATCCCCGGGAACAATTGATACAAAATAGACACACAAAGCCAACCCAGACCTTTCGGCGCCAGCAGGAGCTGACACAAAGAGAGGTAAACGACCACCCCTCGATCAAGGAATCGCTCCAGCATTGGAGAATATCGAACCAAGTGATTGGGACCAAGTCCAATCACTTGGAACTAGGTACAAGGTCCGCCCCGAGAGGCGGGAAGCCCCTGGGGACTATAAGAATAGGGGCCAAGTTCAAATCGACCCTTTTTCTCCTCCTGGCTGCACCCTTCTTCTCCTCTCCTTCGAGACCCTTCTGCAGAGAACGTAAGTTTTACTCCAACGATCGCTATGAGATAGGCACTCCTGACTATCGACCTGTACCAGCTTTTGAATCCCGCAGGCTCAGAACCCATTCGAAAGGCCATTCGTTTCCCTGACCTGGTGGGCCATTTCCAAAGTTAAGTATTGGCCTGTTAGTTGTAGGAAGTAGCTTAGAAGTAGAATTAATGTATAAGTATTAATTGCTGTATATAATAAATGAGCGTTGATTTAACTCTTACTAAGCTGTGTGTTGGATTATTCGGACTGGAACCACGTGGCGGTATCAGAAAGATACCTGGCGACTCAAGAGCAAAGGTGACAGAATTAGAGCAAATAAACTAAGGCTAAAACGAGCAACACCTTGCCTCCAGAGTATTCTTCTCAAGCTCCGGCGATCCGACTTATAGCTGGTATACACCCCAGGCAAGGACCTCATCATTGCTGATGCTCTCTCCAGGGCAGTCAACACTCCATGTGACCCAGCGGGATTTGTCTGCCAGGTTGACGCCCATGTGGCATTTGTGGCCTCCAATCTACCTGCCACGGATGAACGCCTCATCTAAATTTGCCACGAGAGGGTGGCGGACCCCTTGCTACAGCGTGTCATGCACCACCTAACGGACGGGTGGCTCAAGGGCCAATGCCCTCAATTCTACAATGTCAGAGATGATCTGGCGGTAGTAGACGGGGTTCTTCTAAAACTGGACCGCATTGTCATCCCGCATATCATGCGCCAGCTTGTCCTGGAACAACTACACGAGGGCCACCTTGGCGTGGAAAAGTGCCGCCGACGGGCCCGAGAGGCAGTGTACTGGCCCAGCATTAATGAGGACATAGCCAACACAGTGCTCAACTGCCCCACTTGTCAGTGCTTCCAGCCGGCCCAACCACGTGAGACCCTGCAGCCCCATGAGTTGGTCACGTCACCATGGACCAAGGTGGGCATCGACCTGTTCCACGCGCTGGGTAGAGACTATGTCCTGATCGTGGACTACTTTTCGAATTACCTGGAGGCGATACGGTTGCACGACCTCACCTCGCCTGCAGTCATTCGTGCATGTAAAGAAACCTTTGCTCGACACGGCATCCCGCACACGGTTATGTTGGACAATGGCCCCTGCTTCGCCAGCCAAGAATGGTCCAACTTTGCCAGGCAGTACAATTTTGCCCACGTGACGTCCAGTCCCCTGTACCCCCAATCCAACGGCAAAGCAGAGAAGGGAGTACATATAGTCAAACGGCTCCTATGCAAGGCTGCCGATGCTGGGTCTGATTTCTACCTTGCCTTGCTGGCCTATCGCTCCGCTCCACTGTCCACTGGCCTGTCGCCAGCCCAGTTACTCATGAGTCGCACCCTGAGAACGACGGTGCCGTCCATCCATGTCCCAGACCTCGACCACGTTCCAGTCCTTCGCCGGATGCAGCTGTCTCGTGCACAGCACAAGGCGGCTCATGACTCCCGTGCAGCTGATCTCCCTGCTCTGGCTCCAGATGACAACGTCCGCGTCCATCTTCCGGATGGTGGCTGGTCTGAAACCGCTGTTGTCCTTCGGCAGGTGGTCCCCTGCTCGTTCCTGGTTCGTCTACTGGATGGCTCCATTCTGCTCCACAATCTACGCGCCCTTCGTCTCGTTCCACGCTCGCCACGTGATCCTCCAGTGTTGCCTCGCCCTCCTGCTGACCCTGCCATGGATATGCCGAGTTCCCTGTCACTCTGCCTCCCCCTGACTTTGACGCAGTCCAGCCCGCTCCTGAACCGGCGGCTCTCGACCCACCCTTGAGGTGGTCAACCAGAATTCGTCGCCACCTCAGAGACTAAATTTATGAACTTATCGAATTTATGGACTCTCTGAATTGTTTCGTTGCTGTGTTTGATCGTTTCCCTGGTTTGTATATAGTGTTGATCTCGTTACTCTTGTTGCATACTGCTTCTCTGCACCAGGCACCTTCCCATGTAAATAGCTTAGTTCTCATGTACGTAGTCCTGTAAATATGTCTTCGCACCCTACACGTAGTCAGGAACATTCTCACCACACATTATTTATTGCCACACACATACATTTTTTTATAAAAGGGGGGATGTCATAATATACACCAGTATATCATGGTGCAGACACACACTGATGGACACACAGCAAGACCAATCAACACACACAACACCATAGCCAATCACCAGTTAGAGCACAATCACTATATAGACAGAGGGCATCAGAGTTCCCGCTAATTCGGGATGCAGCCTCTCAGAAGGACAGAGCTCACAGCTTCCAGCGCAGATCTTCACCATGTGCTGAGTGCATAGACTGGTTAGGACAGGCATAGGTCTTTAGTTTAATCTAACATCGTGTTAACCCACAGTGAAAGTATGTTCAAAAGTTTCTAACTTAATAAAATAGTGTTGCACTATTTTAAGTGTTGGTGGCCTGTATGTGTTCCACGGATCCAGAGCACCCAACACGTCAGTCTCAATGGTATTATCTCTTCAGTATAAGTCCTCAAGATTACATCTGCTGGTTTTCAAGGCAGGTGGTTAAGTTTCCATTCGTGGATGGTCCTAGATGCAAACAATAATTCAGAATTTGAGAGTAAAGACTGAATAAATAATGAGCTGCCTCAGCTAAATATGAACTTCCCTGACAGGGATAAATTAATAATCCTTTAAATTGAATAAAGGGCGCATTGCTGCCTCACAGCGCCGAGGACACTGGTTTGATCCCGGCCCCAGGTCATTGTCCATGTGGAGTTTGCACATTCTCCCCGTGTCTGCGTGGGTCTCACCCCCACAACCCAAAGATGTGCAGGGTAGGTGGATTGGTGATGCTAAATTGCCCCTTAATTGGAAAATCATTTTTTATAATGTTGAGTAAATAATTAAGCCGCTATCTGGAGATGTGATCATGAACTATCTTTAAGAAGTAGTTAATTGTCTGACTAAATAAACATTAAAATCTAGTAAATTGCAAGAATACTCGCGATCATGTTCAGCTGTCTGTCTAATTCATTCTCCTTTTAGTAATCAGTTACTTTTCAGTTTAACTGGGCGACTCAAGGTTAAATCTCCTGTGCTCACTGAACCCTAGGTGGGGAGAGGTTTTGCAGCAATTCCCCTTCCTGGTTCTGTTCTTACTCCTTGTGAGAGGCATGAATTATGACACTCACAAACTCAACCATTATTGAACACTTTATTTACACCTCCCCAACAGAGAAGGCCCCACACTACAGGGCCCATACTATTTAGGCACTCTTTGGCACATGAATTCACACCTTGTAGATCTCCCTCAGTACTGCCACTCTCAGTGAATGGTGCTTCTTAAGTACTACCCCTCCAACAGTGCTCAATAATGCCATCTTTGACAGTCTGACACTCACACAGTACTGCCCCTCTGATAGTGCAGCACTGCTTTAGTATTGGCCCTCTGACAGTGCAGCACTCCCTCAGTATTCCCCTTCTGGCATTTCAACAACCTTGCAGAGTACCCTCAATATTGCCATCTAACAGAGCAGTATTCCCACAATATTTTCCCTCCAACAGTGTTTGTCTCCCACAGTACTGACCTCTAAAATGAAATGAAAATCGCTTATTGTCACAAGTAGGCTTCAATGAAGTTATTGTGAAAAGCCCCTAGTCGCCATATTCCGGCGCCTGTTCGGGAAGGCTGGTACGGGAATTGAACCCGCACTGCTGACCTGCCTTGGTCTGCTTCAAAAGCCAGCTATTTAGCCCTGTGCTAAACCAGCCCCTGACAGTGCAGCCCTCCTTCTGCACTAACTCTCCACTCCCTCAACACTGCAGCTCTATCTATGTTGTGCTCCCTCTGTACTGACCCTCCAACAGCCCCGCACTCTTTCAGTACTGACCCTCCAACAGCCCAGTACTCATTCAGTACTGACCCTCCAATAGTGAAGCCGGTAGTGTAGCACTCTCTCTGTACTGACTGTCTGACAGTGCAGTGCCTCCTCAGTCCTGTCCCTCTGACAGTGGAGCACTCTCAGTGCAGCCCCTCTGACAATGCAGCAGTCCCTCAGTACTGACCCTCTTACAGTTCAGCACCTCAGTACTGACCGTCCTAACAGTGCAGCAGTCCCTCAGTACTGACCCTCTGACAGTGCAGCACTCCCTCAGTACTGACCCTCTGATGGTTCAACACTCCCTCAGTACTGTCCCTCTGACAGTGCAGCACTCCTTCAGTGCTGACTCTTTGACGGTTCAGCACTCCCACAGTACTGTCCCTCTGAATGCAGCTCTCCCTCAGTACTGTCCCTCTGACAGTGCAGCTCTCACTCAGCACTGACCCTCTGACAGTGCAGGACTCCCTCAGCACTGACCCTCTGACAGTGCAGCACTCCCTGAGTACTGACCCTCTGACAGTGCAGTACCCTCAGTCCTGACCCTCTGACGGTGCAGCTCTCCCTCAGCACTGACCCTCTGACAGTGCAGCCCTCCCTCAGCACTGACCCTCTGACAGTGCAGCACTCCCTCAGTGCTGATCTTCCGACAGTGCAGCACTC
This sequence comes from Scyliorhinus torazame, assembly GCF_047496885.1. NCBI lineage: Eukaryota > Metazoa > Chordata > Chondrichthyes > Carcharhiniformes > Scyliorhinidae > Scyliorhinus > Scyliorhinus torazame. Next base: position 186,072,595 of record NC_092716.1, read on the forward strand.
CTTCAGTACTGACCCTCTGACAGTGCATCATTCCCTGCGTACTGACCCTCTGACAGTGCAGCACTCCCTGCGTACTGACCCTCTGACAGTGCAGCACTCCCTGCGTACTGACCCTCTGACATTTAGCTCTCCCCCAGGACTGTGCTGGGAGTGTCACCCTGGGTTATGTGCTCAAGCCTCTTAAATCCCCAACTTGTTGACTCCGAAAGGGGAATGCACTGAATTGAGAGTCATGCACATGGGCTTTTTTCATATGTCGCCTCAAAGGAAGTGAGGAAGTCCGGCTTCCTTCCCTAAAGAACATTAGCGAACCAGTTGAGTATTTTGCAACAATCTGACACTTCCATCGATTCTTTTGCTGAGACCAGCTTTTTATTTTTAGGCACATTAAATTGAATTAAAATCATCAAAATCTCAGTGGGATTGAAATTCCCATTCACTGGGATGTAAGTTGCGAAACCCAAAGAATGAAGAGTGGGCTTCTCTCAGCCCAGGGAGGAGTGGGCCCTGGAGGTGACTGCAGTGGCTGAGGACAGGGCGGTCACCCATAAGGAGGTCGGAGCATGTTACAGAGGTGAGGATCCACCGGGCTCCACCTGGAGGATCTGTTAAACGCGAGTTGTTATTGCTATACGGATTGACCCTCCGTCCCACTGACCACATGTCCATTCTCCCGCAGGTCCTCCAGCCAACGGCGCCTGTCAATCCCGGGAGACCTCCTCTCCAGCCTCCAGGAGACCACCTTGGAGGAGAGCTCCAAGGAAGGCACGATTGAGGCATTACAGCTGTCATCCCAGCCCTCCACCAGTGCAGATATACCATCTTTGGTGGGAAATGTCAGTGGTCAGGTTTCTGGGGCACAATCTGGTGAGCACCACACTGCTGCTGATGCACATCAGGTGGAGACAGGAACCCTCAGGAGAGACAGCAGTCAGTGGTCTGCTGGATCCCAGGACCCAGCTGAGTCCCAGCCTGATGCTGAGTCCCAGCCTGATGCTGAGTCTCTGGAAGAGGTATACCCGGAGCTGATGGAGATGATAGGGAGCGGTCGGGCCATTCAGAGAGGGATGTCAGCGACACTCCAGCAGATCCATAGCCGATTGGAGTCCCAGACACTACGGGCACAGGGGATGTTGCTGACAATACGTGGCACCGAGACCAACACTGCCAGGGTGGTGGCCACAGTGGGGAACCTGGTGCACAACGTCGGCACCATGAGTGAAAGTGTCCAAGGCATCGTGCAGTCGGTGACGGTCATGGCTGAAGGTCTCATCAGAATGTCCGACTTGCTGGGAGATGTCACTCAGTACCGGGCTGACCTTGATGAGGTTCTGCGAGACATGTCCTGCTCTCAGATGGGAATGGCCAAGGCGTTGCGGAGCTTGTCCCAGTCGCAGGTGGGTATTGTCGAAGCTTTGCAGTGCATGGCCCAGTCACTGAGGAGCATTGCCGAGGGTGTCAACATGATGGCACAGGCATCGCTGAGCTGCCAGCTGCCCTCCATCCCAAGGTGAACCCCAGGGTAATATGGGCACCGAGTGGGAGGAGGGGATGCTGGGTGGCAACCTGGACCCGCCACCAGTTCTCCCGAATTCTACCCCTCTGATGAGGCCGCATGTCTCAGCCAGCACAGGGCCATACAGCTGCACGTGTGCTGCCGGCATGTGTGCTGCATTCCTCCGGCCCCAGAGCCCCCAGAGGTTGCCCGCATCAAATGGCTGCCTCCACCTCAGATGTGCACCCAGGAAGCACACCTTCATGTAGAGGTAGAGCTAGGAGGGCCAAGGACATCGAGGATCACTGAGGGCACCAGGGGAGGGGGCAGAGAGTGAGGGGGGGGGGGGTAGAGCATTGAGGCGGGATGGGGCAGCACCATCGGGATCGTGGGGAATTGTAAAACACAATAAACACCCTGTAGCACAAGCAATCTGACGCCTCTGTCACGTTCTTCCGCAATGGGACCCGACTTCCAAACACTTGGCCCATCTCTCCAGGCATCTCCATGCAGTCCCCCCCGCCCCCCCTCCGCCCCGTAGCACTCACCCACCCTCCAGCCATGGACATTTCCCCCTGGAGTTCTGCCCTATCCCCTGGGTACTCGGATGTTGGCTGCTGCGAGTGTGGTGTTGCCTCCCGCAGTGTTCAAACACAGTGTCCAGGCATCAAGGTGTGATTGGGATTCTGGGCAATGACTCCTACATGCTACATGGTCCCCCACCCATGGAAAACCACTTGGGTTGTGCTCACTTAACCACGATTGCCAATTCCCTGTTAGCAATAGCCTTCAGCTGCACGGCCAGAGTCCTCAGCAGTTGGTAGGGTTTATGGGTGGTCAGGTGGGGCAGACGGGCAGGGGCTAGGATTGCCCCCAGAATGAGTACTCATGATCCAGGGGTTGGCATGGTGGTGCCGCAAGCGGTTGCCTCCAGCACCCCCCTTTCCCATGGCGGCCCACCCCCCTGGAGGGTAACCCTCCCATCCAGCCGAGGATTCTCCACGCCCGCCGAGCAATGGGGCAGTATACCCCAATGTTCCTGGGGCTCTTTGCCTGCGGGCAAAGATGGCAACTCGGCTCCTTGGCTACCCAAAGAAGCCCTTCCACCAGGTTCACGTTTTTAAAAAGGAGTACTAATCGACGCCAGCGTGGTCACTTTCCGGGGAGGCCGCTGAATGACAGGAGGCCATTGGATATGGGTGGCACCCGTTAGGGTATGGCGAGATCCCAATTTCGCTTATGGGAGCAGGCCGGTTACATCACAAACTCTTTGGCGCCTGGTGTGGTTCTTGTTTTCGGCCTCTCCCGCTATTCACCGACCTCGTTTTGCTCGAGCGAGTGCGCCACGAGGCCGGAGAATCGCGGCCATCAATTCACCTAAAGTAACATGGCTTGTGATAGATTATTAAAAGTCTGATGGATAACTCCCTTGAAATAAGCTACACTAACAGTATTGAATAACTACAGGCGAGCAATTGTTTAAACTTGCTACAAGAGGGCAGTCTTGTACATGTTACAAACTGCGAGCAGGGAATGTATACAGGTATAGACCTCAGCGCAGAACACTGTATCACGGCTGTTCAACATCAATAACCTTCCCTAAGTGGTTATGAGCAAGGGATGGAGCACAGTATGGGGGGAAAGTTTTTTTTACTGGATAATAACTAAATATCAATGGCACGGTATGTATTAGATGTATTTAAATGCACAAAGCTCACAATATTTCAGCAGTTCAGAATGACAATTTCAGCCCCATCCCAAACACACACACACATTCGGCGTCAGGCGCATCGGTCATGTCTTCTCATAAGGGTCTTTATATTAAAGACGGAGCAGTTCAGATTTTTTTCCAGGGTTAATAGATATCTCGTATTAAATCTCTGCCTTTAAACTGAATTAATTTCATTTATTTTCTAGTGTATGTACCTAGTTGGCTTAGACTCTTGGGCCGTACTGAGAGAGTGCTGCACAGTTGGCGGGTCAGTGCAAAGTTATTTATTCCTACTCGATGTGGACTCCCCGTGTCCTTATTAAACTTCTCCTTATTAAACCTATGAAAGGTTTGTGAGATGTAAAGGTTTCTTATCACCTCTGAATTCCCTTTTGAAATTCAAAGGCTGACACACAAACTCACTCGCTCACGATCTCACACTGCAAATTTTAGCTCCAAACTATTTACTTGCAATTCAAATTCACTGTAATCTCTCATTACAAATAACACCTTTAACATTTCATCCGATAGCCCTCACAGAAAACCTCTCTTGTAACCTTCGCCCTGTTTAAACAACCCTGGATTCACAGCTTTTTTTTACTTGCACAGAATGCCAACATAATTCCTCCAACCCCGCCTCCCCCCCCCAAAAAAAATACATCTCCCATCACATCAGGTTTAAACTACAATTTCCCTAATGTCAGGGTGAAGTGAAATCTGATGTGCTGTCTTTGAGGTGCTACTTTTAGTGCTGATTAGTGAGTTGGGGGTTACTATTATACATGTTTAAGTCAGTGATCTACCTCCCAGAACCCCAAACTAATGTAGCAGCAATACAAATCACAGTAACATATTAATTTCTGTGAACCCAGAGGAATACAGAAGGAAATTAACTTACATAAATCTCTGAAAATTGCCATTTCCTTAATTTAGTTTTACTTCATATTACAAGCAGATAGAAACTTAAACAGATTAAGTCTCTGCTGTTGGTTCAAGGGGATTTTATTTGAGCCAAATCTGACTGAAGTGTTTCCTGCCTTCAATTCCTCAGTTCTCCAGGACCGAGCTGTTGGCTGGCCAGGGGTGATCTTTATTTTCATGTGAGCGATCACAGCTTGAATGCCCTTTTATGTGTTAGGCCAGCATTTATTACCCATCCCTAATTGCCCTTGAGAAGGAGGTGGTGAGTTGCTTCTAGAATTTCAGCAATCCCTGTGTTGTAGGTACACTCACAATGCTGTCAGGAAGGCAGTCCCAGGATTTTGACCCTGCGACAGTGAAGGAACGCCGATACATTTCCAAGCCAAGATGATGTGTGGTTTGGAGGGGAATTTGCAGGTGGTGGTATTCCCATGTGTGGTGTTGGGTTCTCTGGTGCACAGATGAGCCAACACAGTTGTATGTGGTACAACTCTATTTTATTTTAACTCTTATATACAGTTCGTTCTGGATACTCTGCACGTGCTGTCTCCTGAGTGTGTCGTGTAGCAGGTCTGTCCTGGTCCTCGTCTCCAGCTAATACTGACCACCAGGTGTCGTGTTTGTGCTTTTATATCTTTCTGTGATTGGTTGTGGTGTTGTGTGTTCTGATTTGTCTGTTGGTGTGTCTATCATGATGTGTGTGTTTGAATATCATGACATCCCCCCTTTTTACAAAGATATGTGCCTACGTGGTTATAAATATAATCATGTCGTGAGTGCATCTAAGAGTGTGTGTGTGTGTTGTGTACAGCGTGTGTATATGACGTAACTATTTACATGGGGCGATGTCGGGTGCGTCACACTAACAAGGTTGTACCATAACAAAACATGAATGCGAGAAAAAAAAACAACTTGAACAGTGGTCCGGTCAGACGATATCTGGAACGATAAACAACAACAGGTTATAATACAGAAGTGTTTGACTTTTTGAACGTATGAACAGCGTTATAAGTCCAGTCTAATGGGTGACCGCCTCAAGAATAGGCTGGTCCTCAAGCCGGTTCAGCTGTGGAGATTTGGGTTCACACTGGTTCACCTTGGACTGTTGGAGGTGATGCTGCTGCTGAAGTCTCTACTTTTCCATTTGTTGTACTTCGTGCAGTGCTTGGTTTTTCATTCGTGCAAATATAACATTCAACATCTTTGTTAGTGTTGCCTTGGCTGTGGTTTGGTTCTGGTGGCGATGGAAGGGGCATGATCCGTGGCATCTCCACGAAGTCATCCTTGGGAACCAGTGGAGGATCCGGCGTGTGCGTACGGTTCAGTTGCGAGCGTGGAAGGCGGCGCAAAGCTCGCTGATTGCGCCTACGCACCAATCCATCCGCCCTGCATGCCAGGAACAAGGTGGAGTCTTTTTTCTTTTTATGTTTGTGGTGGACGGCATCTTGTAGCCGATGGGTCGTTGCCATCGAAGAAGCACCATCACTAATATCATGCAAGGCGATGACTGTGCCAGATGTGGAAGTTGGCCGAGACCGTGCACGCTGGTTCCGGCCACCTGCTGTGTCGGAAGTGCGGCTCCGCAGAGAAACGTCGAAGCATGTCGCCTTGGAGAGAGAATTGTTGCTCGCATCAACGTCTGGCGATGGCGCGAATTGGTGTGTCCGTCTTGGACCGCCGGTGCTGGTCGCCACTGCCGACCCAGTGGGACTGCCACGCGATCCATTACCTGTCGCCGTGGCATCCGCCGTCACCCTGAGCGTGCCATCACCGAGGCCACGACACCGCCCGTGCGGAGCAAGGTCTGGCGTGCGCGAATCAGAGTCGGCGCTTGGCTGCTCCCCATCTGGAGTCCAGTCTGCCTTCTGTCGATGCTCCCCGTCTGGAGTCCCAACAGGTTCACTGGAGGCAGCCGAGATTCCCTGAAGCTGCACTTCTGGAGTCGGAACATGCAGGAATGCACCGACCAGTGGAGAGGCTCGAGCCATCGAGGGTGGAAGCGGTGCGCCGCCACCGCACTCGCTGTCTTCAGGGGATGTCCCGGAGGACTGGAGAATAGCCAATGTTGTTCCTCTGTTTAAGAAGGGTGGCAGGGATAATCCCGGGAACTACAGGCTGGTGAGCCTTACTTCAGTGGTAGGGAAATTACTGGAGAGAATTCTTCGAGACAGGATCTACTCCCATTTGGAAGCAAATGGACGTATTAGTGAGAGGCAGCACGGTTTTGTGAAGGGGAGGTCGTGTCTCACTAACTTGATAGAGTTTTTCGAGGAGGTCACTAAGATGATTGATGCAGGTAGGGCAGTAGATGTTGTCTATATGGACTTCAGTAAGGCCTTTGACAAGGTCCCTCATGGTAGACTAGTACAAAAGGTGAAGTCACACGGGATCAGGGGTGAACTGGCAAGGTGGATACAGAACTGGCTAGGCCATAGAAGGCAGAGGGTAGCAATGGAGGGATGCTTTTCTAATTGGAGGGCTGTGACCAGTGGTGTTCCACAGGGATCAGTGCTGGGACCTTTGCTCTTTGTAGTATATATAAATGATTTGGAGGAAAATGTAACTGGTCTGATTAGTAAGTTTGCAGACGACACAAAGGTTGGTGGAATTGCGGATAGCGATGAGGACTGTCTGAGGATACAGCAGGATTTAGATTGTCTGGAGACTTGGGCGGAGAGATGGCAGATGGAGTTTAACCTGGACAAATGTGAGGTAATGCATTTTGGAAGGGCTAATGCAGGTAGGGAATATACAGTGAATGGTAGAACCCTCAAGAGTATTGAAAGTCAAAGAGATCTAGGAGTACAGGTCCACAGATCACTGAAAGGGGCTACACAGGTGGAGAAGGTAGTCAAGAAGGCATACGGCATGCTTGCCTTCATTGGCCGGGGCATTGAGTATAAGAATTGGCAAGTCATGTTGCAGCTGTATAGAACCTTAGTTAGGCCACACTTGGAGTATAGTATTCAATTCTGGTCGCCACACTACCAGAAGGATGTGGAGGCTTTAGAGAGGGTGCAGAAGAGATTTACCAGAATGTTGCCTGGTATGGAGGGCATAAGCTATGAGGAGCGATTGAATAAACTCGGTTTGTTCTCACTGGAACGAAGGAGGTTGAGGGGCGACCTGATAGAGGTATACAAAATTATGAGGGGCATAGACAGAGTGGATAGTCAGAGGCTTTTCCCCAGGGTAGAGGGGTCAATTACTAGGGGGCATAGGTTTAAGGTGAGAGGGGCAAAGTTTAGAGTAGATGTACGAGGCAAGTTTTTTACGCAGAGGGTAGTGGGTGCCTGGAACTCACTACCGGAGGAGGTAGTGGAGGCAGGGACGATAGGGACATTTAAGGGGCATCTTGACAAATATATGAATAGGATGGGAATAGAAGGATACGGACCCAGGAAGTGTAGAAGATTGTAGTTTAGTCGGGCAGTATGGTCGGCACGGGCTTGGAGGGCCGAAGGGCCTGTTCCTGTGCTGTACATTTCTTTGTTCTTTGTTTGTTTGTTGTCAGTGGTCCCACCGTGATCGTCGAGTGCCTCGGTACGCACTAGGCGAGGTCTGTCACCTTGCACCTTTTGCATGGGAAGTGGGATGCTGTCGTCACTCGTCTCACATCCCGTGGATAGATCCTCATTAGCAGCTTGCTGTTCACTAGGGTTGGGTAAATTGTCAGAGTTTTCATCTGGTGGTGCACACCATGTCGGTGGACTGTCATTGTCTTGTCGTTGTCCTTCATTTGGGCTTTTCTTCTTTGGAATTTTAAATCTTCCCCCAGACATTGCAGAACCTTGTTTATTACCCCCAAATTCTCCCATATGTATGGTCTCGAATATAGGATCCAATGTTTCTATCGACATTGTACTATTTTCCAAAGAACATTCCGTTTCACTTTTCTTCTCAGGTACCTCATATGTATCTTTGTCTAATGTACATGCCTTCATGGTCTCTGGGTCTGATTTTGCTGGGACTGGCATGGTCACAGTCTCTCTTTTACTGTTCTCAATTGCCCACATTATACTCCCCATACATAACTGCTTAATCACTGGGGTTAGTGTGGTACAATGGATAATCGGGTCGACCTTATCTGCATCTTCACCATTAGTGGAAAGCACACTTGGTTCACTTGAAACTGCTGCGGGTTTTAAATTCGTTATCTGGCTACTCGATGTCGGTGTCCTCAGGATTCTTGCTCCAATGTTCTGCTCATTTATCAGTGGAGTGTGTATAGGTTCAATGCAATTAATGTTCCCCTCCAGGTTTGAAGAGTCATTACTGACTAACTGCTGGTCTCCGAAGTTGGGACTATGCGGCGTTGTGTTGAAGGGAGACATTTGTCCCTGCTGTAGATATGATTCAGGTTGTGTTATTTCCATTACCTGAGGATCAATGTCTTGTCCATTTTTTCGATCCGTACTAAAACACTGGCAATTCTCAGTCTGCTCCTTGCAAGTTAAACATTCAATTAATTTCTTTAGCAAATCCTCAGCATCCTTCTGTGACCGTGCAGCATTATTAATCTCTGTTCGGCTATAATGACCCTGAAGGTCAGCGCATAAACCTTTTTTCTTCGGGCTTGGAAGAGGCGATTCCTTTGGCTTGTCTTCAGTTGGGCTGGAACAATCTTCAGCGCTGTGCCCTTCATTGTAGCATGAGAGACCGTCATGGTCATGCTGCTGTGTAGTGGAGCATGGTAGGCTGTTATAGCCTTCTTGCTGTTCACGTGAGCATGGCAGACTTGCATCGTCTGCCGCTGGTTGGTCAGGAGAGGTTGCTAGACCCTCATGGTCTTGTTCCTGCAAGGACCGCACATTGGAGTCTTGCGTTGCTTCTATCGTGGAGGCTGTCCACGAGCTCTCTGTGGAGGCTTGTGACACTGGAGTCACTTCTTGTTCGTGCAAGGACTGCGCTCTGGAGTCTTGCGTTTCTGCAATTGTGGAGGCTGTCCACGAGCTCTGTGTGGAGGCTTGTGACTCTGGAGTCACTTCTTGTTCATGCAAGGACTGCGCTCTGGAGTCTTGCGTTGCTTCTATAGTGGAGGCTGTCCACGAGCTCTCTGTGGAGGCTTGTGACACTGGAGTCACTTCTTGTTCGTGCAAGGACTGCGCTCTGGAGTCTTGCGTTTCTGCAATTGTGGAGTCTGTCCACGAGCTTGCTGTGGAGGCTTGTGACTCTGGAGTCACTTCTGGTTCATGCGAGGACTGCGCTCTGGAGTCTTGCATGTCTTCTTTCATAGAGTCGGGAACGTTGAGCGGGACGTGGACCACGCTCTGTGTGGCAGCAGGGCGCTCTCCGTGTGCTTGCACCGCTCCCTGTCTGTTAATGTCAGGCTGCAGCATCATCCGGTACTGATAAGTTGGGACGTCATATCTGCTGGGTTGAAGATCCTCAAATCCGAAAAATGAATCCGCATCTGCGTCGGATTCAATGTGGGGGCCGCCAATGTGCAACATGAAAGGTTCGTCCGAGTCATAGTCGTATAGGACCATGGAGCTATCATTGGGCTCGCGAGGTCCGGAAACACTGTAAAGATCGTCATCGAAGTATTCGAGGTCGGAATCATCGGCTTGTGCGTAGGTAACTGCTTGTCGGAGGGTTCTTCGGAGGTCAAATTCATCTCCTGGGTCAATTTGCGGCAATGTGCTGTCATTCCAGGTGAGGGAAGGTTGTTTTACAGCTTTAACAGATTTTTGTTTTTTTGATTTGGGACGTTTCCCTTTTAAATTGGATTTGGGACGTTTCCCCTTTAAATTGGTGCGATCTGGGGCCTCTGACATCCTGACGCTCGGTATGTAGCACGTAGGAAGCGACTGCGCATGCTCAGATCGCTGTTCCTTTACCAATGGCCGTTTTCTTGACTGCGCATGCGCAGCATCTCACGCATGCGCAAACGAAACTTCCGGTTCTGCGCACTGCTCGCGCAACTGTGCTAGCGTGATACCTTTAGCAAGATGGTCGTCGACCTCGACCCAGCCCTCTCTCAGGCCCAGGATTTCGGCCTCTGGGAATTCGGGCTCCGGGATCCCGGCCACGAGGTGAGTACTGCCGCTTTTCTTACCTTTACTTGCCGATTGGATTGCGTTTTCTTCACAGTACTTGGAGAATTTGTCCAGGACTGCCTGGTAATTGTACCTTTGCTGCCTCCTGAAGAACCTGAACCTTGTGAATATTTCTCTTGCCCTTGCACCGGCGATGGTGAGGAGAAATTCAATTTTTTCGCTATCATCCAGGTCTTGGAGTTCAGCTGCCACCAGGAACAATTCGAACACTTGCCGGAATCGCCGCCAGTTTTCGCGGAGATCGCCGTGGCACTGGAGCGGCTGCGGAACCGGGAGCTCTATCATTTTGCCTGGGCACTGCTGGTTGTCTGTGTACACTGAGGTATGCCGGCAGGTATCGATCCACTCCTGTACCATGTGGTGTTGGGTTCTCTGGTGCACAGATGAGCCAACACAGTTGTATGTGGTACAACTCTATTTTATTTTAACTCTTATAAAGAGTTCATTCTGGATACTCTGCACGTGCTGTCTCCCTGAGTGTGTCGTGTAGCAGGTCTGTCCTGGTCCTCGTCTCCAGCTAATACTGACCACCAGGTGTCGTGTTTGTGCTTTTATATCTTTCTGTGATTGGTTGTGGTGTTGTGTGTTCTGATTTGTCTGTTGGTGTGTCTATCATGATGTGTGTGCTTGAATATCATGATACCATGCATCTGCTGCCCTTGTCCTTCTAAACATAGAAACCAGAAGCAGGATTAGGCCATTCGGCCTTTCAAACCTACTCTGCCATTCAATATCATGGCCGATCATATATCCCAATGCCATACTTACACTTGCCCCATACCTCTTGATGCCTTTAGAGTGTAGGAATCCATAGCCTTCCGGGATACTTAATTCCACAGGTTCACCACCCTCTGTTTGAAGAAGCTTTTCCTCATCTCTGTCCTAAATGGTCCGCCCCGTATCCGTAGATTGTGACCCCAGCCAGAGGAAGTAACATCCCTGCATCCAATCTGTCCAGCCTTGGCAGGATTTTACACATTTCAATGAGATCCCCTCTCATTCGACGAAACCCATTAAATACAGGCTCAGTCTCCCGCAATCCCTCCACACTCCACAATCCTGCCTTCCCATGAATCAGCCTGGAGACCGAAACCCACACGATATTCCAGGTGTGGTCTCACCAGGGCCCTGCACAGCTGCAGCAATATGTCCCTGCTTCTGTACTCAAGTCCTCTTGCAATGAAGGCCAATCTACCATTTGCCCTCCTAACTGCTTGCTGCACCTGCATACTTGCTGTCAGTGACTGGTGTACAAAGGCATTCAGGTACCTATGCCCATCAACGTTTCCCAATCTATCACCGGTTAAATAACACTCTGCCATTCTGTTTTACCTAACTGGTAGAGGTCGAGGGTTTGGAAGGCCCTGTTGGCATGTTGCTGCATCTGGTAGGTGGCACACGCAGCTGCCACTGTGTGCCAATGGTGAAGGAATTGAATGTCAATGAATCAAACATACCGAGGAAATCTTTATCTACTTTGATCCACTCATTGGAACTTCAAGTGGGATTCTACCTGTGATTTTCTGCCCTCTTATCCTACTTTGAATGTGTGAGCAACGATGGGCAAAACATATGCAAATTTCCTGTTCCCAGCAAATTACCATTTTTCCCAGGATGATACAAACACATGGAAATCACCCTCATTACTTAACAGTCTTGGCCTGCCACTGGGATAGCTCGCTGGATTAAAGATTTTAATAGTTCCAATCAACTCCAGAACTAACATCACAGGGAAAAGTCAGGACTGGAGTGGTCCCATCACATTGCGTACAACCCTGTCAGATTAAGGGTCGTCGGTCTGCTCTTGATGGCCTTCGAGATGGCGGAGAGTGTAGGTTCTGCTGCTGCTGATACAGTGCCCAGCCTGTAATATCAGATTGCAGGCTGTTTCTTCCTCGCCATTACTAATCCACTGTCAACAATCAGCAGCCGATTTAAGTCAAGGCCTTTGATCGTGAGAAGTTTAAGAACAAATGCCTCAACTCTCTCTCTCTCTGAACCCAGCTTTCCTGGAAAGGAACTTTAGATTTTGTTTGTGAACTATAATTAGCGAGCTCTGCTCTCATTCATCTGAAAAAGAGAACTGAGAGTTTTCAAACCCTGATTGATTATTTCAAGACCGAAGTGGTGGGGGGGTGGTGGGGGGGGGTGGTGATGGTGGGTGGGGGGAAGGGGGTGGTGTTGATGTGAGGGGATTTATTGAAGCAGTATTATTTTGTAGAATTTACAATGCAGAAAGAGGCCATTCGGCTTGAGTCTACACTGGTTCTTGAAAGAGCATCCTAAGCCCATGCCTCCACCCTATTACCCCCGTTATCCCAGCTAACCTTTTTGGACACTAAGGGGCAATTTAGCATGGCCAATCCACCTAACCTGCGTATCTTTGGACTGTGGGTGGAAACCGGAGCACCCGGAGGAAACCCACACAGGCACGGGGAGGATGTGCAGACTCCACACAGACAGTCACCTGAGGCTGGAATTAAACCCAGGTCCCTGGAGCTGTGAGGCAGCAATGCTAACCACTGTGACACCGTGCTGGCCATCAAGCAGCTAAGAGTGGCATTTTTCAACATGGATCACATTAGAGAAATCAAAAGAAGATGCTCAGGGTTGAGATTAGCACACTTACCTCTGAGCCGACTTGCCTTTCCAGCTGCCTTGAAACTATTTTTTAATCTGAGTTCAGTCTATATTTTACATCCCATCAATAAAGTAACAATGACATTTATGGGCAAATATGATCATACCAATTAATTTAAGTAGACAACCAGTATTAACATTATATCTGCAGCCAAAAATCATCAGCGATTCCAATTTCTCGTGCTCTGCAGGGATCATCTCATAAGTTACTTACCACAGAACAGTTTAAAAGGGTTCAGCAGAGAGTGCTGTGAATTTTCTTTTACTGAATAATGGACAACGGAGGGATAATTGTTTAGAAATTCCAAACTAACCTTACTGACAGAATAAAGATTACCGTCCTGCCTGGCTCTGTCGCTGTGTCACAGCTCCCAAACTTTGTCCCACCATCTGATGGTCTTGTACCTTTATTGTTTCCACATTTAACTGTCCATTTGTATCCTGATACAAAATGGCCAAGCGAGGAAAGGCCTGATGGGAAATGTGGCTAACTAAGACAGGAAAAATTGACCAATGTGATTTACCACAAATGTCTTTGATTTTACGACCGGCCATAAAGAGTCAGCAGGATACTGGACAGTAAATGCCTTCAAAGGAAAGACTGACCAAGATGAATTAGCAGGATGGAAAGCAATATATCCCTGAGAATAAACTTATCCTAATCGATCAAATGGACAGGAAGAGGGAAGAAAATATTAAAATAATCAAGGATAACTGGCCCTAAGGTCAGACATCCTGCAATAAGCTAATTTAAATAGAGACACGTACCTATGTGTCGTGCTCCGGCGAAGAAATACGACCCCTGAGTGAGTCACGATTCTTTGAGCATTCACGACCTGAGAGTTCAGTGATTGATTTGTGCTGACTTGTGAGTTCTGTAGCCATCGGGGATGGCCACTTCCAACTAGGTACGGAGTAACTCGCAAAGACTGATGGGTAAAATGGACAAACCAAGAATCAGGCAGGCTCAGAGCCTGAAATGCATATTTGTCAGCAAAGTCCAGACGGCATCGAAACTCCGTCCCATTAGCATGTTAATCAGGCCGATTAGCGGGTGATGACCCATCTTCCCCAAAACAAAGGACTGGTACTCCAGCAACCGGGACAGTCCCAGACATTTCAGTGCCACTCCCTGTCCAACGGAAATGCAAACAACGGGGTCAATGACCGCTTGGGACACACCCAGTCATCCAGATCCCCGCCCATTTATTGGCTAAGGAATCGAACAGAGTGATCAGGGATCACCCAATTAGTAAGGCCCAAATCGAAGGACCACCCAATAGAGCGCGAAAACCCCCCGAGTATAAAGGAAGAGTTTGCCATATGTTCGCTCTCTTTTGGCCTTGGTACCCCGGTCACGGCCATTGCCAACTGCAGCAACACCAGAAGCAAGTTCGAGTTCAACGCCCACTACCAAATTGGTGAGCCCAGCTGAGCAGCAGTTACCACTTCGAACCCAAGAGATCCAGAATTGAACAGCGGCCACTGTTTCCTGACCTAAGCCGGGTGCCCGAAGTTAAGTAAAGGTTGTCTTAGTAATAGGTGTAGTTGACGAGTAGTGTTTATGTTGCATGACTGATTGTATGTAAATAAAGTAGCCTTGACCTTGAACTAACTCACTGGTGTTTGGCTCTTTGATCGATAGCCGGTTGAAACTTGTGGTGGTATCATTCTATACCTGGCGACTCTAAGCATTCGGACATAGACAATATAGAAAGAAGGCAAATTCACTGATTGCCCTAATTGGAACAGAGCCACAGAAAAGACCAAGTAGTAGAGAAAACGCACAACAGTTATTGGCGACTCTGGTGGGACTCGACCCAAAAGTGACCGTGTCACTCCGAGAGAACCCACAAAAGCATTTGAATTAGAATCCAAATTGGCAAAGTAATGAAACCACAAGCAAAACCAGTATCGATCAAACCTCCAGAATTCGGATGTGTGTAATTTGCATGCGTGCTAACAAAGGGATATAAGGTAAACACAATAGATTTTGTTGCGTGAAACTTTCGGGAGTTGCGTAAACCGGAAAATAGCTTAAGCCGCACCCGTGTTTGCACCACCGCTTTATTCCCCCTTGTTCCAAATTCCCGGGATCCCAGAAGTATTTGTAGGGATGGCCATGAAGGCAATGGAACGCCTAATGCATCCACAAGAGCCCGAGGTCGCAGCGACCAATAGATCAGAACAGTGTCCCGTATGGGAGGAAGAGATCAGGAAGTACCTAAAGGGGAAAGGATGGCCACTATGGTCTGAGTTTTACGCGAATGAAGAGACAGGTCCTGGCAGCATAGGACAGACTTGGTGGGACAGCCTGACCGAGGTCCATAAAAAGAGTTTGACTAAGGTTCGTAAGCCGATGGCAATCATGTCCTGTCTGGCACAATTGCGAGGCACAGAGGAGGTCGTGAAGACGCTCCGCAAGCAGCTAGAGGAGAAAGAGAAAAGTAGAGAGGGAAATTTAAGTGAATGCGAGAGATTAAATGTACAGCTCCGGGAGCAGTTAGCAGCGAAGGACAAGGAAATGGATGATGTCAAGAGGGCATATCAATCCTGTTTCGCCCACCTTAGCAGCTTCCAAATCCGATATGATAAGGACTACCAGGACACACAGCGTGCTCTACTGGTAAGAGAAGAGACAGAGAATCAGATCCAGCAGCTAAGGAAACAACGTGAGGGCCTAAAAGCAGCCCTCCGAGCACTCCACAGTTCCACCACGGAACAGAGGCAGAGTTCGGTGGACCATGCCAAATGCAGGCAGCAAATTGAAAGGTTGCAATCCCTGCTATCAGTTCAAAATGGGTTTAGAGACACCTCTGGCCCACAGCTGGACCAGGAAGACGGCCCCGATTGGCAGGAACTCAGTGAAACGGCCCAACGGTACGTAAGTGAGACCGAGAATCAAAATAGAGCCCCCCAGGCCCCGAAGAGAAAAGCATCCGCACCTCCGACTGCACAGGCAGCACCCAACCCAATGAACCCCATTACCACACAGCGCAGGGTGACCACGGAAGACCAACCCGATTTTGTGTACACCACCCCATTATCGATCACCCAGTTACGAGATGCCCGCGAGAAGGTAGATACTTTCCACCCCACATCAGACCCACATCACTTTTTCGAGTTAGTAAAACAGCAAACCCTCATGTATGGTTCAGACGAGCCGGAGCAGGTTAAGCTCATAGTTATGTGCTTAGACCCGTCAGTTAGTTCAGCCCTTCCCGACCCACAAAATGTAGGAGGAGGTAGCCTCCAAGAAATGAAAACGGCCATTTTAGACGCCATAGGGTATAACAGAGGAGATCCGGTAGACGGACTCAACCGGTGCAGGCAGAGAAAGGGAGAGCATCCAACAGCGTTTGCTGGATGCCTTTGGATCCATTTCACTGCGGTATTCGGTGAGTTAGCCCGCGCCCATTTATCAGCAGACAATACGGCCAAATGGACCCGTACATTAGTGTCCCACGCCACAGGGGCAGGACAGAAAGCTTGCACCAATTATGACCCCTCAGACCCAGCGCACAATGAAGTGTGGGTTCTGAAATGATTGTCAAGAGCTTGGGAACAATCGATACAGAAAAAGACAGAATATGAGAGAGTAGACGCCACCATGAACCCTGTAAAGGCACATCAAGACCCCGCATAGGTAAATGAAGGCAGAGGTACAGCACAGCACCCCAAGACACAGGAATGCTATAATTGTGGACAGAAAGGACATTACGTGCGAGACTGTCAAGTCCCCCCGAAACAGCAACGGAATCAGCCCACAAATGCCCCTCCAAACCAGCAACGACAGCAACAGCCCAACCCCCCATCCAGGGAACCATACCCAAGGGAGCAATACCCCAGAGAGCCTGCTCCAGCTGACGTGCCCCAGGGGTCATGTTACAACTGTGGGCAGTCAGGACACTTCGCCCGAAATTGCAGGAGACCCCCCACCACCAGCTAGACTAGCCCCCAGATATGAAAGAGAGCACCATCCACAGCAGCTACAAGGTTCCAGCTGCCCCATGCAAACTGCGAGCGCTTACCCGCCACTTCTCATGGCAGGGACACCTCAGCAATGCCGCTTCATTTTTGTTTCTCTCCTCCTTCCTCTCTTCTTCGGTCACACTACACTGACTCCATATGCTAGTTACGCCCCAGGCCAAATGTGATTTACGGTGTCCTGTACCCCAATGGAGCCTTATCGCTTTTCTTTCTTGAATTTGTTTTTTTTTTACATGTTGAATGTTTGTTCTTTGTGCAACTATGCGTGTCGACCTCACTGAATTTCTTGATACAGTTTATTCTTTCGGCCTCATACCAAGGTTCTTGATGCAGCCATAATTACTCGCCTGACGCCACATGGCAGTTAGTGAAACAAGTGTGTCTGGAATCCATATTGTTACAAATTTGTTCCGCTCTTGGAAGGTCACTCAGGCAGTGGAGTAATGGCACTGATCCCCGCCCTGCCTGGGGCCCCCTATACATTTGATCAGCCAAGCTCGGGTAGTGGAGCAAAGGCAATGATCACCGCCCTACCCGGGGATCCCACGCATTCTTGCCCTGCTGCCGATCATACGCACCACCCCATTCGACTACTTGGTTTCAAAACTCTTTTTCTGGGTTTTTTTCGAGTCCTGTGGTTTAAAGAATGCTCTTTGTCACTACTTTTGCCCTTCCCAGCAACCCTTCGGTTGCTATCCCCCCACATACTATTTACATGTAAGAAACACTTGGTTGGAAAAACAAGTTTGCAGAGGACGGAGAAATTGTCCGCCCACTCAGCTCATCGACCACAGGCTGCGAGAGTGCTCGAGCTGTGACACAGAATTTTCCTTGGGATGTCTCGTCTCCGCAAATGGTTGTTTAAAAAAAAAATGAGAGAGTCACATATGGTGACGATTATAATGGGAAAATTGACGTTAAGGAGACACAGACGGACATATGAGATGTTAAACAACTCGATGATAACAGACACTATGCTTGTTCCCTTAGAGAGATACGAAGACACTCGACGGTGAAGGAAAACCAAAACAAGATGAAGACGACCCTGATAATCGGCATCATGATCGTCGCTGGAACAGTCCAGTTGTGTGCGTTACCCACTTCTACCCCCCTCACCACACAGGCCCCAAACACGACCACCCAACACAACACCCCCAGTCCGGACACTACACCGCACACACACCCAGCCACCGATACCCCTACATGGTGTGAGAACCTCATCAAGTGGTATTCACTGTCCTACACAGTGGAGGCCTTACTAGTAATAACCATATTGTACTGTGTCATTCAGACAATCAGATTGCGGAAATGGAGACGGAGAGCCTCCCGCCCCCCAGTATATACATTCAGAGCCACTTTCCTCGGACTCCAGCAAACCCCACACTCCTTCTCAGCTTTTTTCTTTAATAAATTCCGCGGTTGTTGTTGTTTGTGAATAAAGTTTATTTTTCTGTGTATGTGTCAGCGATAGGCAGAAATGTGTTGCTGTTATCGGATATTTTTTGTATTGTAAGATAAGTTTTGGATTGTAAATAGCAGCATGAGTATGGTCTAGTTAGAGACAGTTAGAGGTTCCCCTTTTACTGACTGTTAAATGGCCCCCTAGGAATTGTTAGATATGTGTTGTTAGGGAAATTAGGTAAATGTTTTTGGACCCATCGGACAGAGTAGAGTAGAACCTGTCCTTGGTTAAGGGTACCTGGCATCCCAAGAGAACAATGAAGACCCAGTATTGTGATCCTTCACGCTTCGCGTTGAGGATCAAGAGGACGGAGTGCAGCCATCTGGGATGGCCACTTCCAATTAAGCACAGAGCAACTCGCAAAGACTGATGGGTAAAATGGACAAGCCAAGAGTCAGGCAGGCTCAGAGCCTGAAAAGCATATTTGTCAGCAAAGTCCAGACGGCATCGAAACTCCGTCCCATTAGCATGTTAATCTGATCTGGCCGATTAGCAGGGGATGGCCCATCTTCCCTAAATCAAAGGACTGGTACTCCAGCAACCGGGACAGTCCCAGATATTTCGGCACCACTCCCTGTCCAAGGGAAACACAAATAACGGGGTCAGTGACCGCTTGGGACATGCCCAGCCATCCAAATCCCCGTCCACTTATTGGTTTTCGAACGGAGTGATCAGGATCACCCAATTAGTAAGGCCCAAATCAAAGGACCGCCCAAAAGAGCGCGAAAGGCCCCGAGAAGAAAAGGAAGAGTTCGCCATATGTTCACTCTCTTTTGGCCATGGTACCCCGGTCACGGCCATCGCCAACTGCAGCAACACCAGAAGCAAGTTCGAGTTCAACGCCCGCTACCAGACGGATGAGCCCAGCTGAGCAGCAGTTACCACTTCAAACCCAAGAGATCCAGAATTGAACAGCAGCCACTGTTTCCTGACTTAAGCTGGGTGCCCGAAGTTAAGTAAAGGTTGTCTTAGTAATAGGTGTAGTTAACAAGTAGTGTTTATGTTGCATGACTGATTGTATGTAAATAAAATAACCTTGACCTTGAATGAACTAATCGGTGTTTGGCTCTTTGATCGATAGCCGGTGCATTGGAGCGACTCTCGCCACTTTGCTGCTGATCCCGGCGTCAACTGGGCGCCGCGGGGTCCGCGCATGTGGAGTGGCACCGGCGCCAATGCGCGCATGCGCAGTGGCTCCCTTCTCCGCGCCAGCCCCGGCGCAACATGGCGTAGGGCTACAGGGGCCGGCGCAGAAGTAAGGAGGACCCCAGCACGAGAGGCCGGCCCGCCAATTGGTGGGCCCCGATCGCGGGCCAGGCCACAAGAGAGGCCCCCCCCCTGGGGTTGGAACCCCCTCCCCCCAACAGGCCACCCCCTGACCGTTCCACGCCGAGGTCCCGTCTGCTAAGAGCAGGTTAGAACGGCGCCGGCGGGACTCGGGCTTTTTGTTGCGGCCGCTCGGCCCATCCCGGACCGTAGAGCGGCCCCCGGCTGGCGCCAATGCCAATTTTCCGCTCAGCCGGGGCGGCGAGGTGCGATTCGCGCCGGTCGCGGCAACTCTCCGGCCCGGCCCCGGGCTGAGAGAATCCCGCCCATTTTCTTTTATATTATATGCTTCAAATAAAATTGAAGTAAGTCTTGCATTTTGAACTCAACTTTCCTCAGCGCGGCTCCATCGACAGTGCGGCATTCCCTCAGCGCTGCTCCATCGACAGTGCGGCATTCCCTCAGCGCTGCTCCATCGACAGTGCAACATTCCCTCAGCGCTGCTCCATCGACAGTGCGGCATTCCCTCAGCGCTGCTACATCGACAGTGCGGCATTCCCTCAGCGCTGCTCCATCGACAGTGCAACATTCCCTCAGCGCTGCTCCATCGACAGTGCAACATTCCCTCAGCGCTGCTCAATCGACAGTGCAGCACTCCCTCAGCGCTGTTCCACCGACAGTGCAACATTCCCTCAGCGCTGCTCCATCAACAGTTCAGCACTCCCTCAGCACTGCGACATCAACAGTGCAGCATTCTCTCTGCGCTGCGCCACCAACAGTGCAACATTCCCTCAGCAGTGCTCCATCGACAGTGCAACATTCCCGCAGCGCTGCTCCATCGACAGTGCAATATTCCCTCAGCGCTGCTCCATCGACAGTGCAGCATTCCCTCAGCGCTGCTCCACTGACAGTGCAAAATTCCCTCAGCGATGATCCATCGACAGTGTGGCTTAACCTCAGCTCTGCTCCCTCGACAGTTCAACATTCCCTCAGCGCTGCTCCATCGACAGTGCAGCATTCTCTCAGTGCTGCTCCATTGACAGCGCAACATTACCTCAGCGCTGCTCCACTGACAGTTCAACATTCCATCAGCGCTGCTCCATCGACACTGCGGCATTCCCTCAGCTCTGCTCCCTCGACAGTGCAACATTCCCTCAGCGCTGCTCCATCGACAGTGCAACATTCCCTCAGCTCTGCTCCATCGACAGTGCAACATTCCCTCAGTGCTGCTCTATCGACAGCGCAACATTACCTCAGCTCTGCTCCCTCGACAGTGCAACATTCCCTCAGTGCTGCTCCACTGACAGTGCAACATTCCCTCAGCGCTGCACCATCGACAGTGCAGCATTCCCTCAGCTCTGCTCCCTCGACAGTGCAACATTCCCTCAGCGCTGCTCCAGCGACAGTGTGGCATTCCCTCAGCACTGCTCCATCGACAGTGCAACATTCCCTCAGCGCTGCTCCATCGACAGTGCAACATTCCCTCAGCGCTGCTCCAGCGACAGTGCGGCATTCCCTCAGCGCTGCTCCATCGACAGTGCAACATTCCCTCAGCGCTGCTCCAACGACAGTGCAACATTCCCTCAGCTCTGCTCCATCGATAGTGCAACATTCCCTCAGCACTGCTCCAGCGACAGTGCAACATTCCCTCAGCTCTGCTCCATCGACAGTGCAACATTCCCTCAGCTCTGCTCCATCGACAGTGCAACATTCCCTCAGCTCTGCTCCATCGACAGTGCAACATTCCCTCAGCTCTGCTCCATCAACAGTGCAACATTACCTCAGCGCTGCTCCACCGACAGTGCAACATTCCTTAGGCGTTGCTCCACCGACAGTGCGGCATTCCCTCAGCGTTGCTCCACCGACAGTGCGGCATTCCCTCAGCGCTGCTCCACCGACAGTGCAATATCTCCTCAGCGCTGCTCCACCGACAGTGCAGCATTCTCTCAGCGCTGCTCCAACGACAGTGCAGCATTCCCTCAGCGCTGCTCCACTGACAGTGCAACATTCCCTCAGCGCTGCTCCATCGACAGTGCGGCATTCCCTCAGCTCTGCTCCCTCGACAGTGCAACATTCCCTCAGCGCTGCTCCACTGACAGTGCAACATTCCCTCAGCGCTGCTCCATCGACAGTGCGGCATTCCCTCAGCTCTGCCCCCTCGACAGTGCAACATTCCCTCAGCGCTGCTCCATCAGCAGTGCAACATTACCTCAGCGCTGCTCCATCGACAGTGCAATATTCCCTCAGCGTTGCTCCAGCGACAGTGCGGCATTCCCTCAGCGCTGCTCCATCGACAGTGCAACATTCCCTCAGCGCTGCTCCAGCGATAGTGCAACATTCCCTCAGCTCTGCTCCATCGACAGTGCAATGTTCCCTCAGCGCTGCTCCAGCGACAGTGCAACATTCCGTCAGCACTGCTGCATCGACAGTGCGGCATTCCCACAGCCCTGCTCCACCGACAGTGCAGCATTCCCTCAGCGCTGCTCCATCGTCAGTGCAACATTCCCTCAGCGCTGCTCCATCGACAGTGCAGCATTCTCTCAGCGCTGCTCCAACGACAGTGCAGCATTCCCTCAGCGCTGCTCCATCGACACTGCGGCATTCCCTCAGCCCTGCTCCACCGACAGTGCAACATTCCCTCAGCTCTGCTCCATCGACAGTGCAACATTCCCTCAGCTCTGCTCCCTCGACAGTGCAACATTCCCTCAGCGCTGCTCCATCGACAGCGCAACATTACCTCAGCTCTGCTCCCTCGACAGTGCAACATTCCCTCAGTGCTGCTCCACTGACAGTGCAACATTCCCTCAGCGCTGCACCATCGACAGTGCAACATTCTCTCAGCGCTGCTCCATCGGCAGTGCAACATTCCCTCAACTCTGCTCCATCGATGGTACAACACTCCCTCATCGCTGTTCCACCGACAGTGCAGCATTCTCTCAGCGCTGCACCAGCAACAGTGCAGCATTCCCTCAGCTCTGCTCCATTGACAGTGCAACATTCCCACTGCGCTGCTCCAGCGACAGTGCTACATTACCTCAGCTCTGCGCCATCGACAGTGCAACATTCCCTCAACTCTGCTCCAGCGACAGTGCAGCATTCTCTCAGCGCTGCACCAACAACAGTGCAGCATTCCCTCAGCTCTGCTCCATTGACAGTGCAACATTCCCACTGCGCTGCTCCAGCGACAGTGCTACATTACCTCAGCTCTGCGCCATCGACAGTGCAGCATTCCCTCAACTCTGCTCCACCGACAGTGCAGCATGCCGTCAGCGCTGCTCCATTGACAGTGCAAAATTCCCACAGCGCTGCTCCACTGACAGTGCAGCACTCCCTCAGCGCTGCTCCATCGACATTGCAACATTCTCTCAGCGCTCCTCCACCGACAGTGCGGGATTCCCTCAGCGCTGCTCCACCGACAGTGCGTCATTCCCTCAGCGCTGCTCCATCGACAGTGCAGCATTCCCTTAACGCTGCTCCACCGATAGTGCAGCATTCCCTCAGCGCTGCTCCACCGACAGTGCAATATTTCCTCAGCGCTGCTCCACCGACAGTGCGGCATTCCCTCAGCCCTGCTCCACTCAAAGTGCAACATTCCCTCAGCGCTGCTCCAAAGACAGTGCAGCATTCCCTCAGCGCTGCTCCATCGACATTGCAACATTCTCTCAGCGCTCCTCCACCGACAGTGCGGGATTCCCTCAGCGCTGCTCCACCGACAGTGCAGCATTCCCTTAACGCTGCTCCACCGATAGTGCAGCATTCCCTCAGCGCTGCTCCATCGACAGTGCAACATTCCCTCAACTCTGCTCCATCGACAGTGCAGCACTCCCTCATCGCTGTTCCACCGACAGTGCAGCATTTTCTCAGCGCTGCACCAACAACAGTGCAGCATTCCCTCAACTCTGCTCCACCGACAGTGCAGCATGCCCTCAGCGCTGCTCCACCGACAGTGCGGCATTCCCTCAGCGCTGCTCCATCGACAGTGCAACATTCCCTCAGCACTGCTCCATCGACAGTGCACATTCCCTCAGCTCTACTCCATCGACAGTGGAACATTCCCTCAGCGCTGCTCCACTGACATTGCAACATTCCCTCAGCGCTGCTCCACCGACAGTGCGGCATGCCCTCAGCGCTGCTCCATCGAAAATGCAACATTCCCTCAGCCCTGCTCCACCGACAGTGCGGCATGCCCTCAGCGCTGCTCCATCGAAAATGCAACATTCCCTCAGCCCTGCTCCACCGACAGTGCGGCATTCCCTCAGCACTGTTCCATCGACAGTGCAACATTCCCTCAGCGCTGCTCCATCGACAGTGCAGCATTCCGTCAGCTCCGCTCCAGCGACAGTGCAACATTCCCTCAGCGCTGCTCCACTGACAGTGCGGCATTCCCTCAGCGCTGCTCTAGCGACAGTGCAGCATGCCATGAGCGCTGCTCCATTGACAGTGCAACACTCCCTCAGCACTGCTCCACCGTCAGTGCAACATTCCCTCAGCGCTACTCCACCGACAGTGCAACATTCCCTCAGCGCTGCTCCATTGACAGTGCAACACTCCCTCAGCACTGCTGCATCGACAGTGTGGCATTCCCTCAGCGCTACTCCACCGACAGTGCGGCATTCCCTCAGCGCTGCTCCACCGACAGTGCAATATTTCCTCAGCGTTGCTCCACCGACAGTGCGGCATTCCCTCAGCCCTGCTCCACTCACTGTGCAACATTCCCTCAGCGCTGCTCCAAAGACAGAGCAGCATTCCCTCAACGCTGCTCCATCGACATTGCAACATTCCCTCAGCATTGCTACACCGACAGTGCGGCATTCCCTCAGCCCTGCTCCACTCACAGTGCAACATTCCCTCAGCCCTGCTCCACCGACAGTGCGGGATTCCCTCAGCGCTGCTCCACCGACAGTGCAGCATTCCCTTAACGCTGCTCCACCGATAGTGCAGCATTCCCTCAACTCTGCTCCATAGACAGTGCAGCACTCCCTCATCGCTGTTCCACCGACAGTGCAGCATTTTCTCAGCGCTGCACCAACAACAGTGCAGCATTCCCTCAGCTCTGCTCCACCGACAGTGCAGCATTCCCTCAACTCTGCTCCACCGACAGTGCAGCATGCCCTCAGCGCTGCTCCATTGACAGTGCAACATTCCCACAGCGCTGCTCCACTGACAGTGCAACACTCCCTCAGCACTGCTCCATCGACATTGCAACATTCCCTCAGCGCTGCTCCACCGACAGTGCGGCATTCCCTCAGCGCTGCTCCATCGACAATGCAACATTCCCTCAGCACTGCTCCATCGACAGTGCACATTCCCTCAGCTCTGCTCCATCGACAGTGGAACATTCCCTCAGCGCTGCTCCATCGAAAATGCAACATTCCCTCAGCCCTGCTCCACCGACAGTGCGGCATTCCCTCAGCTCTGCTCCACCGACAGTGCAGCATTCCCTCAGCGCTGCTCTACCGACAGTGCAGTATTCACTCAGCTCTGTTCCATCGACAGTGCAACGTACCCTCAGCTCTGCTCCACCGACAGTGCAGCATTCCCTCAGCGCTGTTCCATCGACAGTGCGGCATTCCCTCAGCTCTGTTCCATCGACAGTGCAACATTCCCTCAGCACTGTTCCATCCACAGTGCAACATTCCCACAGCGCTACTCCATTGACAGTGCAGCACTCCCTCAGTACTGCTGCATTGACAGTACGGCATTCCCTCAGCGCTGCTCCACCGAGAGTGCGGCATTCCCTCAGCACTGCTCCACCGACAGTGCAATATTTCCTCAGCACTGCTCCACCGACAGTGCAACATTCCCTCAGCGCTGCTCCATTGACAGTGCAACACTCCCTCAGCACTGCTGCATCGACAGTGTGGCATTCCCTCAGCGCGACACCACCGACAGTGCGGCATTCCCTAAGCGCTGCTCCACCGACAGTGCAACATTCCCTCAGCGCTGCTCCATCGACAGTGCAATATTTCCTCAGCGCTGCTCCACCGACAGTGCGGCATTCCCTCAGCCCTGCTCCATCGACAGTGCAACATTCCCTCAGCGCTGCTCCACTGACAGTGCAACATTCCCTCAGCGCTGCTCCAAAGACAGTGCAGCATTCCCTCAGCGCTGCTCCATCGACAGTGCAATATTCCCTCAGCCCTGCTCCACTCAAAGTGCAACATTCCCTCAGCGCTGCTCCAAAGACAGTGCAGCATTCCCTCAGCGCTGCTCCATCGACATTGCAACATTCTCTCAGCGCTCCTCCACCGACAGTGCGGGATTCCCTCAGCGCTGCTCCACCGACAGTGCAGCATTCCCTTAACGCTGCTCCACCGATAGTGCAGCATTCCCTCAGCGCTGCTCCATCGACAGTGCAACATTCCCTCAACTCTGCTCCATCGACAGTGCAGCACTCCCTCATCGCTGTTCCACCGACAGTGCAGCATTTTCTCAGCGCTGCACCAACAACAGTGCAGCATTCCCTCAACTCTGCTCCACCGACAGTGCAGCATGCCCTCAGCGCTGCTCCACCGACAGTGCGGCATTCCCTCAGCGCTGCTCCATCGACAGTGCAACATTCCCTCAGCACTGCTCCATCGACAGTGCACATTCCCTCAGCTCTACTCCATCGACAGTGGAACATTCCCTCAGCGCTGCTCCACTGACATTGCAACATTCCCTCAGCGCTGCTCCACCGACAGTGCGGCATTCCCTCAGCGCTGCTCCATCGACAATGCAACATTCCCTCAGCACTGCTCCATCGACAGTGCACATTCCCTCAGCTCTGCTCCATCGACAGTGGAACATTCCCTCAGCGCTGCTCCATCGAAAATGCAACATTCCCTCAGCCCTGCTCCACCGACAGTGCGGCATTCCCTCAGCACTGTTCCATCGACAGTGCAACATTCCCTCAGCGCTGCTCCATCGACAGTGCAGCATTCCGTCAGCTCCGCTCCAGCGACAGTGCAACATTCCCTCAGCGCTGCTCCACTGACAGTGCAACATTCCCTCAGCTCTGCTCCATCGACAGTGCGGCATTCCCTCAGCGCTACTCCACCGACAGTGCAGTATTCACTCAGCTCTGTTCCATCGACAGTGCGGCATTCCCTCAGCGCTGCTCTAGCGACAGTGCAGCATGCCATGAGCGCTGCTCCATTGACAGTGCAACACTCCCTCAGCACTGCTCCACCGACAGTGCAACATTCCCTCAGCGCTACTCCACCGACAGTGCAACATTCCCTCAGCGCTGCTCCATTGACAGTGCAACACTCCCTCAGCACTGCTGCATCGACAGTGTGGCATTCCCTCAGCGCTACTCCACCGACAGTGCGGCATTCCCTCAGCGCTGCTCCACCGACAGTGCAATATTTCCTCAGCGTTGCTCCACCGACAGTGCGGCATTCCCTCAGCCCTGCTCCACTCACAGTGCAACATTCCCTCAGCGCTGCTCCAAAGACAGAGCAGCATTCCCTCAGCGCTGCTCCATCGACATTGCAACATTCCCTCAGCATTGCTACACCGACAGTGCGGCATTCC
This sequence comes from Scyliorhinus torazame, assembly GCF_047496885.1. Taxonomy (NCBI): domain Eukaryota; kingdom Metazoa; phylum Chordata; class Chondrichthyes; order Carcharhiniformes; family Scyliorhinidae; genus Scyliorhinus; species Scyliorhinus torazame. The sequence goes on from NC_092716.1 coordinate 186,099,657, forward strand.
CTCAGCCCTGCTCCACTCACAGTGCAACATTCCCTCAGCCCTGCTCCACCGACAGTGCGGGATTCCCTCAGCGCTGCTCCACCGACAGTGCAGCATTCCCTTAACGCTGCTCCACCGATAGTGCAGCATTCCCTCAACTCTGCTCCATAGACAGTGCAGCACTCCCTCATCGCTGTTCCACCGACAGTGCAGCATTTTCTCAGCGCTGCACCAACAACAGTGCAGCATTCCCTCAGCTCTGCTCCACCGACAGTGCAGCATTCCCTCAACTCTGCTCCACCGACAGTGCAGCATGCCCTCAGCGCTGCTCCATTGACAGTGCAACATTCCCACAGCGCTGCTCCACTGACAGTGCAACACTCCCTCAGCACTGCTCCATCGACAATGCAACATTCCCTCAGCGCTGCTCCACTGACATTGCAACATTCCCTCAGCGCTGCTCCACCGACAGTGCGGCATTCCCTCAGCGCTGCTCCATCGACAATGCAACATTCCCTCAGCACTGCTCCATCGACAGTGCACATTCCCTCAGCTCTGCTCCATCGACAGTGGAACATTCCCTCAGCGCTGCTCCATCGAAAATGCAACATTCCCTCAGCCCTGCTCCACCGACAGTGCGGCATTCCCTCAGCTCTGCTCCACCGACAGTGCAGCATTCCCTCAGCGCTGCTCTACCGACAGTGCAGTATTCACTCAGCTCTGTTCCATCGACAGTGCAACGTACCCTCAGCTCTGCTCCACCGACAGTGCAGCATGCCCTCAGCGCTGCTCCACCGACAGTGCGGCATTCCCTCAGGGCTGCTCCATCGACAGTGCAACATTCCCTCAGCACTGCTCCATCGACAGTGCACATTCCCTCAGCTCTACTCCATCGACAGTGGAACATTCCCTCAGCGCTGCTCCACTGACATTGCAACATTCCCTCAGCGCTGCTCCACCGACAGTGCGGCATTCCCTCAGCGCTGCTCCATCGACAATGCAACATTCCCTCAGCACTGCTCCATCGACAGTGCACATTCCCTCAGCTCTGCTCCATCGACAGTGGAACATTCCCTCAGCGCTGCTCCATCGAAAATGCAACATTCCCTCAGCCCTGCTCCACCGACAGTGCGGCATTCCCTCAGCACTGTTCCATCGACAGTGCAACATTCCCTCAGCGCTGCTCCATCGACAGTGCAGCATTCCGTCAGCTCCGCTCCAGCGACAGTGCAACATTCCCTCAGCGCTGCTCCACTGACAGTGCAACATTCCCTCAGCTCTGCTCCATCGACAGTGCGGCATTCCCTCAGCGCTACTCCACCGACAGTGCAGTATTCACTCAGCTCTGTTCCATCGACAGTGCGGCATTCCCTCAGCGCTGCTCTAGCGACAGTGCAGCATGCCATGAGCGCTGCTCCATTGACAGTGCAACACTCCCTCAGCACTGCTGCATCGACAGTGTGGCATTCCCTCAGCGCTACTCCACCGACAGTGCGGCATTCCCTCAGCGCTGCTCCACCGACAGTGCAATATTTCCTCAGCGTTGCTCCACCGACAGTGCGGCATTCCCTCAGCCCTGCTCCACTCACTGTGCAACATTCCCTCAGCGCTGCTCCAAAGACTGAGCAGCATTCCCTCAGCGCTGCTCCATCGACATTGCAACATTCCCTCAGCATTGCTACACCGACAGTGCGGCATTCCCTCAGCCCTGCTCCACTCACAGTGAAACATTCCCTCAGCCCTGCTCCACCGACAGTGCGGGATTCCCTCAGCGCTGCTCCACCGACAGTGCAGCATTCCCTTAACGCTGCTCCACCGATAGTGCAGCATTCCCTCAACTCTGCTCCATAGACAGTGCAGCACTCCCTCATCGCTGTTCCACCGACAGTGCAGCATTTTCTCAGCGCTGCACCAACAACAGTGCAGCATTCCCTCAGCTCTGCTCCACCGACAGTGCAGCATTCCCTCAACTCTGCTCCACCGACAGTGCAGCATGCCCTCAGCGCTGCTCCATTGACAGTGCAACATTCCCACAGCGCTGCTCCACTGACAGTGCAACACTCCCTCAGCACTGCTCCATCGACATTGCAACATTCCCTCAGCGCTGCTCCACCGACAGTGCGGCATTCCCTCAGCGCTGCTCCATCGACAATGCAACATTCCCTCAGCACTGCTCCATCGACAGTGCACATTCCCTCAGCTCTGCTCCATCGACAGTGGAACATTCCCTCAGCGCTGCTCCATCGAAAATGCAACATTCCCTCAGCCCTGCTCCACCGACAGTGCGGCATTCCCTCAGCTCTGCTCCACCGACAGTGCAGCATTCCCTCAGCGCTGCTCTACCGACAGTGCAGTATTCACTCAGCTCTGTTCCATCGACAGTGCAACGTACCCTCAGCTCTGCTCCACCGACAGTGCAGCATTCCCTCAGCGCTGTTCCATCGACAGTGCGGCATTCCCTCAGCTCTGTTCCATCGACAGTGCAACATTCCCTCAGCACTGTTCCATCCACAGTGCAACATTCCCACAGCGCTACTCCATTGACAGTGCAGCACTCCCTCAGTACTGCTGCATTGACAGTACGGCATTCCCTCAGCGCTGCTCCACCGAGAGTGCGGCATTCCCTCAGCACTGCTCCACCGACAGTGCAATATTTCCTCAGCACTGCTCCACCGACAGTGCAACATTCCCTCAGCGCTGCTCCATTGACAGTGCAACACTCCCTCAGCACTGCTGCATCGACAGTGTGGCATTCCCTCAGCGCGACACCACCGACAGTGCGGCATTCCCTAAGCGCTGCTCCACCGACAGTGCAACATTCCCTCAGCGCTGCTCCATCGACAGTGCAATATTTCCTCAGCGCTGCTCCACCGACAGTGCGGCATTCCCTCAGCCCTGCTCCATCGACAGTGCAACATTCCCTCAGCGCTGCTCCACTGACAGTGCAACATTCCCTCAGCGCTGCTCCAAAGACAGTGCAGCATTCCCTCAGCGCTGCTCCATCGACAGTGCAATATTTCCTCAGCGCTGCTCGATCGACAGTGCAACATTCCCTCAGCGCTGCTCCATTGACAGTGCAACATTCTCTCAGCGCTGCTCCACTGACAGTGCAACATTCCCTCAGCGCTGCTCCATTGACAGTGCAACATTCTCTCAGCGCTGCTCCACTGACAGTGCAACATTCCCTCAGCGCTGCTCCATCGACAGTGCAATATTCCCTCAGCCCTGCTCCACTCAATGTGCAACATTCCCTCAGCGCTGCTCCAAAGACAGTGCAGCATTCCCTCAGCGCTGCTCCATCGACATTGCAACATTCTCTCAGCGCTCCTCCACCGACAGTGCGGGATTCCCTCAGCGCTGCTCCACCGACAGTGCAGCATTCCCTTAACGCTGCTCCACCGATAGTGCAGCATTCCCTCAGCGCTGCTCCATCGACAGTGCAACATTCCCTCAACTCTGCTCCATCGACAGTGCAGCACTCCCTCATCGCTGTTCCACCGACAGTGCAGCATTTTCTCAGCGCTGCACCAACAACAGTGCAGCATTCCCTCAACTCTGCTCCACCGACAGTGCAGCATGCCCTCAGCGCTGCTCCACCGACAGTGCGGCATTCCCTCAGCGCTGCTCCATCGACAGTGCAACATTCCCTCAGCACTGCTCCATCGACAGTGCACATTCCCTCAGCTCTACTCCATCGACAGTGGAACATTCCCTCAGCGCTGCTCCACTGACATTGCAACATTCCCTCAGCGCTGCTCCACCGACAGTGCGGCATTCCCTCAGCGCTGCTCCATCGACAATGCAACATTCCCTCAGCACTGCTCCATCGACAGTGCACATTCCCTCAGCTCTGCTCCATCGACAGTGGAACATTCCCTCAGCGCTGCTCCATCGAAAATGCAACATTCCCTCAGCCCTGCTCCACCGACAGTGCGGCATTCCCTCAGCACTGTTCCATCGACAGTGCAACATTCCCTCAGCGCTGCTCCATCGACAGTGCAGCATTCCGTCAGCTCCGCTCCAGTGACAGTGCAACATTCCCTCAGCGCTGCTCCACTGACAGTGCAACATTCCCTCAGCTCTGCTCCATCGACAGTGCGGCATTCCCTCAGCGCTACTCCACCGACAGTGCAGTATTCACTCAGCTCTGTTCCATCGACAGTGCGGCATTCCCTCAGCGCTGCTCTAGCGACAGTGCAGCATGCCATGAGCGCTGCTCCATTGACAGTGCAACACTCCCTCAGCACTGCTGCATCGACAGTGTGGCATTCCCTCAGCGCTACTCCACCGACAGTGCGGCATTCCCTCAGCGCTGCTCCACCGACAGTGCAATATTTCCTCAGCGTTGCTCCACCGACAGTGCGGCATTCCCTCAGCCCTGCTCCACTCACAGTGCAACATTCCCTCAGCGCTGCTCCAAAGACAGAGCAGCATTCCCTCAACGCTGCTCCATCGACATTGCAACATTCCCTCAGCATTGCTACACCGACAGTGCGGGATTCCCTCAGCGCTGCTCCACCGACAGTGCAGCATTCCCTTAACGCTGCTCCACCGATAGTGCAGCATTCCCTCAACTCTGCTCCATAGACAGTGCAGCACTCCCTCATCGCTGTTCCACCGACAGTGCAGCATTTTCTCAGCGCTGCACCAACAACAGTGCAGCATTCCCTCAGCTCTGCTCCACCGACAGTGCAGCATTCCCTCAACTCTGCTCCACCGACAGTGCAGCATGCCCTCAGCGCTGCTCCATTGACAGTGCAACATTCCCACAGCGCTGCTCCACTGACAGTGCAACACTCCCTCAGCACTGCTCCATCGACAATGCAACATTCCCTCAGCGCTGCTCCACTGACATTGCAACATTCCCTCAGCGCTGCTCCACCGACAGTGCGGCATTCCCTCAGCGCTGCTCCATCGACAATGCAACATTCCCTCAGCACTGCTCCATCGACAGTGCACATTCCCTCAGCTCTGCTCCATCGACAGTGGAACATTCCCTCAGCGCTGCTCCATCGAAAATGCAACATTCCCTCAGCCCTGCTCCACCGACAGTGCGGCATTCCCTCAGCTCTGCTCCACCGACAGTGCAGCATTCCCCCAGCGCTGCTCTACCGACAGTGCAGTATTCACTCAGCTCTGTTCCATCGACAGTGCAACGTACCCTCAGCTCTGCTCCACCGACAGTGCAGCATTCCCTCAGCGCTGTTCCATCGACAGTGCGGCATTCCCTCAGCTCTGTTCCATCGACAGTGCAACATTCCCTCAGCGCTGTTCCATCCACAGTGCAACATTCCCACAGCGCTACTCCATTGACAGTGCAGCACTCCCTCAGTACTGCTGCATTGACAGTACGGCATTCCCTCAGCGCTGCTCCACCGAGAGTGCGGCATTCCCTCAGCACTGCTCCACCGACAGTGCAATATTTCTGCAGCACTGCTCCACCGACAGTGCAACATTCCCTCAGCGCTGCTCCATTGACAGTGCAACACTCCCTCAGCACTGCTGCATCGACAGTGTGGCATTCCCTCAGCGCGACACCACCGACAGTGCGGCATTCCCTAAGCGCTGCTCCACCGACAGTGCAACATTCCCTCAGCGCTGCTCCATCGACAGTGCAATATTTCCTCAGCGCTGCTCCACCGACAGTGCGGCATTCCCTCAGCCCTGCTCCATCGACAGTGCAACATTCCCTCAGCGCTGCTCCACTGACAGTGCAACATTCCCTCAGCGCTGCTCCAAAGACAGTGCAGCATTCCCTCAGCGCTGCTCCATCGACAGTGCAATATTTCCTCAGCGCTGCTCCATCGACAGTGCAACATTCCCTCAGCGCTGCTCCACTGACAGTGCAACATTCTCTCAGCGCTGCTCCACTGACAGTGCAACATTCCCTCAGTGCTGCTCCAAAGACAGTGCAGCATTCCCTCAGCGCTGCTCCATCGACAGTGCAATATTTCCTCAGCGCTGCTCCATCGACAGTGCAACATTCCCTCAGCGCTGCTCCACTGACAGTGCAACATTCCCTCAGCGCTGCTCCAAAGACAGTGCAGCATTCCCTCAGCGCTGCTCCATCGACAGTGCAACATTCCCTCAACTCTGCTCCATCGACAGTGCAGCATTCCCTCATCGCTGTTCCACCGACAGTGCAACATTTTCTCAGCGCTGCACCAACAACAGTGCAGCATTCCCTCAGCTCTGCTCCATTGACGGTGCAACATTCCCACAGCGCTGCTCCTGCGACAGTGCAACATTACCTCAGCTCTGCTCCATCGACAGTGCAACATTCTCTCAGCGCTGCTCCACCAACAGTGCAACATTCCCTCAGCTCTGCGCCATCGACAGTGCAACATTTCCCTCAGCACTGCTCCACCGACAGTGCAGCATTCCCTCAGCGCTGCTCCATCGAAAATGCAACATTCCCTCAGCCCTGCTCCACCGACAGTGCGGCATTCCCTCAGCTCTGCTCCACCGACAGTGCAGCATTCCCTCAGCGCTACTCTACCGACAGTGCAGTATTCACTCAGCTATGTTCCATCGACAGTGCAACATACCCTCAGCTCTGCTCCACCGACAGTGCAGCATTCCCTCAGCGCTGTTCCATCGACATTGCAACATTCCCTCAGCGCTGCTCCACCGACAGTGCGGCATTCCCTCAGCGCTGCTCCATCGACAATGCAACATTCCCTCAGCACTGCTCCATCGACAGTGCACATTCCCTCAGCTCTGCTCCATCGACAGTGGAACATTCCCTCAGCGCTGCTCCATCGAAAATGCAACATTCCCTCAGCCCTGCTCCACCGACAGTGCGGCATTCCCTCAGCTCTGCTCCACCGACAGTGCAGCATTCCCTCAGCGCTGCTCTACCGACAGTGCAGTATTCACTCAGCTCTGTTCCATCGACAGTGCAACGTACCCTCAGCTCTGCTCCACCGACAGTGCAGCATTCCCTCGGCGCTGTTCCATCGACAGTGCGGCATTCCCTCAGCTCTGTTCCATCGACAGTGCAACATTCCCTCAGCACTGTTCCATCCACAGTGCAACATTCCCACAGCGCTACTCCATTGACAGTGCAGCACTCCCTCAGTACTGCTGCATTGACAGTACGGCATTCCCTCAGCCCTGCTCCACCGAGAGTGCGGCATTCCCTCAGCACTGCTCCACCGACAGTGCAATATTTCCTCAGCACTGCTCCACCGACAGTGCAACATTCCCTCAGCGCTGCTCCATTGACAGTGCAACACTCCCTCAGCACTGCTGCATCGACAGTGTGGCATTCCCTCAGCGCGACACCACCGACAGTACGGCATTCCCTAAGCGCTGCTCCACCGACAGTGCAACATTCCCTCAGCGCTGCTCCATCGACAGTGCAATATTTCCTCAGCGCTGCTCCACCGACAGTGCAACATTCCCTCAGCGCTGCTCCATTGACAGTGCAACACTCCCTCAGCACTGCTGCATCGACAGTGTGGCATTCCCTCAGCGCGATACCACCGACAGTGCAACATTCCCTCAGCGCTGCTCCATCGACAGTGCAATATTTCCTCAGCGCTGCTCCACCGACAGTGCGGCATTCCCTCAGCCCTGCTCCATCGACAGTGCAACATTCCCTCAGCGCTGCTCCACTGACAGTGCAACATTCCCTCAGCGCTGCTCCAAAGACAGTGCAGCATTCCCTCAGCGCTGCTCCATCGACAGTGCAATATTTCCTCAGCGCTGCTCCATCGACAGTGCAACATTCCCTCAGCGCTGCTCCACTGACAGTGCAACATTCCCTCAGCGTTGCTCCAAAGACAGTGCAGCATTCCCTCAGCGCTGTTCCATCGACATTGCAACATTCCCTCAGCGCTGCTCCATCGACAATGCAGGATTCCCTCAGCGCTGCTCCACCGACAGTGCAGCATTCCCTTAACGCTGCTCCACCGATAGTGCAGCATTCCCTCAGCGCTGCTCCATCGACAGTGCAACATTCCCTCAACTCTGCTCCATCGACAGTGCAGCATTCCCTCATCGCTGTTCCACCGACAGTGCAGCATTTTCTCACGCTGCACCAACAACAGTGCAGCATTCCCTCAGCTCTGCTCCATTGACAGTGCAACATTCCCACAGCGCTGCTCCAGCAACAGTGCAACATTACCTCAGCTCTGCTCCATCGACAGTGCAACATTCTCTCAGCGCTGCTCCACCAACAGTGCAACATTCCCTCAGCTCTGCGCCATCGACAGTGCAACATTTCCCTCAACGCTGCTCCACCGACAGTGCAGCATTCCCTCAGCGCTGCTCCATCGAAAATGCAACATTCCCTCAGCCCTGCTCCACCGACAGTGCGGCATTCCCTCAGCTCTGTTCCATCGACAGTGCAACATTCCCTCAGCGCTGCTCCATCGGCAGTGCAGCATTCCCTCAGCTCTGCTCCAGCGACAGTGCAACATTCCCTCAGCGCTGCTCCACCGACAGTGCAGCATTCCCTGGGCTCTGTTCCATTGACTGTGCGGCATTCCCTCAGCGCTGCTCCATTGACAGTGCAGCATTCCCTCAGCTTTGTTCCGTCAACAGTGCAACATACCCTCAGCGCTGCCCCGCCAACAGTGCAGCATTCTCTCAGTGCTGCTCCATCGACAGTGCGGCAATCCCTCAGTGCTGCTCGCCCGACAGTGCGGCATTCCCTCAGCGCTGCTCCATCGACAGTGCAACATTCCCTCAGCGTTGCTCCACCGACAGTGCAGCATTCCCTCAGCACTGCTGCTCCAACAGTGCACCACTCACTCGGCGCTTTTCCTCTGGCCTTTTAGCACTCACTGACATCTTACAAACAGTAATTAATCACCATCAAAACTGTGACATTATATTTGAGGACTGGAGAGAGAATTCATTGAGCACCTTCTTTTACTGTGGAATATTATTCGATATCCTATAGATATGCAGTATAATGAGGGCCAGACACTCAGAATACCAATGTGAGGAATGTAATGAGGATCAGCGACTGAGAATAGCAATGTGAGGAATGTAATGAGGATCAGTGACTGGGAATAACAATGTGAGGAATGTAATGAGGATCAGCGACTGAGAATAGCAATGTGAGGAACGTAATGAGGATCAGTGACTGGGAATAACAATGTGAGGAATGTAATGAGGATCAGCAACTGGGAATAACAATGTGAGGAATGTAATGAGGGTCTGCAACTGGGAATAACAATGTGAGGAATGTAATGAGGATCAGTGACTGGGAATAACAATGTGAGGAATGTAATGAGGATCAGCGACTGAGAATAGCAATGTGAGGAATGTAATGAGGATCCGCAACTGGGAATAACAATGTGAGGAATGTAATGAGGGTCTGCAACTGGGAATAACAATGTGAGGAATGTAATGAGGATCAGTGACTGGGAATAACAATGTGAGGAATGTAATGAGGATCAGCGACTGAGAATAGCAATGAGAGGAATGTAATGAGGATCAGCGACTGAGAATAGCAATGTGAGGAATGTAATGAGGATCAGCGACTGGGAATAGCAATGTGAGGAATGTAATGAAGATCAGCGACTGAGAATACCAATGTGAGGAATGTAATGAGGATCAGCGACTGAGAATACCAATGTGAGGAATGTAATGAGGATCAACGACTGAGAATACCAATGTGAGGAATGTAATGAGGATCAGCAACTGTGAATAACAATTTGAGGAATGTAATGAGGATCAGCGACTGAGAATAGCAATGTGAGGAATGTAATGAGGATCAGTGACTGAGATTAGCAATGTGAGGAATGTAATGAAGATCAGCAACTGAGAATAGCAATGTGAGGAATGTAATGAGGATCAGCAACCGTGAATAACAATGTGAGGAATGTAATGAGGATCAGCGACTGGGAATAGCAATGTGAGGAATGTAATGAGGATCAGCGACTGAGAATACCAATGTGAGGAATGTAATGAAGATCAGCGACTGAGAATACCAATGTGAGGAATGTAATGAGGATCAGCGACTGAGAATATCAATGTGAGGAATATAATGAGGATCAGCAACTAGGAATAGCAATGTGAAGAATGTAATAAGGATCAGTGATTCAAAGAAGTATGCAGTTGTCCTTCTTTCTGTATATCTTCTCAATTGGCATTTAAATTGTTTTTCCTGTGATACTTAATTGGCGGCATGGTAACACAATGGTTAGCACTGTTGCTTCACAGCTCCAGGGACCCAGGTTCGATTCCTGGCTTCGGTCACTGTCTGTGTGGAGTCTGCACGTTCTCTCCGTGTCTGCGTGGGTTTCCTCCGAGTGCTCCGGTTTCCTCCAACAAGTCCCGAAAGATGTGCTGTTAGGTAATTTGGACATTCTGAATTCTCCCTCTGTGTAGCCGAACAGGCGCTGGAATGTGGTGACTAGGGGCTTTTCGCAGTAACTTCATTGCAGGGTTAATGTAAGCTTACTTGTGACAATAAAGATTATTTTTATTAATTGTAACATTTTCCATGCTGCACAGAGGGATCTTCACTTCATATTGTGCAAAATTATCAATAGGCTAGAAATTGGATTAATATTAAGAAAGACATTGGACACTAACATCCTGCCGCGATCTAGCAACAGCATCAATGTCTTACACTCTGCGTTTTTTCTGTAAGACTAGGATCACCTTATATTTTATATGAGTCAGTGAGAGAATGTGGGCACATTAAAGAAAGATGCTAACAGCTCCATCTGCCAGTACATTCAAAACAGGTCAGGCAGCATCTGTGCAGAGGGAAACCGAGTTAACTTTTCAGGTCCCTGGCTTTTCAACAGAATTGGGTAATGTTCGAGATGCATGAGGGTTAGAACAAATGCAGAAGGGAGGAGGGAAACGGAAAAAGGAAAGGCTGAGATATGGTGAAGACAGGAGGGGCTAGATTTCAAAAGGGATGAAAAAAATCCCAAAGATTGACATTTATATAGCATCTTTCACAACCTCAGGATGTAATAATGGACGGTTAGTATTTTTAGTATATGTTAGTAAAAAGCCTTTATTTTATTGGGTTAGTTTGAGCTGTCACCACTCAGTTTGATTGGTGAAACACAATCTTTCAGGTAACATCCCCATCTGTGACTAATGTTTATGTGCGATGAGGTAATTCTGCTGAAAGCACAGTCAAGGCCAGAGTAAACATTACCCAGGTCGCGATGGGAGGAGTCGGAGGAACACACAAGGGCTGTTGAAGCGGACGGAAATTGCAAAGGGACTTTTGGCAATTCATTTTAAAAGATACATACAGATGTTAAACGTAACCCTGTAATTTCCCCTCATTAGAGGATGACATAATAAGATTGTTAAAGAGGGGGAGACGGGGGAGAGCAGAGAAGGACGCATGCGACGCGGAGAAGCAAACGGGGAAGGGGGGGAGGAGATGAGGAGGGAACTCAAGGGAGTCACAGAGAGAAACATGGGGGAAAAGGGAGGAGTGGAGGGGGCAGGAAGCTCCCCCCCCCCCCCCCCCCCCCCAATTCCACAAAGGCAACAACAAAAAATGCTGAAAAGAGGAGCGGAGCTCAGCAGTATGACACCCAAGGCGGAAGAGGGGACTGCCTATGACGGGGGGCTGTGGGGCGCGGGGGGGGGGGGGGGGGGGGGGTGGGGAAGGTTAGAGGGGAGAATATATGTTAAGAAGTATGTAAATAAGAAACTGTACAACATGCAAATATGAGGTGTACTATTCGTTAAATTGTTATTCTATAAAAGTTGTAAAATGCCAATAAAAATATTTTTTTTAAAATAAGATTGTCCCAATTGGATCCAATTGCAATGTTCCCATGGTCAGAAAGAAGAAATGACGTGCATTTATTTAGCCCTTTTCACATCCACCAGGTGTTTCAAGGTGCTTCACAGCATTGGAGTATCATCCTGCTTGTAGTGTCGGAAACTAGGCAGCGGGTGAGCGCACAGCAGACAGCAGATTCCCATCTACAGCAGTGTGACAACAACCAGATATTCTGTTTGTTCTGCTGTTCCCGCCGTGGATCGCCACCTTGATGTGGTGGAGAGGGTCGTGGGCTCTGGTGATGCCCTGCACGGTGCCAACGGGAGCTTATTTCTCCTGGCTGGGCCACCCATGGCAGCAAGGTTGTTGGAGGTGCCAAACAAAGTGCGGTCCAAAATTTCGTCAATGGCGAAACAGATGAAGAAAGACTGCGCATCACACTGTGCTCTGAAGAAGAGTCGTAAGGACTTGAAACATTAACTCGCTTTCTCCACAGATGCTGCCAGACCTGCTGAGATTTTCCAGCATTTTCTATTTTTATTTGTACATCTGACCAGCTCCAGAGGCAGAAGAAGGCGACCAAGACAATGTTATCCTGGTTGTTATGGTACACCACCGAAACCTGACTGCCAACTCGTCGCAACCATGTGGAAAAGACGGTCCTTTTGTAATTATCTTTGAGAAGGGAGCTAAATCATGCTGTGGAAAATCTAGAGGCATTTCCCTCTTGTCCAAAGCAGGGAAAATACATAAACGCACGCCCCTGAATCGCCTACTTCCTGTGGCTGAGGAAATCCTCCTAGAGGCACAGTGTGGTTTTAGGTCTTCCAGGGGAATCGCTAACATTGGATTTCTAGACAAATCCAGGAAAAATGTCGATAATAAGACCTGAATCTCTCATTGAGCTGACCAAAATATTTAAATCACAAGGCTCTGTGGATTGCACTCCAAAGATTTTGATATCCAAGAAAATTAACCACAATCCTTCATGATGCTATGACTAACATGCCTTGAGTGGCGATCAGAATCAGTCCCCTTCAAAACCTGGAGTAGATCATGCAAGGCTGTGTGATAGCTCCCATACCATTTACAATCCTGACAGTAGCCATTCACCTCATAGGTCACCTGCCCTCTGGTGTCAGTATTAAATACCATATAGATGGAAAACTCTTTAACCTCAGTCGTCACCGAGCCAAATTTAAACTAACTACCTCAGGTATGCCTGACGTACAGTTTGCAGATGGCTGCAGTGTCAATGCCAACCGTGTACCGGATTTACAAGCCAATCCTTATCTCTTCAATTCTGCATACAGAAACTTGGCCTTTCCTTGAAGGTTGCCAAACAAAACTCATATCAAATCACTCCAAATATTCCACCTCCCATATGTTTGATGGACTCTGGAATATGTTGAGAACTTCCCACACTGTGACAGCCAGCTCTCTCAAAAGGCCATCATTGATGAGGAGATCGAACATCAGGGGCGGGGGGGGCGGAGAATCGCCGGGAGCTGGCGTGAATCCCGGCCCCGCTGGTTGCCGAATTCTCCGGCACCGGATATTCGGCGGGGGCTGGAATCGCGGCGGTCGGCAGGCCCCCCCCCCCGGCGATTCTCCGGGCCACGATGGACCGAAGTCCCGCTGCTGGAATGCCAGTCCCACCGGCGAGAATCAAACCACCTCTCTTACCGGTGGGACTAGGCGGCGCGGGCAGGCTCTGGTGTCCTGGGGGGGGGGGGGGGGGCGCAGGGCTATCTGGCCGCAGGGGGTGCCCCCGGTGGCCTGGCCCGCGATCGGGGCCCACCGATCCGCGGGCAGGTCTGTGCCGTGGGGGCACTCTTTTCTCTCACAGCCTTCACCATGGTCGACGCGTAAGACACACACCCCCTGCACATGCGCGGGGATGACATCAGCAGCCGCTGACGCTCCCGCGCATGTGCGGACGTCCGCCGGCCGGCGAAGTCCTTTGGGCCCCGGCTGGCGTGGCGCCAAAGGCCTTTCCCGCCAGCCGGCGGTGCGCCAACCACTCCGGCGCGGGCCTAGCCCCTCAAGGTGAGGGCTTGGCCCCTAAAGGTGCAGAGAAATCCGCACCTTTGGGGCGGCCCGACGCCGGAGTGGTTCCCGCCACTCCATCCCGCCGGGACCCCCGCCCCGCCGGGTAGGGGAGAATCCCGGCCCAAATGTGCCGCCTGAGCCTTCTCCAATCAAAAGCAGCAAGTGTTTGCCAACAGAAACAATCGCAATTAAAAAAAGTCCCGTGTACTTAGCAGTTGTTATCACCGCAATGTTGGATGGCAATGAGGCCTGGGCTGTGCATCAGTTTATCCACCTTCACTATCTCCTCCTCCTTTGTATCCTCCACCATGTGCATTCACCTTCCCACATACCCTCGCTCCCCATATCCTTCCTATATTGCAAACTTGTGCAAAGTACAGTCTGAAGATCGAATGTGGCCCACGCATCTGCTCGGTGCAGGCCCTGGAGCCAGTTTAGAAAATGCTGCTCAAACAGATTGTTCAGGGGAAGCTCCTCCAATCACAGGCTGTTCCTTCCCCACATTTGCGGATGATAGGCTTGGTTGAGCCTATCAGAAGCAATTGTAAGAGAGCAACCATCAATGGTTGGAGGAGATGAGCGGCGGGGAATTCGAACCTGGGGAAACAGTGAACCGGAGAGTGGGGCGAGGGGAACAACGAGCCGGAGAGCAGGGCCCAGGTAAACAGTGATGCATGATCAATTGCACAAAGACTAAAGTTGGATACAACTGTGGCTTTATTACAGTCAGATGTGTGGCCTCCTGCTGCAGCTGGCGAAATGGCAGGGTACTGGAGGTCATCCATATTTACACAGTTCTCCGTGGGCGGAGCCAGCCGGCAGGAGCTACCAGCGAACCTGTAGTGCAAGTCCTACCTTACATCTCCTATTACAGTGGTTCACCACATTCACCCCCTGTTAAAATGAGTCCAGCGGGGGTGACGTGAAACTATATACAATTAGTGCTATTATGTACAGTGGTAGGAAAAGAAAAGTCCATGTTGACGGTCCGGAGTCCGTCAAAGGTTCAGCCGGTCCGGTGCCTTGGTGCTTCGTTGGGAGCGGCGTAACGGTGGCGGTGAAGTCGGTGCTGGCAGTGGTGGAGGTGGCACCGAAGGCGGTGGTGGCGGTGCTGATGCTGGCCAGTCATCGGGGAACTCCGGAAGCTTGCAGAAGTCCTCTTCGTCCTCTTGTGCGGAAAAGGGGAGGGGGGTGTGGTCTGGTGGGGTCAATATTGGTGGCGCGGTGGGAGATGGGGGGGGGGGGCGCATTGGTGGGGGTGTGTGTTGGGGTGGAACCTGACGGTGCCAGGTCCCTGAGTGAGACAGTATCTTGGCGGCCGTCGGGGAACTCGGCGTAGGCATATTGAGGGTTGGCGAGGAACAGGTGAACCCTGTCCACCAAGGGGTCCGCCTTGTGGAATCGAACGTGCCTACGGAGAAGGACCGGTCCTGGAGCAGCGAGCCAAGTCGGGAGCGACACCCCGGATGTGGACTTCCTGGGGAAGGTAAAGACACGTTCATGGGGTGTGTTATTAGTGGCGGTGCACAATAGTGACCAGATGGAGTGTAGAGCGTCAGGGAGGACCTCCTGTCAGCGAGAAGCTGGGAGGTTCCTGGACCGTAGGGCCAGCTGGACGGCCCTCCAAACCGTCCCATTCTCCCGTTCTACTTGCCCGTTTCCCCGGGGGTTGTAGCTGGTCGTCCTGCTGGAGGCTATACCCGTGCTGAGCAGGAACTGACGCAGCTCATCGCTCATGAATGAGGATCCCCTGTCACTGCGGATGTAGGCGGGGAAACTGAATAGGGCGAAGATGGTGCTGAGGGCCTTGATGACGGTGGCAGATGTCATATCGTGGCATGGGATGGCGAAGGGGAATCTGGAGTACTCGTCGACCACACTGAGGAGGTACGTGTTACGGTCGGTGGAGGGGAGGGGCCTTTTGAAATCCACGCTGAGGCGTTGAAAGGGGCGGGAAGCCTTCACCAGGCGCGCACGGTCCGGCCGGTAGAAGTGCGGCTTGCACTCAGCACAGACCTGGCAGTCCCTGGTGACTGTCCTTACTTCCTCGACGGAGTAGGGCAGATTGCGAGGTTTGACCAGATGGTACAATTGAGTGACCCCCGGGTGACAAAGGCTGTCGTGTAAGGCCCGGAGTTGGTCCACTTGTGCCCTGGCACATGTACCTCGTGAGAGGGCGTCTGGGGGCTCGTTGAGTTTACCGGGGCGATACAAGATCTCGTAATTATAGGTGGAGAGCTCGATTCTCCACCGCAAAATTTTATCATTTTGATCTTGCCCCGCTGTGTGTTATTGAACATGAAGGCTACCGACCGTTGGTCCATAAGGTGAGTGGATCTCTTACCGGCCAGGTAATGCCTCCAATGCCGCACAGCTTCAACAATAGCTTGGGCCTCCTTTTTGACAGATGAGTGCCGAATCTCAGAGGCATGAAGGGTGCTGGAAAAGAATGCCACGGGTCTGCCTGCCTGGTTTAGAGTGGCGGCAAGGGCGACGTCTGAAGTGTCGCTTTCTACTTGGAAAGGCAGTGACTCGTCCACTGCGCGCATCCCGGCCTTGGCGATATCTGCTCTGATGCGGGCGAAAGCCTCGGCCGCGAGGGGGAATTGGGTGGACTGAATGAGTGGGCGGGCATTGTCCGCATAGTTTGGGACCCACTGAGCGTAGTAGGAAAAGAACCCCAGGCAGCATTTGAGGGCCTTGAGGCAGTGGGGGAGTGGACGTTCCATGAGGGGGAGCATGCGGTCGAGGTCGGGCCCGAGAAGTCCGTTTTGGACTATATAGCCGAGAATGGCTAACCGGGTCGTGCTGAACACACACTTCTCTTTGTTATAGGTCAGGTTGAGAAGAGTGGCAGTGCGGAGGAATTTATCGAGGTTGGCATCGTGGTCCTGCTGGTCATGGCCGCAGATGGTGACATTATCTAAGCCCGCAAACCGTACTGGTCGATCATTCGGGCCATCTGTCTTTGGAAGACCGAGACCCCATTTGTGACACCGAAAGGGACTCTAAGGAAGTGATAGAGGCAACCGTCCGCCTCGAAGGCCGTGTATGGCCGGTCCGACTTCCGGATGGGGAGCTGGTGGTAAGCGGATTTCAGGTCAATTGTCGAGAAGACCCGGTACTGCGCAATCTGATTGACCATATCAGATATGTGTGGGAGGGGGTACGAGTCGAGCTGCGTGTACCGATTGATGGTCTGGCTGTAGTCCACGACCATCCTGTGTTTCTCCCCAGTTTTAACCACTACCACTTGGGCTCTCCAGGGGCTGTTGCTGACCTCGATAATACCCTCCTTAAGCAGCCGCTGGACTTCGGACCTGATGAAGGTCTTGTCCTGGGTGCTGTACCGTCTGCTCCTCGTGGCAACGGGCTTGCAATCCGCAGTTAGATTTGCAAAAAGCGAGGGGGGGTCGACCTGGAGGGCCGCGAGGCCGCAAATGGTAAGGGGGGGGTAAGGGCCCACAGAATTTGAGGGTGAGGCTCTGGAGATTGCACTGGAAGTCCAGGCCCAACAGGAGTGCAGCGCAGAGATTAGGAAGGACATAGAGGCGGAAGTTACTAAATTCTGGACCGTGTGGGTTGTCATAATATACACCAGTACATCATGGTGCAGACACACACACTGATGGACATGCAGTGGGACCAATCAGCATACACAACACCGCAGCCAATCGCCAGTGAGAGCACACGCACTATAAAGACAGTGGACAGGAGAGTTCCCGCTCATTCTAGTAGCAGCCAGCTCGGAGCACAGAGCTCACAGCCTGCAACATAGACATTCACCATGCGCTGAGTGCATCACCTGGTTAGGACTAGGCAAGGGTCAACAGTTAAAGCTGGTATTGCATTTACCCACAGTTCAAGTATGTTAATATAGTTAACCTTATAATAAAATCGAGTTGCACCACTTCCAGTGTTGGTGACCTGTTTGCGATCCAGAACACCCAACACATCACGGGTGACTGTGCAAAAGCCTCGGATCGGGACAGAGTGGGATCCGGAGGCTAGGGAGATCCTTTGATTGGCAGGGTGGACCGCGAGGGAACAGCGCCTTACCGTATCTGGGTGAACGAAGCTTTCGGTGCTCCCGGAGTCCAGCAGGCACGAGGTCGCGTGGCCGTTGATTTTAACCGTCGTCGACGCGGTGGCCAGGTTGTGCGGGCGAGATTGGTCCAGCGTTATCGAAGCGAGCTGCGGATAGCTATCGGCTGCTTCGGGTGGCGAGCGTGTGCGGTTCTGATGTTGGGTTGTCCGGAGACCCTGTGGGGGACAAGATGGCCGCGCCCATGGTGCGCACATTGCGGGGGTCGGGACAAGATGGCGGTGCCCATGGTGCGCACATTGCGGGTGTCGGGACAAGATGGCGGTGCCCATGGTGCGCACATTGCGGGGTCGGGACAAGGTGGCGCCGCCCATGGAGCGCACATTGCGGGGTCGGGAAAAGATGGCGTCACCCGTTGGTCGCACATGGACCCGGGAGGAGAAGGTGGTGGCTCCCATTGTGCGTCTGGCATGGGGGAGGGGGCGTTAGCGGGCACGATCGCATCGACTGCGCGGGCCTCGCACACAGCCACGAAGTGGCCCTTTTTACTGCAGGCTTTACAAACTGCAGTGCGGGCCGGGCAGTGTTGGCGGGGGTGCTTCTGCTGACCGCAGAAGTAGCAGCGGGGACCCCGGGGGTGCGCGGATCGGTGTGCAGCGCAGGCGTATTGGGAAGGCAGGGCCCCGGCTGAGGTGGTCGTCGGCGGGGTCCAGGAGGGGTAAGAAGGAGCAGGAGGGTGGGCAGCGCGGCGGGAGGGGTACGATTGCACGGTGCAGGATGTGACCGTCATTGAGAGCACCAAGGTTTTCATCTCCGCCAGTTCGAGCGTGGCCCCTTCCAGTAATCGTTCTCGGATGCGACGCAATCCCCGTCACGAAGGCATTGCGCATGAGGAGATTTGCGTGTTCGGCGGCCGTAACGGCCTGACAGTCACAGTCCCGGAGGAGTGGAATTAGGGCCTGCCAGCAGTCTTCAGCGCGTAGTGTTCCTTAAGGAGTTCCATTGCTTTTGTGTAATTCGTGGCTTCTTGGATCAACGGGAACACGCTGGAGCTCAGTCTGGATTACAGGACATTTATCTTCTGAGCCTCTCTTGGCGCGGGATCCGCCACATTGATGTAGGACACAAAATATGCTAGCCAGGGAGTAAAGTCTTTCCTGGCGTTGGGCGAGTGATGATCCAGCTGCAGGCGATCGGGCTTAATTCTGATATCCATTCTGTGGAAAATCTGACAGTAATAAATTGATGCACGATCAATTGCACAAAGACTAAAGTTGGGTACAACTGTGGCTTTATTACAGTCAGATGCGTGGCCTCCTGCTGCAGCTGACGAAATGGCAGGGCACTGGAGGTCATGCATATTTATACAGTTCTCCGTGGGAGGAGCCAGCCGGGATGAGCTGCCGGCGAACCTGTAGTGCAGGTCCTACCTTACATCTCCTATTACAGTGGTTCACCACAAACAGTGAGCCAGAAAGCGGGGCGTGAGAGAAACAGTGTGCCAGAGAGTAGGGCCCAGGTAAAGAGTGAGCCAGAAAGCGGGGCCCGAGGAAAAAAGTGAGCCAGAGAGCAGGGCCCAGGTGAACAGTGAGCCAGAGAGCAGGGCCCAGGTGAACAGTGAGCAAAGAGCAGGGCCCAGGTGAACAATGAGCCAGAGAGCAGGGCCCAGGTGAACAATGAGCCAGGGAGCAGGGCCCAGGTGAACGGTGAACCAGAGAGCAGGGCCAAGGTGAACAATGAGCCAGAGAGCAGGGCCCAGGTGAACAATGAGCCGGAGAACGGGGCCCAGGTGAACGGTGAGCCAGAGAGCAGGGCCCAGGTGAACGGTGAGCCAGAGAGCAGGGCCCTGGTGAACAGTAGGCCGGAGAGCAGGGCCCAGGTGAACAGTGAGCCGTAGAGCAGGGCCCAGGTGAACAGTGAGCCGGAGAGCAGGGCCCAGGTGAACAGTGAGCCAGAGAACAGGGCCCAGGTGAACAGTGAGCCAGAGAGTGGGACCCAGGTGAACAGTGAACCGGAGAGCAGGGCCCAGGTGAACATTGAGCCGGAGAATGAGGGCCCAGGTCAACAGTGAGCCAGAGAGCAGGGCCCAGCTAAAAAGTGAACCAGACAGCAGGGCCCAGGTGAACAGTGAGCCAGAGAGCAGGGCCCAGGTGAAAAGTGAGCCGAAGACCAGGGCCCAGGTGAACAGTGAGCCAGAGAACGGGGCCCACGAGAGCAGTGACCCGGAGGAGGGCCCAGGTGAACAGTGAGCCAGAGAATGGGGCCCAGGTGAACAGTGAGCCAGAGAGCAGGGCCCAGGTGAGCAGTGAGCCGGAGAGAAGGGCCCAGGTGAACAGTGAGCCAGAGAGCAGGGCCCAGGTGAACAATGAGCCAGGGAGCAGGGCCCAGGTGAACAATGAGCCAGAGAGCAGGGCCCAGGTGAACAGTGAGCCGGAGAGCAGGGCCCAGGTGAACGGTGAACCAGAGAGCAGGGCCCAGGTGAACAGTGAGCCAGAGAGCAGGGCCCAGGTGAACAATGAGCCAGAGAGCTGGGCCCAGGTGAACAGTGAGCCAGAGAGCAGGGCCCAGATGAACAATGTGCCAGAGAGCAGAGCCCAGGTGAACAGTGAGCCAGAGAGCAGGGCCCAGGTGAACGGTGAACCAGAGAGCAGGGCCCAGGTGAACAGTGAGCCAGAGAGCAGGGCCCAGGTGAACAATGAGACGGAGAACGGGGACCAGGTGAACGGTGAGCCAGAGAGCAGGGCCCAGGTGAACAGTGAGCCAGAGAGCAGGGCCCAGGTGAACGGTGAGCCGGAGAGCAGGGCCCAGGTGAACAGTGAGCCGGAGAGCAGGGCCCAGTTGAACAGTGAGCCGGAGAGCAGGGCCCAGGTGAACAGTGAACAGGAGAGCAGGGCCCAGGTGAACATTGAGCCGAGAACGGGGGCCAGGTGAACAGTGAGCCAGAGAGCAGGGGCCAGATGAAGAGTCAGCCGGCGAACGGGGCCCAGGTGAACGGTGAACCAGAGAGCAGGGCCCAGGTGAACGGTGAGCCAGAGAGCAGGGCCCAGGTGAACAGTGAGCCGGAGAAAGGGACCCAGGTGAATGGTGAGCCAGAGAGCAGGGCCCAGGTGAACAGTGAGCCAGAGAACGGGGCCCAGGTGAACGGTGAACCAGAGAGCAGGGCACAGGAGAACGGTGAGCCAGAGAGCAGGGCCAAGGTGAACAGTGAGCCAGAGAGCAGGGCCCAGGTGAACAGTGAGCCAGAGAGCAGGGCCCTGGTGAGCAGTGAGGCGGAGAGAAGGGCCCGGTGAACAGTGAGCCGGAGAGTAGGCCCAGGTGAACAGTGAGCCAGAGAGTAGGGCCTAGGTGAGCAGTGAGACAGAGAACGGGGCCCAGGTGAACAGTGAGCCAGAGAGCAGGGTACAGGTGAGCAGTGAGCCAGAGAGCAGGGCCCAGGTGAACAATGAGCCAGAGAGCAGGGCCCAGGTGAACAATGACCCAGAGAGCAGGGCCCAGGTGAACGGTGAACCAGAGAGCAGGTCCCAGGTGAACGGTGAGCCAGAGAGCAGGGCCCAGGTGAACAGTGAGCCAGAGAGCAGGGCCCAGGTGAACGGTGAGCCAGAGAGCAGGGCCCTGGTGAACAGTGGGCCGAAGAGCAGGGCCCAGATGAACAGTGAGCTGGAGAGCAGGGCCCAGGTGAACAGTGAGCCAGAGAACAGGGCCCAGGTGAATAGTGAGCCAGGGAGTGGGGCCCGGGGAACAGTGAGCCAGAGACAAGGGCCCAAGTGAACAGTGAGCCAGAGAGTGGGACCCAGGTGAACAGTGAGCCAGAGCGTGGGACCCAGGTGAACAGTGAACCGGAGAGCAGTGCCCAGGTGAACATTGAGCGAGAGAACGGGGGCCAGGTGAACAGTCAGCCGGAGAGTGGTACCCAGGTGAACAATGAGCCGGAGAAATGGACCCAGGTGAAAGGTGAGCCAGAGAGCAGGGGCCCAGGTGAAAAGTGAACCAGACAGCAGGGCCCAGGTGAACAGTGAGCCGGAGAGCAGAGCTCAGGTGAACAGTGAGCCAGAGAGCAGGGCCCAGGTGAAAAGTGAGCCGGAGAGCAGGGCCCAGGTGAACAGTGAGCAAGAGAACGGGGCCCACGTGAGCAGTGAGCCGGAGAGAATGGCCCAGGTCAACAGTGAGCCGGAGAGCAGGGCCCAGGTGAACAGTGAGCCAAAGAACGGGGCCCACGTGAGCAATGAGCCGGAGAGAAGGGCCCAGGTGAACAGTGAGCCAGAGAGCAGGGCCCAGGTGAACAGTGAGCCAGAGAACGGGGCCCAGGTGAGCAGTGAGCCGGAGAGAAGGGCCCGGTGAACAGTGAGCCGGTGAGCAGGGCCCAGGTGAACAGTGAGCCATATAGCAGGGCCCAAGTGAACAGTGAGCAGGAGAGCAGGGCGCAGGTGAACAGTGAGCCAGAGAGCAGGGCCCAGGTGAAAAGTGAGCCGGAGAGCAGGGCCCAGGTGAACAGTGAGCCAGAGAACGGGGCCCACGTGAGCAGTGAGCCGGAGAGAAGGGCCCAGGTGAACAGTGAGCCGGAGAGCAGGGCCCAGGTGAACAGTGAGCCAAAGAACGGGGCCCACGTGAGCAATGAGCCAGAGAGAAGGGCCCAGGTGAACAGTGAGCCAGAGAGCAGGGCCCAGGTGAACAGTGAGCCAGAGAACGGGGCCCAGGTGAGCAGTGAGCCGGAGAGAAGGGCCCGGTGAACAGTGAGCCGGTGAGCAGGGCCCAGGTGAACAGTGAGCCAGAGAGCAGGGCCCAGGTGAACAGTGAGCCGGAGAGCAGCGCCCAGGTGAACAGTGAGCCAGAGAACGGGGCCAAGGTGAGCAGTGAGCCGTAGAGAAGGGCCCAGATGAACAGTGATCAGGAGCGCAGGGCCCAGGTGAACAGTGAGCCAGAGAGCAGGGCCCAGGTGAACGGTGAGCCGGAGAGCAGGGCCCAGGTGAACAGTGAGCCGGAGAGCAGGGCCATGTTGAACAGTGAGCCGGAGAGCAGGGCACAGGTGAACAGTGAACAGGAGAGCAGGGCCCAGGTGAACATTGAGCCGAGAACGGGGGCCAGGTGAACAGTGAGCCAGAGAGCAGGGGCCAGATGAAGAGTCAGCCGGCGAACGGGGCCCAGGTGAACGGTGAACCAGAGAGCAGGGCCCAGGTGAACGGTGAGCCAGAGAGCAGGGCCCAGGTTATCAGTGAGCCGGAGAAAGGGACCCAGGTGAATGGTGAGCCAGAGAGCAGGGCCCAGGTGAACAGTGAGCCAGAGAACGGGGCCCAGGTGAACGGTGAACCAGAGAGCAGGGCACAGGAGAACGGTGAGCCAGAGAGCAGGGCCAAGGTGAACAGTGAGCCAGAGAGCAGGGCCCAGGTGAACAGTGAGCCAGAGAGCAGGGCCCTGGTGAGCAGTGAGGCGGAGAGAAGGGCCCGGTGAACAGTGAGCCGGAGAGTAGGCCCAGGTGAACAGTGAGCCAGAGAGTAGGGCCTAGGTGAGCAGTGAGACAGAGAACGGGGCCCAGGTGAACAGTGAGCCAGAGAGCAGGGTACAGGTGAGCAGTGAGCCAGAGAGCAGGGCCCAGGTGAACAATGAGCCAGAGAGCAGGGCCCAGGTGAACAATGACCCAGAGAGCAGGGCCCAGGTGAACGGTGAACCAGAGAGCAGGTCCCAGGTGAACGGTGAGCCAGAGAGCAGGGCCCAGGTGAACAGTGAGCCAGAGAGCAGGGCCCAGGTGAACGGTGAGCCAGAGAGCAGGGCCCTGGTGAACAGTGGCCCGGAGAGCAGGGCCCAGATGAACAGTGAGCTGGAGAGGAGGGCCCAGGTGAACAGTGAGCCAGAGAACAGGGCCCAGGTGAATAGTGAGCCAGGGAGTGGGGCCCGGGGAACAGTGAGCCAGAGACAAGGGCCCAAGTGAACAGTGAGCCAGAGAGTGGGACCCAGGTGAACAGTGAGCCATAGAGTGGGACCCAGGTGAACAGTGAACCGGAGAGCAGTGCCCAGGTGAACATTGAGCCAGAGAACGGGGGCCAGGTGAACAGTCAGCCGGAGAGTGGTACCCAGGTGAACAATGAGCCGGAGAAAGGGACCCAGTTGAAAGGTGAGCCAGAGAGCAGGGGCCCAGGTGAAAAGTGAACCAGACAGCAGGGCCCAGGTGAACAGTGAGCCGGAGAGCAGAGCTCAGGTGAACAGTGAGCCAGAGAGCAGGGCCCAGGTGAAAAGTGAACGGAGAGCAGGGTCCAGGTGAACAGTGAGCAAGAGAACGGGGCCCACGTGAGCAGTGAGCCGGAGAGAATGGCCCAGGTCAACAGTGAGCCGGAGAGCAGGGCCCAGGTGAACAGTGAGCCAAAGAACGGGGCCCACGTGAGCAATGAGCCGGAGAGAAGGGCCCAGGTGAACAGTGAGCCAGAGAGCAGGGCCCAGGTGAACAGTGAGCCAGAGAACGGGGCCCAGGTGAGCAGTGAGCCGGAGAGCAGGGCGCAGGTGAACAGTGAGCCAGAGAGCAGGGCCCAGGTGAAAAGTGAGCCGGAGAGCAGGGCCCAGGTGAACAGTGAGCCAGAGAACGGGGCCCACGTGAGCAGTGAGCTGGAGAGAAGGGCCCAGGTGAACAGTGAGCCGGAGAGCAGGGCCCAGGTGAACAGTGAGCCAAAGAACGGGGCCCACATGAGCAATGAGCCAGAGAGCAGGGCCCAGGTGAACAGTGAGCCAGAGAACGGGGCCCAGGTGAGCAGTGAGCCGGAGAGAAGAGCCCGGTGAACAGTGAGCCGGTGAGCAGGGCCCAGGTGAACAGTGAGCCAGAGAGCAGGGCCCAGGTGAACAGTGAGCCGGAGAGCAGGGCGCAGGTGAACAGTGAGCCAGAGAGCAGGGCCCAGGTGAACAGTGAGCCAGAGAACGGGGCCAAGGTGAGCAGTGAGCCGGAGAGAAGGGCCCAGATGAACAGTGATCAGGAGCGCAGGGCCCAGGTGAACAGTGAGCCAGAGAGCAGGGCCCAGGTGAACGGTGAGCCGGAGAGCAGGGCCCAGGTGAACAGTGAGCCGGAGAGCAGGGCCCAGTTGAACAGTGAGCCGGAGAGCAGGGCCCAGGTGAACAGTGAACAGGAGAGCAGGGCCCAGGTGAACATTGAGCCGAGAACGGGGGCCAGGTGAACAGTGAGCCAGAGAGCAGGGGCCAGATGAAGAGTCAGCCGGCGAACGGGGCCCAGGTGAACGGTGAACCAGAGAGCAGGGCCCAGGTGAACGGTGAGCCAGAGAGCAGGGCCCAGGTGAACAGTGAGCCGGAGAAAGGGACCCAGGTGAATGGTGAGCCAGAGAGCAGGGCCCAGGTGAACAGTGAGCCAGAGAACGGGGCCCAGGTGAACGGTGAACCAGAGAGCAGGGCACAGGAGAACGGTGAGCCAGAGAGCAGGGCCAAGGTGAACAGTGAGTCAGAGAGCAGGGCCCAGGTGAACAGTGAGCCAGAGAGCAGGGCCCTGGTGAGCAGTGAGGCGGAGAGAAGGGCCCGGTGAACAGTGAGCCGGAGAGTAGGCCCAGGTGTACAGTGAGCCAGAGAGTAGGGCCTAGGTGAGCAGTGAGACAGAGAACGGGGCCCAGGTGAACGGTGACCAGAGAGCAGGTCCCAGGTGAACGGTGAGCCAGAGAGCAGGGCCCAGGTGAACAGTGAGCCAGAGAGCAGGGCCCAGGTGAACGGTGAGCCAGAGAGCAGGGCCCTGGTGAACAGTGGGCCGGAGAGCAGGGCCCAGATGAACAGTGAGCTGGAGAGCAGGGCCCAGGTGAACAGTGAGCCAGGGAGTGGGGCCCGGGGAACAGTGAGCCAGAGACAAGGGCCCAAGTGAACAGTGAGCCAGAGAGTGGGACCCAGGTGAACAGTGAACCGGAGAGCAGTGCCCAGGTGAACATTGAGCCAGAGAACGGGGGCCAGGTGAACAGTCAGCCGGAGAGTGGTACCCAGGTGAACAATGAGCCGGAGAAAGGGACCCAGGTGAAAGGTGAGCCAGAGAGTAGGGGCCCAGGTGAAAAGTGAACCAGACAGCAGGGCCCAGGTGAACAGTGAGCCGGAGAGCAGAGCTCAGGTGAACAGTGAGCCAGAGAGCAGGGCCCAGGTGAAAAGTGAGCCGGAGAGCAGGGCCCAGGTGAACAGTGAGCAAGAGAACGGGGCCCACGTGAGCAGTGAGCCGGAGAGAAGGGCCCAGATGAACAGTGATCAGGAGCGCAGGGCCCAGGTGAACAGTGAGCCAGAGAGCAGGGCCCAGGTGAACAGTGAGCCAGAGAGCAGGGCCCAGGTGAACAGTGAGTCGGAGAGCAGGGCCCAGGTGAACAGTGAGCCAGAGAGCAGGGCCCAGGTGAACAGTGAGCCAGAGAGCAGGGCCCAGGTGAACAGTGAGCCAGAGAGCAGGGCGCAGGTGAATGGTGAGCCAGAGAGCAGGGCCCAGGTGAACAGTGAGCCAGAGAGCAGGGCCCAGGTGAACAGTGAGCCAGAGAGCGGGGTCCAGGTGAACAATGGGCCGGAGAGCAGGGCCCAGGTGAACAGTAAGGCAGAGAGCAGGGCCCTGGTGAACAGTGAACCGGAGAGCAGGGCCCAGGTGAACAGTGAGCCAGAGAGCAGGGCTCAGTTGAACAGTGAGCCAGAGAGCAGGGCCCAGGTGAACAGTGAGCCAGAGAACGGGGCTCAGGTGAACAGTGAGCAGGAGAGAAGGGCCCAGGTGAACAGTGAGCCAGAGAACGGGGCCCAGGTGAGCAGTGAGCCGGAGAGAAGGGCCCAGGTGAACAGTGAGCGAGAGAGCAGGGCCCAGGTGAACAGTGAGCCAGAGAACGGGGCCCAGGTGAACAGTAAGCCAGAGAGCAGTGCCCAGGTGAGCAGTGAGCCGGAGAGGGGGGCCCAGGTGAACAGTGAGCCAGACAGCAGTGCCCAGGTGAACAGTAAGGCAGAGAGCAGGGCCCAGTGGAACAGTGAGCTGGAGAGCAGGGCCCAGGTGAACAGTGAACCAGAGAACGGGGCCCACGTGAGCAGTGAGCCGGAGAGAAGGGCCCATGTGAACAGTGAGCCAGAGAGCAGCGCCAAGGTGAACAGTGAGCCAGAGAACGGGGCGCAGGTGATCAGTGAGCCGGGGAGAAGGGCCCGGTGAACAGTGAACCGGAGAGCAGGGCCCAGGTGAACAGTGAGCCAGAGAACGGGGCCAAGGTGAGCAGTGAGCCGGAGAGAAGGACCCAGATGAACAGTGATCAGGAGCGCAGGGCCCAAGTGAACAGTGAGCCTGAGAGCAGGGCCCAGGTGAACAGTGAGCCAGAGAGCAAGGCCCAGGTGAGCAGTGAGCCAGAGAGCACAGCCCAGGTGAAGAGTGAGCCAGAGAACGGGGCCCAGGTGAACAGAGAGCAGGGCCCAGGTAAGCAGTGAGCCGGAGAGAAGGGCCCAGGTGAACAGTGAGCCATAGAGCAGGGCCCAGGTGAACAGTGAGCCAGAGAGCAGGGCCCAAGTGATCAGTGAGCCAGAGAGCAGGGCCCAAATGAACAGTGAGCCAGAGAGCAGGGCTCAGGTGAATAGTGAGCCAGAGAGCAGGGCCCAGGTGAACAGAAAGGCAGAGAAAAGGGCCCAGGTGAACAGTGAGCAAGAGAGCAGGCCCCAGTTGAACAGTGAGCCATAGAGCAGGGCCCAGGTGAACAGTGAGCCAGAGAACGGGGCTCAGGTGAACAGTGAGCAGGAGAGCAGGGCCCAGGTGAACAGTGAGCCAGAGAACGGGGCCCAGGTGAGCAGTGAGCCGGAGAGAAGGGCCCAGGTGAACAGTGAGCCAGACAGCAGGGCCCAGGTGAACAGTGAGCCAGAGAGCAGGGCCCAGATGAACAGTGAGCCGGAGAGCAGGGCCAAGGTGAACAGTGAGCCAGAGAACGGGGCGCAGGTGAGCAGTGAGCCGGAGAGAAGGGCCCGGTGAACAGTGAACCGGAGAGCAGGGCCCAGGTGAACAGTGAGCCAGAGAACGGGGCCAAGGTGAGCAGTGAGCCGGAGAGAAGGACCCAGATGAACAGTGATCAGGAGCGCAGGGCCCAGGTGAACAGTGAGCCAGAGAGCAGGGCCCAGGTGAACAGTGAGACAGAGAGCAGGGCCCAGGTGAACAGTGAGTCGGAGAGCAGGGCCCAGGTGAACAGTGAGCCAGAGAGCAGGGCCCAGGTGAACAGTGAGCCAGAGAGTAGGGCCCAGGTGAACAGTGAGCCAGAGAGCAGGGCGCAGGTGAATGGTGAGCCAGAGAGCAGGGCCCAGGTGAACAGTGAGCCAGAGAGCAGGGCCTAGGTGAACAGTGAGCCAGAGAGCAGGGCCCAGGTGAACAGTGAGCCAGAGAGCGGGGCCCAGGTGAACAATGGGCCGGAGAGCAGGGCCCAGGTGAACAGTAAGGCAGAGAGCAGGGCCCTGGTGAACAGTGAACCGGAGAGCAGGGCCCAGGTGAACAGTGAGCCAGAGAATGGGGTCCAGGTGAACAGTGATCCGGAGAGCAGGGCCCAGGAGAACAGTGAGCCAGAGAGCAGGGCCCAGGTGAACAGTGAGCAGGGCCCAGGTGAACAGTGAGCCGGAGAGCAGGGCCCAGGTGAACATTGAGCCAGACAGCAGGGCCCAGGTGAACAGTAAGGCAGAGAGCAGACCTCAGGTGAACAGTGAGCCAGATAGCAGGGCCCAGGTGAACAGTGAGCCAGACAGCATTGCCCAGGTGAACGGTGAGCCAGAGAGCAGGGCCCAGGTGAGCAGTGGGCCGGAGTGAAGGGCCCAGGTGAACAGTGGGTCAGAGAATGGGGTCCAGGTGAACAGTGAGTCGGAGAGCTGGCCCAGGTGAACAGTGAGCCAGAGAGCAGGGCCCAGGTGAACAGTGAGCCAGAGAGCAGGGCCCAGGTGAACAATGAGACAGAGAATAGGGCCCAGGTGAACAGTGAGCCAGAGACCAGGGCCCAGGTGAACAGTGAGCCGGAGAGTGGGGCCCAGGTGAACAGTGAGCCAGAGAGCAGGGCTCAGGTGAACAGTGAGCCAGAGAGCAGGGCCCAGGTGAACAGTGAGCCAGAGAGCAGGGCCCAGGTGAACAGTGAGCCAGAGAGCAGGGCCCAGGTGAACAATGAGCCAGAGAGCACGGCCCAGGTGAACAGTGAGCCAGAGAGCGGAGCCCAGGTGAACAGTGAGTCGGAGAGCAGAACCCAGGTGAACAGTGAGCCAGAGAGCAGGGCCCAGGTGAACAGTGAGCCAGAGAGCAGGGCCCAGGTGAACAGTAAGGCAGAGAGCAGGGCCCAGGTGAACAGTGAGCCAGAGAGCAGGGCCCAGGTGAACAGTGAGTCGGAGAGCAGAACCCAGGTGAACAGTGAGCCAGAGAGCAGGGCCCAGGTGAACAGTGAGCCAGAGAACGGGGCCCAGGTGAGCAGTGAGCCGGAGAGAAGGACCCAGGTGAACAGTGAGCGAGAGAGCAGGGCCCAGGTGAACAGTGAGCCAGAGAACGGGGCCCAGGTGAACAGTAAGCCAGAGAGCAGTGCCCAGGTGAGCAGTGAGCCGGAGAGGGGGGCCCAGGTGAACAGTGAGCCAGACAGCAGGGCCCAGGTGAACAGTGAGCCAGAGAGCAGGGCCCAGATGAACAGTGAGCCAGAGAGCAGGGCCCAGGTGGACAGTGAGCCAGAGAGGAGGGCCCAGGTGAACAGTAAGGCAAAGAGCAGGGCCCAGGTGAACAGTGAGCCGGAGAGCAGGGCCAAGGTGAACAGTGAGCCAGAGAACGGGGCGCAGGTGAGCAGTGAGCCGGAGAGAAGGGCCCGGTGAACAGTGAACCGGAGAGCAGGGCCCAGGTGAACAGTGAGCCAGAGAACGGGGCCAAGGTGAGCAGTGAGCCGGAGAGAAGGACCCAGATGAACAGTGATCAGGAGCGCAGGGCCCAGGTGAACAGTGAGCCAGAGAGCAGGGCCCAGGTGAACAGTGAGCCAGAGAGCAGGGCCCAGGTGAACAGTGAGCCAGAGAGCAGGGCGCAGGTGAATGGTGAGCCAGAGAGCAGGGCCCAGGTGAACAGTGAGCCAGAGAGCAGGGCCTAGGTGAACAGTGAGCCAGAGAGCGGGGCCCAGGTGAACAATGGGCCGGAGAGCAGGGCCCAGGTGAACAGTAAGGCAGAGAGCAGGGCCCTGGTGAACAGTGAACCGGAGAGCAGGGCCCAGGTGAACAGTGAGCCAGAGAATGGGGTCCAGGTGAACAGTGATCCGGAGAGTAGGGCCCAGGAGAACAGTGAGCCAGAGAGCAGGGCCCAGGTGAACAGTGAGCAGGGCCCAGGTGAACAGTGAGCCGGAGAGCAGGGCCCAAGTGAACATTGAGCCAGACAGCAGGGCCCAGGTGAACAGTAAGGCAGAGAGCAGACCTCAGGTGAACAGTGAGCCAGGTAGCAGGGCCCAGGTGAACAGTGAGCTGGAGAAAGGGACCCAGGTGAACAGTGAGCCAGACAGCATGGCCCAGGTGAACAGTGAGCCAGAGAGCAGGGCCCAGGTGAGCAGTGGGCCGGAGTGAAGGGCACAGGTGAACAGTGGGCCAGAGAATGGGGTCCAGGTGAACAGTGAGTCGGAGAGCCGGGCCCAGGTGAACAGTGAGCCAGAGAGCAGGGCCCAGGTGAACAGTGAGCCAGAGAGCAGGGCCCAGGTGAACAATGAGACAGAGAATAGGGCCCAGGTGAACAGTGAGCCAGAGACCAGGGCCCAGGTGAACAGTGAGCCGGAGAGTGGGGCCCAGGTGAACAGTGAGCCAGAGAGCAGGGCTCAGGTGAACAGTGAGCCAGAGAGCAGGGCCCAGGTGAACAGTGAGACAGAGAGCAGGGCCCAGGTGAACAGTGAGCCAGAGAGCAGGGCCCAGGTGAACAGTGAGCCAGAGAGCACGGCCCAGGTGAACAGTGAGCCAGAGAGCGGGGCCCAGGTGATCAATGGGCCGGAGAGCAGGGCCCAGGTGAACAGTAAGGCAGAGAGCAGGGCCCAGGTGAACAGTGAGCCAGAGAGCAGGGCCCAGGTGAACAGTGAGTCGGAGAGCAGGACCCAGGTGAACAGTGAGTCAGAGAGCAGGGCCCAGGTGAACAGTGAGCCAGAGAGCAGGACCCAGGTCAATGGTGAGCCAGAGAGCAGGGCCCAGGTGAACAGTGAGCAGGAGAGCAGGGCCCAGGTGAACAGTGAGCCGGAGAGCGGGGCCCGCGGAGAACAGTGAGCCAGAGAGCAGGGCTCAGGTGAACACTAAGGCAGAGAGCAGTGCCCAGGTGAACAGTGAGCCAGAGAGCGGGGCCCAGGTGAACAGTGAGCCGGAGAGCAGGGCCCAGGTGAACAGTGAGCCGGAGAGTGGGGCCCAAGTGAACAGTGAGCCAGAGAGCAGGGCCCAGGTGAACAGTGAGTCGGAGAGCAGGACCCAGGTGAACAGTGAGCCAGAGACCAGGGCCCAGGTGAACAGTGAGCCAGAGAGCAGGGCCCAGGTGAATGGTGAGCCAGAGAGCAGGGCCCAGGTGAACAGTGAGCAGGAGAGCAGGGCCCAGGTGAACAATGAGCCGGAGAGCGGGGCCCGCGGAGAACAGTGAGCCAAAGAGCAGGGCTCAGGTGAACACTAAGGCAGAGAGCAGGGCCCGTGGGGAACAGTGAGCCGGAGAGCAGGGCCCAGGTGAACAGTGAGCCAGAGAGCAGGGCCCAGGTGAACAGTGAGCCGGATATGGGGCCCAGGTGAACAGTGAGCCGGAGAGCGGGACCCAGGTGAACAGTGAGCCAGAGAGTAGGGCCCAGGTGAACAGTGAGTCGGAGAGCAGGACCCAGGTGAACAGTGAGCCAGAGACCAGGGCCCAGGTGAACAGTGAGCCAGAGAGCAGGGCCCAGGTGAATGGTGAGCCAGAGAGCAGGGCCCAGGTGAACAGTGAGCAGGAGAGCAGGGCCCAGGTGAACAATGAGCCGGAGAGCGGGGCCCGCGGAGAACAGTGAGCCAAAGAGCAGGGCTCAGGTGAACACTAAGGCAGAGAGCAGGGCCCGTGGGGAACAGTGAGCCGGAGAGCAGGGCCCAGGTGAACAGTGAGCCAGAGAGCAGGGCCCAGGTGAACAGTGAGCCGGATATGGGGCCCAGGTGAACAGTGAGCCGGAGAGCGGGACCCAGGTGAACAGTGAGCCAGAGAGTAGGGCCCAGGTGAACAGCGCGTCGGAGAGTAGGGCCCAGGTGAACAATGAGCCAGAGAGCAGGGCCCAGGTGAACAGTGAGCCAGAGAGCGGGGCCCAGGTGAACAGTGAGCCAGAGACCAGGGCCCAGGTGAACAGTGAGCCAGAGAGCAGGGCCGATGTGAACAGTGAGCCGGAGAGCAGGGCCCAGGTGAACAGTGAGCCGGAGAGCAGGGCCCAGGTGAACAGTGAGCTGGAGAGCAAGGCCCAGGTGAACAATGAGCCAGAGAGCAGGGCCCAGGTGAACAGTGAGCCAGAGAGCAGGGCCCAGGTGAACAGAGAGCCAGAGAGCGGGGTCCAGGTGAACAGTGAGCCAGATAGCAGGGCCCAGGTGAACAGTGAGCCAGAGAGCAGGGCCCAGGTGAACAGAGAGCCAGAGAGCGGGGTCCAGGTGAACAGTGAGCCAGAGAGCAGGGCCCAGGTGAACAGAGAGCCAGAGAGCGGGGTCCAGGTGAACAGTGAGCCAGATAGCAGGGCCCAGGTGAACAGTGAGCCAGAGAGCAGGGCCCAGGTGAACAGTGAGCCAGAGAGCAGGGCCCAGGTGAACAGTGAGCCGGAGAGCAGGGCCCAGGTGAACAGTGAGTCGGAGAGCAGGGCCCAGGTCTGCGCATGCGCAGGGACATGCCGGCCGGTCTGTGCATGCACAGGAACATGCCGACCGGTCTGCGCATGCGCAGGAACCTGCCGGCCGGTCTGCGCATGCACAGGAACATGCCGGCCGGTCTGCGCATGCGCAGGAACATGCCGGTCGGTCTGCGCATGCACAGGAACACGCCGGCCGGTCTGCGCATGCGCCAACTCGCGCCGGCCCTTCGCCGCCGGTTGGCAGGGCGGAAACTGCTGCGGCTCCAGCCTAGCCCCAGGAAGTGCGGGAAATTCCGCAACTTCTGGTTTGCCCGACGCCGCAGTGGTTCACACCGTTCTTGGCGCCGGCTTCGGGCCATCCTGCCAATTGTGGGAGAATTCTGCCGAATGTGTGGGTGAGAGAGAGAGTGTGTGTGGGTGAGAGAGAGAGTGTGTGTGGGGGAGAGAGAGTGTGTGTGGGTGAGAGAGAGTGTGTGTGGGTGAGAGAGAGTGTGTGTGGGTGAGAGAGAGAGTGTGTGTGGGTGAGAGAGAGTGTGTGTGGGTGAGAGAGAGAGTGTGTGTGGGTGAGAGAGAGAGTGTGTGTGGGTGAGAGAGAGTGTGTGGGTGAGAGAGAGTGTGTGTGGGTGAGAGAGAGAGTGTGTGTGGGTGAGAGAGAGTGTGTGTGGGTGAGAGAGAGTGTGTGGGTGAGAGAGAGTGTGTGTGGGTGAGAGAGAGAGTGTGTGTGGGTGAGAGAGAGTGTGTGTGGGTGAGAGAGAGAGAGTGTGTGTGGGTGAGAGAGAGTGTGTGTGGGTGAGAGAGAGTGTGTGTGTGGGTGAGAGAGAGAGTGTGTGTGGGTGAGAGAGAGTGTGTGTGGGTGAGAGAGAGAGTGTGTGTGGTTGAGAGAGAGTGTGTGTGTGGGTGAGAGAGAGTGTGTGTGTGGGTGAGAGAGAGAGAGAGTGTGTGTGGGTGAGAGAGAGAGAGAGTGTGTGTGGGTGAGAGAGAGAGAGAGTGTGTGTGGGTGAGAGAGAGTGTGTGTGTGGGTGAGAGAGAGTGTGTGTGTGGGTGAGAGAGAGTGTGTGTGTGGGTGAGAGAGAGAGTGTGTGTGGGTGAGAGAGAGTGTGTGTGTGGGTGAGAGAGAGAGAGTGTGTGTGTGGGTGAGAGAGAGAGAGAGTGTGTGTGGGTGAGAGAGAGAGAGAGTGTGTGTGGGTGAGAGAGAGTGTGTGTGTGGGTGAGAGAGAGTGTGTGTGTGGGTGAGAGAGAGAGTGTGTGTGGGTGAGAGAGTGTGTGTGTGGGTGAGAGAGAGAGTGTGTGTGGGTGAGAGAGAGTGTGTGTGGGTGAGAGAGAGTGTGTGTGGGTGAGAGAGAGTGTGTGTGGGTGAGAGAGAGAGTGTGTGTGGGTGAGAGAGAGTGTGTGTGGGTGAGAGAGAGTGTGTGTGTGGGTGAGAGAGAGAGTGTGTGTGGGTGAGAGAGAGTGTGTGTGGGTGAGAGAGAGAGTGTGTGTGGTTGAGAGAGAGTGTGTGTGTGGGTGAGAGAGAGTGTGTGTGGGTGAGAGAGAGTGTGTGTGTGGGTGAGAGAGAGAGTGTGTGTGGGTGAGAGAGAGTGTGTGTGGGTGAGAGAGAGAGTGTGTGTGGGTGAGAGAGAGAGTGTGTGTGGGTGAGAGAGAGTGTGTGTGGGTGAGAGAGAGAGTGTGTGTGGGTGAGAGAGAGAGTGTGTGTGGGTGAGAGAGAGTGTGTGTGGGTGAGAGAGAGAGTGTGTGTGGTTGAGAGAGAGTGTGTGTGTGGGTGAGAGAGAGTGTGTGTGGGTGAGAGAGAGTGTGTGTGTGGTTGAGAGAGAGAGAGTGTGTGTGTGGGTGAGAGAGAGTGTGTGTGTGGGTGAGAGAGAGAGTGTGTGTGGGTGAGAGAGAGTGTGTGTGTGGGTGAGAGAGAGAGTGTGTGTGGGTGAGAGAGAGAGTGTGTGTGGGTGAGAGAGAGTGTGTGTGTGGGTGAGAGAGAGAGTGTGTGTGGGTGAGAGAGAGTGTGTGTGGGTGAGAGAGAGTGTGTGTGTGGTTGAGAGAGAGTGTGTGTGTGGGTGAGAGAGAGTGTGTGTGTGGGTGAGAGAGTGTGTGTGTGGGTGAGAGAGAGAGTGTGTGGGTGAGAGAGAGTGTGTGTGGGTGAGAGAGTGTGTGTGTGGGTGAGAGAGCGAGAGTGTGTGTGGTTGAGAGAGAGAGAGTGTGTGGGTGAGAGAGAGAGTGTGTGTGGGTGAGAGAGCGAGAGTGTGTGTGTGGGTGAGAGAGAGAGTGTGTGTGGGTGAGAGACAGTGTGTGTGTGGGTGAGAGAGAGTGTGTGTGTGGGTGAGAGAGAGTGTGTGGGTGAGAGAGAGTGTGTGTGGGTGAGAGAGAGAGTGTGTGTGGCTGAGAGAGAGAGTGTGTGTGGTTGAGAGAGAGAGAGTGTGTGTGGTTGAGAGAGAGAGTGTGTGTGGTTGAGAGAGAGAGAGTGTGTGTGTGGGTGAGAGAGAGTGTGTGTGTGGGTGAGAGAGAGTGTGTGTGTGGGTGAGAGAGAGAGTGTGTGTGGGTGAGAGAGAGTGTGTGTGTGGGTGAGAGAGAGAGTGTGTGTGGGTGAGAGAGAGTGTGTGTGTGGGTGAGAGAGTGTGTGTGGGTGAGAGAGCGAGAGTGTGTGTGGTTGAGAGAGAGAGAGTGTGTGGGTGAGAGAGAGAGTGTGTGTGGGTGAGAGAGCGAGAGAGTGTGTGTGGGTGAGAGAGAGAGAGTGTGTGGGTGAGAGAGAGAGTGTGTGGGTGAGAGAGAGTGTGTATGGGTGAGAGAGAGAGTGTGTGTGGGTGTGTGAGAGAGAGTGTGTGTGGGAGAGAGAGAGAGTGTGTGTGGGTGAGAGAGAGTGTGTGTGGGTGAGAGAGAGTGTGTGTGTGGGTGAGAGAGAGTGTGTGTGTGGGTGAGAGAGCGAGAGTGTGTGTGGTTGAGAGAGAGAGAGTGTGTGGGTGAGAGAGAGAGTGTGTGTGGGTGAGAGAGCGAGAGAGTGTGTGTGGGTGAGAGAGAGAGAGTGTGTGGGTGAGAGAGAGTGTGTATGGGTGAGAGAGAGAGTGTGTGTGGGTGTGTGAGAGAGAGTGTGTGTGGGAGAGAGAGAGAGTGTGTGTGGGTGAGAGAGAGAGTGTGTGTGGGTGAGAGAGCGAGAGAATGTGTGTGGGTGAGAGAGAGAGTGTGTGGGTGAGAGAGAGTGTGTGTGGGTGATAGAGAGAGAGTGTGTGTGGGTGAGAGAGAGAGTGTGTGTGGTTGAGAGAGAGAGAGTGTGTGTGGTTGAGAGAGAGAGTGTGTGTGGTTGAGAGAGAGAGAGTGTGTGTGGGTGAGAGAGAGTGTGTGTGTGGGTGAGAGAGAGTGTGTGTGTGGGTGAGAGAGAGAGTGTGTGTGGGTGAGAGAGAGTGTGTGTGTGGGTGAGAGAGAGAGTGTGTGTGGGTGAGAGAGAGTGTGTGTGTGGGTGAGAGAGTGTGTGTGGGTGAGAGAGCGAGAGTGTGTGTGGTTGAGAGAGAGAGAGTGTGTGGGTGAGAGAGAGAGTGTGTGTGGGTGAGAGAGCGAGAGAGTGTGTGTGGGTGAGAGAGAGAGAGTGTGTGGGTGAGAGAGAGAGTGTGTGGGTGAGAGAGAGTGTGTATGGGTGAGAGAGAGAGTGTGTGTGGGTGTGTGAGAGAGAGTGTGTGTGGGAGAGAGAGAGTGTGTGTGGGTGAGAGAGAGTGTGTGTGTGGGTGAGAGAGAGTGTGTGTGGGTGAGAGAGAGTGTGTGTGTGGGTGAGAGAGAGTGTGTGTGTGGGTGAGAGAGCGAGAGTGTGTGTGGTTGAGAGAGAGAGTGTGTGGGTGAGAGAGAGAGTGTGTGTGGGTGAGAGAGCGAGAGAGTGTGTGTGGGTGAGAGAGAGAGAGTGTGTGGGTGAGAGAGAGAGTGTGTGGGTGAGAGAGTGTGTATGGGTGAGAGAGAGAGTGTGTGTGGGTGTGTGAGAGAGAGTGTGTGTGGGAGAGAGAGAGTGTGTGTGGGTGAGAGAGAGAGTGTGTGTGGGTGAGAGAGAGAGTGTGTGTGGGTGAGAGAGCGAGAGAATGTGTGTGGGTGAGAGAGAGAGAGTGTGTGGGTGAGAGAGAGAGTGTGTGGGTGAGAGAGAGTGTGTATGGGTGAGAGAGAGAGTGTGTGTGGGTGAGAGAGCGAGAGAATGTGTGTGGGTGAGAGAGAGAGAGTGTGTGGGTGACAGAGAGTGTGTGTGGGTGAGAGAGAGTGTGTATGGGTGAGAGAGAGTGTGTGTGTGTGTGTGTGTGTGTGAGAGAGAGAGAGTGTGTGTGGGTGTGTGAGAGAGTGTGTGTGGGTGTGTGAGAGAGAGTGTGTGTGGGTGAGAGAGCGAGAGTGTGTGTGGGTGAGAGAGCGAGAGTGTGTGTGGGTGAGAGAGAGAGAGTGTGTGTGGGTGAGAGAGAGAGTGCGTGTGGGTGAGAGAGCGAGAGAGTGTGTGTGGGTGAGAGAGAGTGTGTGGGTGAGAGAGAGTGTGTATGGGTGAGAGAGAGAGTGTCTGTGGGAGTGTGAGAGAGAGTGTGTGTGGGTGAGAGAGAGAGAGTGTGTGTGGGTGAGAGAGAGTGTGTGTGGGTGAGAGAGCGAGAGAGTGTGTGTGGGTGAGAGAGAGAGTGTGTGGGTGAGAGAGAGAGTGTGTGGGCGAGAGAGAGTGTGTATGGGTGAGAGAGAGAGAGTGTGTGGGTGAGAGAGAGAGTGTGTGTGGGTGTGAGAGAGAGAGTGTGTGTGGGTGTGTGAGAGAGAGTGTGTGTGGGTGAGAGAGCGAGAGAGTGTGTGTGGGTGAGAGAGTGTGTGTGGGTGAGAGAGAGAGTGTGTGGGTGAGAGAGAGTATGTGTGGGTGAGAGAGAGTGTGTATGGGTGAGAGAGAGTGTGTGTGGGTGTGTGAGAGAGTGTGTGTGGGTGAGAGAGAGAGAGTGTGTATGGGTGAGAGAGAGTGTGTGTGGGTGAGAGAGTGAGAGAGTGTGTGTGGGTGAGAGAGAGATAGTGTGTGGGTGAGAGAGAGAGTGTGTGGGTGAGAGAGAGTGTGTATGGGTGAGAGAGAGAGTGTGTGTGGGTGTGAGAGAGAGAGTGTGTGGGCGAGAGAGTGAGAGTGTGTATGGGTGAGAGAGTGTGTGTGTGTGTGTGTGTGAGAGAGAGTGTGTGTGGGTGTGTGAGAGAGAGTGTGTATGGGTGAGAGAGAGTGTGTGTGGGTGAGAGAGAGAGTGTGTGTGGGTGAGAGAGAGAGAGAGAGTGTGTGGGTGAGAGAGCGAGAGAGTGTGTGTGGGTGAGAGAGAGAGAGTGTGTGGGTGAGAGAGAGTGTGTGGGTGAGAGAGAGTGTGTATGGGTGAGAGAGAGTGTGTGTGGGTGTGTGAGAGACAGAGTGTGTGGGTGAGAGAGTGAGAGTGTGTATGGGTGAGAGAGAGTGTGTGTGTGTGTGTGTGAGAGAGAGAGTGTGTGTGGGTGTGTGAGAGAGAGTGTGTGTGGGTGTGAGAGAGAGTGTGTGTGGGTGAGAGAGAGAGTGTGTGTGGGTGAGAGAGCGAGAGAGTGTGTGTGTGTGAGAGAGAGTGTGTGTGGGTGAGAGAGTGTGTGTGGGTGAGAGAGAGTGTGTATGGGTGAGAGAGAGAGTGTGTGTGGGTGTGTGAGAGAGACTGTGTGTGGGTGAGAGAGAGAGTGTGTGTGGGTGAGAGAGTGTGTGTGGGTGAGAGAGAGTGTGTGTGGGTGAGAGAGAGAGAGGGTGTGTGGGTGAGAGAGAGAGTGTGTGTGGGTGAGAGAGCGAGAGAGTGTGTGTGGGTGAGAGAGAGAGAGTGTGTGGGTGAGAGAGAGAGTGTGTGGGTGAGAGAGAGTGTGTGTGGGTGAGAGAGAGTGTGTATGGGTGAGAGAGAGAGTGTGTGTGGGTGTGTGAGAGAGAGTGTGTGTGGGTGAGAGAGAGAGAGTGTGTATGGGTGAGAGAGAGCGTGTGTGTGGGTGAGAGAGCGAGAGAGTGTGTGTGGGTGAGAGAGAGATAGTGTGTGGGTGAGAGAGAGAGTGTGTGGGTGAGAGAGAGTGTGTATGGGTGAGAGAGAGAGTGTGTGTGGGTGTGAGAGAGAGAGTGTGTGGGTGAGAGAGTGAGAGTGTGTATGGGTGAGAGAGTGTGTGTGTGTGTGTGAGAGAGAGAGTGTGTGTGGGTGAGAGAGAGAGTGTGTGTGGCTGAGAGAGAGAGAGAGAGTGTGTGGGTGAGAGAGAGAGTGTGTGTGGGTGAGAGAGCGAGAGAGTGTGTGTGGGTGAGAGAGTGTGTGTGTGTGTGTGTGTGTGTGTGAGAGAGAGAGTGTGTGGGTGTGTGAGAGAGAGTGTGTGTGGGTGTGTGAGAGAGAGTGTGTGTGGGTGAGAGAGAGAGTGTGTGTGGGTGAGAGAGCGAGAGAGTGTGTGTGGGTGAGAGAGAGTGTGTGTGGGTGAGAGAGAGTGTGTATGGGTGAGAGAGAGAGTGTGTGTGGGTGTGTGAGAGAGAGTGTGTGTGGGTGAGAGAGAGAGAGAGTGTGTATGGGTGAGAGAGAGTGTGTGTGGGTGAGAGAGCGAGAGAGTGTGTGTGTGTGAGAGAGAGATAGTGTGTGGGTGAGAGAGAGAGTGTGTGGGTGAGAGAGAGTGTGTATGGGTGAGAGAGAGAGTGTGTGTGGGTGTGAGAG
This sequence comes from Scyliorhinus torazame, assembly GCF_047496885.1. Classification (NCBI taxonomy): domain Eukaryota; kingdom Metazoa; phylum Chordata; class Chondrichthyes; order Carcharhiniformes; family Scyliorhinidae; genus Scyliorhinus; species Scyliorhinus torazame. The sequence continues at coordinate 186,138,846 of NC_092716.1, forward strand.
AGAGAGTGTGTGGGTGAGAGAGTGAGAGTGTGTATGGGTGAGAGAGTGTGTGTGAGAGAGAGAGTGTGTGTGGGTGTGTGAGAGAGAGTGTGTATGGGTGAGAGAGTGAGAGTGTGTGTGGGTGAGAGAGAGAGTGTGTGTGGGTGAGAGAGAGTGTGTGTGGGTGAGAGAGAGAGAGAGTGTGTGGGTGAGAGAGAGTGTGTGTGGGTGAGAGAGCGAGAGTGTGTGTGGGTGAGAGAGAGAGAGTGTGTGGGTGAGAGAGAGAGTGTGTGGGTGAGAGAGAGTGTGTATGGGTGAGAGAGAGAGTGTGTGTGGGTGTGTGAGAGAGAGAGTGTGGGTGAGAGAGTGAGAGTGTGTATGGGTGAGAGAGAGTGTGTGTGTGTGTGTGTGTGAGAGAGAGAGTGTGTGTGGGTGTGTGAGAGAGAGTGTGTGTGGGCGTGTGAGAGAGAGTGTGTGTGGGTGAGAGAGAGTGTGAGTGGGTGAGAGAGCGAGAGAGTGTGTGTGGGTGAGAGAGCGAGAGTGTGTGTGGGTGAGAGAGCGAGAGTGTGTGTGGGTGAGAGAGAGAGAGTGTGTGGGTGAGAGAGAGAGTGTGTGGGTGAGAGTGCGAGAGAGTGTGTGTGGGTGAGAGAGTGTGTGGGTGAGAGAGTGTGTGTGGGTGAGAGAGAGAGTGTGTATGGGTGAGAGAGAGAGTGTGTGTGGGTGTGTGAGAGAGAGTGTGTGTGGGTGAGAGAGAGAGAGTGTGTATGGGTGAGAGAGAGAGTGTGTGTGGGTGAGAGAGCGAGAGAGTGTGTGTGGGTGAGAGAGAGATAGTGTGTGGGTGAGAGAGAGAGTGTGTGGGTGAGAGAGAGTGTGTATGGGTGAGAGAGAGAGTGTGTGTGGGTGTGAGAGAGAGAGTGTGTGGGTGAGAGAGTGAGAGTGTATGGGTGAGAGAGTGTGTGTGTGTGTGTGTGTGTATGTGAGAGAGAGTGTGTGTGGGTGTGTGAGAGAGAGTGTGTATGGGTGAGAGAGTGAGAGTGTGTGTGGGTGAGAGAGAGAGTGTGTGTGGGTGAGAGAGAGTGTGTGTGGGTGAGAGAGAGAGAGTGTGTGGGTGAGAGAGAGAGTTGTGTGTGGGTGAGAGAGCGAGAGAGTGTGTGTGGGTGAGAGAGAGAGAGTGTGTGGGTGAGAGAGAGAGTGTGTGGGTGAGAGAGAGTGTGTATGGGTGAGAGAGAGATTGTGTGTGGGTGTGAGAGAGAGAGTGTGTGGGTGAGAGAGTGAGAGTGTGTATGGGTGAGAGAGAGTGTGTGTGTATGTTAGTGTGAGAGAGAGAGTGTGTGTGGGTGTGTGAGAGAGTGTGTGTGGGTGTGTGAGAGAGAGTGTGTGTGGGTGAGAGAGAGAGTGTGTGTGGGTGAGAGAGCGAGAGAGTGTGTGTGGGTGAGAGAGCGAGAGTGTGTGTGGGTGAGAGAGCGAGAGTGTGTGTGGGTGAGAGAGTGTGTGTGGGTGAGAGAGAGAGTGTGTGTGGGTGAGAGTGCGAGAGAGTGTGTGTGGGTGAGAGAGTGTGTGGGTGGGAGAGAGTGTGTGGGTGAGAGAGAGTGTGTATGGGTGAGAGAGAGAGTGTGTGTGGGTGTGTGAGAGAGAGTGTGTGTGGGTGAGAGAGAGAGAGTGTGTGTGGGTGAGAGAGCGAGAGAATGTGTGTGGGTGAGAGAGAGAGAGTGTGTGGGTGAGAGAGAGAGTGTGTGGGTGAGAGAGAGTGTGTATGGGTGAGAGAGAGAGTGTGTGTGGGTGTGTGAGAGAGAGAGTGTATGGGTGAGAGAGTGTGTGTGTGTGTGTGTGTGAGAGAGAGAGTGTGTGTGGGTGTGTGAGAGAGAGTGTTTGTGGGTGAGAGAGAGAGTGTGTGTGGGTGAGAGAGAGAGTGTGTGTGGGTGAGAGAGAGAGAGAGTGTGTGGGTGAGAGAGTGTGTGTGGGTGAGAGAGAGAGTGTGTGTGGGTGAGAGAGAGAGAGAGTGTGTGGGTGAGAGAGAGTGTGTGTGTGTGGGTGAGAGAGCGAGAGAGTGTGTGTGAGTGAGAGAGAACGAGTGTTTGTGGGTGAGAGGGGGAGTGAGTGTGGGTGAGAGGGAGTGTGTGTGAGTGAGAGAGTGAGCGTGGGTGAGAGGGAGAGAGTGTGTGGGTGAGAGAGAGAGAATGTGTGGATGAGAGAGAGAGAGTGTGGTTGAGAGAGAATGTGTGGTTGAGGAGAGTCAGAGTGAGTGAGAAAGTGAGGGTGTCGGTGAGAGAGAGTGAAAATGAGAGAATGTTTGAGTGTGCGTGAGAGAGGGAAAGTGTGTGTGGGTGAGAGGGAGAGTGTGTGTGGGTGAGAGAGTGTGTGGGTGAGCGAGAGAGAGTGTGAGTGAGAGAGAGATCGATGGTGTGAGTGAGAGAAGGGGAATGAATAAAGATAGAGAGAGGGAGAGTGTGAGTGAGGGAAAGTGTGAGTGAGTGAGTGGATGGGTGACTGTGAATCTGTCTTACGCCCAGTCTTTGGTTTCCATCTCTCACCCCCACACACCAAGATATACACACGCACCCAGTCACTCACTCTCCCCCACCCACATTTACTGATCCTCTCACACGCTGAGTATTTTTTTATTACTTACTCTTTTCAAATTAACCATTTATTGCTCTTGCGTTGCTTTATTTTTACTCAGAAATTGTTTCTTTCCTTAAAACCCCAACATTATTTTTGAAATTCGGTTTATTGTTCTGCCAAATGTCTTTCTGAAAAGAATGCAATTAGAGTGAGGATAACATGCAAATATAGCCTCCCAAGCAAAACGTTTGGATAAACCAGTGTGTCCTTCTTCCGATGTATCCACCCTCCCACATATCCCATCTCTCCAGTGTATCTCCATCCTGCATAACTCCCTCCTGCATAACCTCCTCCTGCATAACTCCCTCCTGCATAACCCCCTCCTGCATAACTCCCTCCTGCATACCTCCCTCCTGCATGACTCCCTCCTGCATATCTCCCTCCTGCATAACTCCCTCCTGTATGACTCCCTCCTGCATAACCTCCTCCTGCATATCCCTCCTGCACAACTCCCTCCTGTATATCCCTTCTGCATAACTCCCTCCTACATAACCTCCTCCTGCATAACTCCCTCCTGCATATCTCCCTCCTGCATAACTCCCTCCTGCTTAACTCCCTCCTGCATATCTCCCTCCTGCATAACTCCCTCCTGCTTAACTCCCTCCTGCATATCCCTCCTGCATAACTCCCTCCTGCATAACTCCTTCCCGCATATCCCTCCTGCATAACTCCCTCCTACATATCCCTCCTGCATAACTCCCTCCTGCATAACTCCCTCCTGCATAACCTCCTCCTGCATAACTCCCTCCTGCATATCTCCCTCCTGCATAACTCCCTCCTGTATGACTCCCTCCTGCATAACCTCCTCCTGCATATCCCTCCTGCACAACTCCCTCCTGTATATCCCTTCTGCATAACTCCCTCCTACATAACCTCCTCCTGTATAACTCCCTCCTGCATATCTCCCTCCTGCATAACTCCCTCCTGCTTAACTCCCTCCTGCATATCCCTCCTGCATAACTCCCTTCTGCATAACTCCCTCCTGCATAACCTCCTCCTGCACATCCCTCCTGCATAACTCCCTCCTGCATAACCTCCTCCTGCATATCTCCCTCCTGCATAACTCCCTCCTGCATACCTCCCTCCTGCATGACTCCCTCCTGCATATCTCCCTCCTGCATAACTCCCTCCTGTATGATTCCCTCCTGCATAACCTCCTGCATATCCCTCCTGCACAACTCCCTCCTGTATATCCCTTCTGCATAACTCCCTCCTACATAACCTCCTCCTGCATAACTCCCTCCTGCATATCTCCCTCCTGCATAACTCCCTCCTGCTTATCTCCCTCCTGCATATCTCCCTCCTGCATAACTCCCTCCTGCTTAACTCCCTCCTGCATATCCCTCCTGCATAACTCCCTCCTGCATAACTCCCTCCTGCATAACTCCCTCCTGCATAACTCCCTCCTGCATAACTCCTTCCTGCATAACTCCCTCCTACATATCCCTCCTGCATAACTCCCTCCTGCATAACTCCCTCCTGCATAACCTCCTCCTGCATAACTCCCTCCTGCATATCTCCCTCCTGCATAACTCCCTCCTGTATGACTCCCTCCTGCATAACCTCCTCCTGCATATCCCTCCTGCACAACTCCTTCCTGTATACACCTTCTGCATAACTCCCTCCTACATAACCTCCTCCTGCATAACTCCCTCCTGCATATCTCCCTCCTGCATAACTCCCTCCTGCTTAACTCCCTCCTGCATATCCCTCCTGCATATCCCTCCTGCATAGCTCCCTTCTGCATAACTCCCTCCTGCATAACCTCCTCCTGCATATCCCTCCTGCGTAACTCCCTCCTGCATAACTCCCTCCTACATATCCCTCCTGCATAATTCCTGCATAACTCCCTCCTGCATAACTCCCTCCTGCATAACTCCCTCCTACATATCCCTTCTGCATAACTCCCTCCTGCATTACCTCCTCCTGCATAACTCCCTCCTGCATATCTCCCTCCTGCATAACTCCCTCCTGCATAACTCCCTTCTGCATAACTCCCTCCTGCTTAACTCCCTCCTGCATATCCCTCCTGCATAACTCCCTTCTGCATAACTCCCTCCTGCATAACCTCCTCCTGCACATCCCTCCTGCATAACTCCCTCCTGCATAACCTCCTCCTGCATATCTCCCTCCTGCATAACTCCCTCCTGCATACCTCCCTCCTGCATGACTCCCTCCTGCATATCTCCCTCCTGCATAACTCCTTCCTGTATAACTCCCTCCTGCATAACCTCCTCCTGCATATCCCTCCTGCACAACTCCCTCCTGTATATCCCTTCTGCATAAAACCCTCCTACATAACCTCCTCCTGCATAACTCCCTCCTGCATATCTCCCTCCTGCATAACTCCCTCCTGCATAACTCCTTCCTGCATAACTCCCTCCTGCATATCTCCCTCCTGCATAACTCCCTCCTGCATATCCCTCCTGCATAACTCCCTCCTGAATAACTCCCTCCTGCATAATCTCCTCCTGCATATCTCCCTCCTGCATAACTCCCTCCTGCATACATCCCTCCTGCATGACTCCCTCCTGCATATCTCCCTCCTGCATAACTCCCTCCTGTATGACTCCCTCCTGCATAACCTCCTCCTGCATATCCCTCCTGCACAACTCCCTCCTGTATATCCCTTCTGCATAACTCCCTCCTACATAACCTCCTCCTGCATAACTCCCTCCTGCATATCTCCCTCCTGCATAACTCCCTCCTGCTTAACTCCCTCCTGCATATCTTCCTCCTGCATAACTCCCTCCTGCTTAACTCCCTCCTGCATATCCCTCCTGCATAACTCCCTCCTGCATAACTCCCTCCTGCATAACTCCCTCCTGCATAACTCCCTCCTGCATAACTCCCTCCTGCATAACTCCTTCCTACATATCCCTCCTGCATAACTCCCTCCTGCATAACTCCCTCCTGCATAACCTCCTACTGCATAACTCCCTCCTGCATATCTCCCTCCTGCATAACTCCCTCCTGTATGACTCCCTCCTGCATAACCTCCTCCTGCATATCCCTCCTACACAACTCCTTCCTGTATACACCTTCTGCATAACTCCCTCCTACATAACCTCCTCCTGCATAACTCCCTCCTGCATAACTCCCTCCTGCTTAACTCCCTCCTGCATATCCCTCCTGCATAGCTCCCTTCTGCATAACTCCCTCCTGCATAACCTCCTCCTGCATATCCCTCCTGCGTAACTCCCTCCTGCATAACTCCCTCCTACATATCCCTCCTGCATAACTCTCTCCTGCATAACTCCCTCCTGCATAACTCCCTCCTGCATAACTCCCTCCTACATATCCCTCCTGCATAACTCCCTCCTGCATTACCTCCTCCTGCATAACTCCCTCCTGCATATCTCCCTCCTGCATAACTCCCTTCTGCATAACTCCCTCCTGCATAACTCCCCACTGTTGTATCTGCCTCCTGTCGTGTCTCCCTTGTCGTATCTTCCTCCTGTGTGTTCTCCCTCCTGCGCATCTCCTTCCTGTTAAATCTCCCTAGTGTGTATTCTCCATCTTGCTTATCTCCACCCTGGATATCCTACATATATCTCTCCTGAGTATCTCCCACCAATGTACCCTCCCTCCTGCATAACTCCCTCCTGTTGTATCTCCCCCCTGTTGTATCCCCCGACCTGCATATCTCCCGCTTGTATTCCTCCTGTGTATATCCCTCCTACATATCCTCCCTCCTACATATCCTCCCCCTGCGTATATCCCTCCTGCGGATCCTCCCTCCTGCATATCGCTCTCCTGTCATATCTCCCTTGTCGTATCTTCCTCTTGCGTGTCCTTCCTCCTGCGCATCTCCTTCCTGCTGTATCTCCCTCCCATGTATTTTCCATCTTGCTTATCACCATCCTGGGTATCCTCCCTCCTGCATATCTCCTTCCTGCGTATCATCCTCCTGTGTATCCTCACTCTAATGTACCCTCACTCCCAAATACCATCCTCCAGTGCATTCTCGCTCCTGATATCGGCCCTCCTATAAAACCTCCCTGCAGTGTATCTCGCCTCAAGTGTATCTTTACTCGAGTGTATTTTCCCTCCAGTGTATGCTCCATCCTGCATACCCTGTCTTTTGTGTATCTTTTCTTCTACGTATCCTCCCTCGAGTGTATCCATCTCCAGCATCTCCTCCTCCTGCATATCTCTCTCCTGTGCATCCCCATTCTTGGTAGATTATTCCCGTGTATCCTTCAGTCGCTTATCCTCTCGCCCATGTATTCTCCCTCCCATATATCTCTCTCTCTTCTGGGTATCCTCCTCTTGTGCATCCTCCTCCTGTAAATCCATTCCCTTGGTATTCTGCCTTGCATGAATCCCCCTTCTGGGTAGCCTGCTGCAATGTATCTTCTCTTTAGATGCAGTCACAGCCTGTGGGAGAGAATGGTGAAAGACATAAAATAAAGTTGGTCTGTGATACCAACCACGTGATAAAGTGAAATCTTGCCAAATGCTTTGTTAGTTAATATTCTTGACTCTCTTTCCTTTGCAAACACAGTCTGTGCCTCATGGAGGAAGTCACATTGTCGGTTTTAAATTTAGATATTTCTACAATGGCATCACACCAATTGCAATGACGCTCTCAGCCTCAACCGTTGCCTGTGGCATTAAGTTCCACATTCTTACCACTCTCAGTGGAAACTAATTTATCCTAACCCATTATTCATTCTATTAATGATGAGTTTCTATTTCTGCCCTGAGTTCTGAACTCACACACAAGCAGAAATGTTCTCTCTACGTATACCTATCGAAATATTCCCTAATTTTAAAGTTGTCTCTCATGTCTCCCCTCAGCCTTCTCTTTTTCCAGTGTAAAGAATCTCAGCCTGTTCAAACAGACGTATTTATGGCGCAGAAGAAAGCTATTTGCTCTATCAGGTCCACGCCAGCTCTCTCTACTGCTGCCTCACAGCTCCAGGGACCCGGGTTCGATTCCGACCTCGGGTGACTGTCTGTTTGGAATTTGCACTTTCTCCCCGTGTCTGCTCTGGTTTCCTCCCACAGTCCAAAGATGTGCAGGTTAGGTGGATTGGCGTTGCTAAATTGCCCCTTCGTGTCCAAGGATATGAAGTTAGGTTACAGGGATAGGGTGGAGTGGGTGGGGGAGTGGACCTGGGTGAGGACTCTTTCGGTGAGTCGGTGCAGACTTGATGGGCTGTATGGCTTCCTTGTGTACTGTAGGGATTCTATGATACTGCAATCCAGTCAACCCCGATCTCCTGCTCTATCCCTGTCGTAACCTGCAAGTTTATTTGCTTCAACTGCTCATTCTATATCCTTTTGAAATCACGTATTGTCTACACTGTCATGATATTCAAGTGAACATCACAGCACATACACACATACATAATGATGGACAGATCAACAGACCAATTAGCACACACAACACGACAGCCAATCACAGACAAGAGCATACACAGTACAAAACAAGGAACACAACACTTCCTGGGCAGTCCATCAGGAGACGGCTCAGGGCACAGACCTCATTGCCAGCCACTCAGACAGTCACCATGTGCTGAGTACCAGAGTTTACTATGTCAATAGTTGTACCATTCACAACCGTGTTGGTTCGTCTGTGTCTCAGAGTACCCAACACATCATGGTACCAGAAGTGAATTAATACCTACCCACAAATCCGCCATCCTGCGCCAAGAACACCGTCAACACACTGCAGCCGTTGCAAGTCGCTGGGAACCTTGGCGTAAATTGGACGTTGTTCAAACAGCGTTTCAAAGTCTTTCTGGAAGCCAACGACAAAGAGAGCGCCTCGGACAAAAGAAAGATCGCCATCCTCCTCACCACCGCAGGTCAGCAGGCCATCCATGTCTACAACTCCCTGGTGTTCGCGGAAGGCGAGGACAAATCCAAATACAGACGGTCCTCCTTAAGCTCGACCAACACTTCAACGTCGAGGTCCACGAGAGCTTTGAGAGGTATGTCTTCCAGAAGCGCCTGCAAGGTAAGGATGAGCTCTTTCAGTCATTCCTGTCGCATCTCCGCATACTCGCGCAGTCTGCGGTTACGACACCACCTCAGAGTCCATGATCCGGGACCAAATCGTTTTTGGGATCACCTCGGGCACCCTACGCCAGCAGCTTTTAAAAATAAAAGGCCTAACCTTAGCCTCTGCAATCGAAGCCTGTGTCCTGCACGAGAACGCGACTTGCCGCTATGCCCAATTTCAGGCGACAGAATCAGCGCGGAGGCGGTCCTACGCAAACGGATCGGCGAGCCAGGTGCCCCACGAGGCCGAACGGGTCCAGGTGATCAAGTTCCTCCCAGCCCGCGGCCCGAACGAGGGCAGCCATTTCGCACGCTTTTCAAGGCCTCCCGCGCTTGTCCGCGCCAAAACCTACGGCAACAATAGAGTGGTCAATAGGACTTTAAACTAGAGATTGGGGGGGGAAGGGAAAGTCAGGGAACCAAGAGGTGAAGTAATCAGTGGGAAGCGTAGCTGCTTAGGAGTACAAAAAAGCACGAAAAGACAGAACTCAGGAGAGGTTACGATAGTCCCCATGCCACAAAATATGACACAGTGTATGGAAAGGCTCAGTAAACCAAGGTCAACCACACTAAGAAAACAAAAAGGGACGGTCAATAGCGAATTAAAGGTGCTATATTTAAATGCGCGCAGTGTACGGAACAAGGTAGTTCTACTGTTCTGCTGTTCTACTGTCTTTCCCACTAGGCTCTGCTCCCAGTCGATTTGGGGCATGAGGGAGGAACTGACGAAAATCGACTGGGAGCAGAGCCTAGTGGGAAAGACAGTAGAACAGCAATGGCAGGAGTTTCTGGGAGTAATTGAGGACACAGTACAGAGGTTCATCCCAAAGAAAAGAAAGGTTATCAGAGGGGGGATTAGGCAGCCATGGCTGACAAAGGAAGTTAGGGAATGCATCAAAGCAAAAGAGAAAGCCTATAATGTGGCAAAGAGTAGTGGGAAGTCAGAAGATTGGGAAGGCTACAAAAACAAACAGAGGATAACAAAGAGAGAAATAAGGAAAGAGAGGATCAATTATGAAGGTAGGCTAGCCAGTAACATTAGGAATGATAGTAAAAGTTTCTTTAAATACATTAAAAACAAACGGGAGGCAAAAGTAGACATTGGGCCGCTCCAAAATGATGCTGGTAATCTAGTGATGGGAGATAAGGAAATAGCTGAGGAACTAAATAAGTACTTTGCGTCAGTCTTCACAGTAGAAGACATGAGTAATATCCCAACAATTCAGGAGAGTCAGGGGGCAGAGTTGAATATGGTAGCCATCACAAAGGAGAAAGTGCTAGAGAAACTAAGAGGTCTAAAAATTGATAAATCTCCGGGCCCAGATGGGCTACATCCTAGAGTTCTAAAGGAGATAGCTGAAGAAATAGTGGAGGCGTTAGTTATGATCTTTCAAAAGTCACTGGAGTCAGGGAAAGTCCCAGAGGATTGGAACATCGCTGTTGTAACCCCCCGGTTCAAGAAGGGAACAAGGAAAAAGATGGAAAATTATAGGCCAATTAGCCTAACCTCGGTTGTTGGCAAGATTCTAGAATCCATTGTTAAGGATGAGATTTCTAAATTCTTGGAAGTGCAGCGTCAGATTAGGACAAGTCAGCATGGATTTAGTAAGGGGAGGTCATGCCTGACAAACATGTTAGAGTTCTTTGAAGAGATCACAAATTGGTTAGACCAAGGAGAGCCAATGGATGTTATCTATCTTGACTTCCAAAAGGCCTTTGATAAGGTGCCTCACGGGAGACTGCTGAGTAAAATAAGGGCCCATGGTCTTCGAGGCAAGGTACTAACATGGATTGGCGATTGGCTGTCAGGCAGAAGGCAGAGAGTTAGGATAAAAGGTTCTTTTTCGGAATGGCAACCGGTGACGAGTGGTGTCCCGCAGGGTTCAGTGTTGGGGCCACAGCTGTTCTCTTTATATATTAACGATCTAGACGACGGGACTGGGAGCATTCTGGCTAAGTTTGCCGATGATACAAAGATAGGTGGAGGGGCAGGTAGTATGGAGGAGGTGGGGAGGCTGCAGAAAGATTTAGACAGTTTAGGAGAGTGGTCCAAGAAATGGCTGATGAAATTCAACGTGGGCAAGTGCGAGGTCTTGCACTTGGAAAAAAGAATAGAGGCATGGACTGTTTTCTAAACGGTGACAAAATTCATAATGCTGAAGTGCAAAGGGACTTGGGAGTCCTAGTCCAGGATTCTCTAAAGGTAAACTTGCAGGTTGAGTCCGTAATTAAGAAAGCAAATGCAATGTTGTCATTCATCTCAAGAGGCTTGGAATATAAAAGCAGGGATGTACTTCTGAAGCTTTATAAAGCATTAGTTAGGCCCCATTTAGAATACTGTAAGCAATTTTGGGCCCCACACCTCAGGAAGGACATACTGGCACTGGAGCGGGTCCAGCGGATATTCACACGGATGATCCCAGGAATGGTAGGCCTAACATACGATGAACGTCTGAGGACCCTGGGATTATATTCATTGGAGTTTAGGAGGTTGAGGGGAGATCTAATAGAAACTTACAAGATAATGAATGGCTTAGATAGGGTGGACGTAGGAAAGTTGTTTCCATTAGCAGGGGAGACTAGGACCCGGGGGCACAGCCTTAGAATAAAAGGGAGTCACTTTAGAACAGAGATGAGGAGAAATTTCTTCAGCCAGAGAGTGGTGGGTCTGTGGAATTCATTGCCACAGAGGGCGGTGGAGGCCGGGACGTTGAGTGTCTTTAAGACAGAAGTTGATAAATTCTTGATTTCTCGAGGAATTAAGGGCTATGGAGAGAGAGCGGGTAAATGGAGTTGAAATCAGCCATGATTGAATGGTGGAGTGGACTCGATGGGCCGAATGGCCTTACTTCCGCTCCTATGTCTTGTGGTCTTATGGCCTAACACTGAGGGACGTGATGCGCAGGCACGCTCGACGCAAGACCGAACTGCGCATGCGCAGTGGCGTAACGAACGCCATGACGTCACGACGTGCGGCAACTGTGGAGCTGCACATTTAAAAGGGCAATGTCCCGCAAAAACCCGACATTGCCTACGCTGTGGCAAGATGGGCCACTACGCTGCCTACTGTCGAGCAGCTCAACCTGTCGATCTTCCACATCTCCGACAACCTCGCAGGGACGTGCGGACCATTCAGCCTTCCCATTACGAATCGGGCTCTGACGACATCCAGACCGGTGACACAGATGACCGAGACGCCTTCCGGGTTGCGGTCATTGATGGGAACCGAGTCAACACGATCAATCCGGGTGATGAATGGTGTGCCACCCTGACGGTCAACCGAACGCCGATCTCTTTCCGCCTGGACACTGGCGCCTCCGCCAACCTCATAGCATGGTCAGCCTTCTACGCCATGAAGGTCAGACCACCAATCCGGCCGTCCCGGTGCAGGATGGTCGACTACAACGGGAACGTTATCCCAGCTATGGGATCCTACCAGCTGCAGGTGACACACAACACACACACGGCCACACTCTCGTTCAAGATAGTCGGCTCATCGAAGGACTCCCTGCTAGGCGCACGGGCATGCAAGGCTCTCCACCTCGTGCAACGGGTCCACTCTCTCCAGGCGGCACGTCTGACTTCCCGGATGCAGAGTTCAACACACAGCTCCAATCGCTCCTCGCCCACAACCAGGAGGCATTCGAGGGCATGGGAACACTGCCATACACCTACCGAATTCACCTCAAACCAGGCGCCATCCCGTTAATTCACGCACCTCGCAGAGTCCCTGCGCCACTCAAAGACTGCCTCAAGCAGCAGCTGCAGGATCTCCAGGACCAAGGGGTCCTATCCAGGGTCACGGAGCCCACGCCGTGGGTCAGCTCCATGGTGTGTGTCAAGAAGCCCTCCAGCGAGCTCCGGATATGTATTGACCCAAAAGACCTCAATAATAATATCATGACAGAACATTATCCCATACCCAAATGGGAGGAGATCACGAGCGAAATGGCCCGGGCGAAAATATTTACGAAACTGGATACCTCTAAGGGGTTTTGGCAGATCCAACTCGATCCGTTCAGCCGAAAGCTGTGCACCTTCAATACCCCTTTCGGCAGGTTCTGCTACAACCGGATGCCATTTGGCATCATCTCGGCATCCGAGGTCTTTCATAGGATCATGGAGCAGATGATGGAGGGCATCGAAGGGGTGCACGTATACGTGGACGACGTCATCATCTGGTCCACCACACCACAGGAGCACATATATCGTCTCCAACGTGTTTTTGCCCGCATGCGGGAAAACGGCCTGCGCCTCAACCGAGCCAAGTGTTCCTTTGGCCAAACCGAGCTGAAGTTCCTGGGGGACCATATTTCCCGGTCAGGGGTCCATCCGGATGCAGACAAGGTGAGTGCCATCACAGCCATGCCGCAGCCGGCAGACAAGAAAGCAGTGCTACGCTTCCTTGGCATGGTCAACTTCCTGGGGAAGTTCATTCCCAACCTTGCCTCCCACACGACGACTCTGCGCCACCTCGTCAAAAAATCCACAGAGTTCCAGTGGCAACACACACACACCAGCTGGAATGGGAGGAGCTCAAACGCAAACTCACCACTGCACCGGTGTTGACGTTTTTTGACACGTCTCGTGCCACCAAAATCTCGACTGATGCCAGCCAGTCCGGCATTGGGGCAGTGCTCCTGCAGCGGGATGACACGGCATCATGCGCCCCGGTCGCCTATGCATCGCGAGCCTTGACCCCCACAGAGCAGCGCTACGCGCTGATCGAAAAGGAGTGCCTGGGCTTGCTAACTGGTTTAGACAAGTTCCATGATTCTGTGTGTGGTCTTCCTGGGTTCACTGTTGAAACTGACCACCGCCCCTGGTCAGCATCATAAACAAGGACCTGAACGAGATGACCCTTCGCCTCCAGCGCATCCTACTGAAACTCAGGAGGTACGACTTCCAACTGGTCTACACCCCAGGGAAGGAACTCATCATTGCGGATGCCCTATCCAGAGCAGTGAGCACGCCGCCAGATGCGGAAGGGTTCGTATGTCAGGTCGAGGCGCAGGTGGCCTTCACATCGGCAAATCTGCCAGCTGACGACTCCAGTCTGGCCCGTATTCGCCGAGAGACTGCGGCCGAACCCCTTCTACGTGTGATGTGCCACATGACGGGAGGGTGGCTCAAAGGGCAGTGCCCGCAGTTCTACAATGTCCGAGACAACCTGGCCGTCATTGATGGTGTCCTTCTGAAGCTGAACCGGATTGTGATTCCGCACAGCATGCACAAGCTGGTTCTCGACCAACTACACGAAGGCCACCTGGGGGTCGAGAAGTGCAGACGGAGGGCCCGAGAGGTGGTATACTGGCCGGGCATCAGTGACGATATTTCCAACATGGTGCTCAACTGTCCCACCTGCCAAAGGTTTCAGCCGGCTCAACCTCCTGAAACGCTTCTGCCCCATGAGCTGGTGATGTCCCCCTGGGCGAAGGTGGGTGTGGACCTATTTCACGCGCTTGGCAGGGACTATGTCATCATCGTTGACTACTTCTCCAACTACCCAGAAGTCATACGCCTGCACGATTTGACGTCGTCTGCTGTCATCAGGGCCTGCAAAGACACTTTCGCTCACCACGGCATTCCGATGACTGTCATGTCGGACAATGGGCCCTGTTTCTCCAGCCAGGAATGGTCATCGTTTGCTGCCTCGTATGGCTTTACACACGCGACGTCTAGCCCTCTGCACCCCCAGTCCAATGGAAAGGCGGACAAGGGCGTTCACATTGTAAAGCGGCTCCTCTGCAAGGCTGCTGCTGCCGGAGTTGATTTCTGCCTCGCCGTACTGGCCTATCGCTCGGCCCCACTAGCCACTGGTCTCTCACCAGTCCAGCTGCTGATGGGTCGCGCCCTCAGGACCACTGTGCCTTCCATCCTGGCGCCCACAATCGACCATGCTCCGGTGCTGCACAGGATGCAACTGCAGCGCAGTCGCCAGAAGAGGTCATATGACACACGGGCAACTGATCTTCCCGCCCTGACCCCTGGAGACGAAGTCCGCACCCACCTACCAGAAGGTGGCTGGTCAGCACCTGCCGAAATTCTCCGACGCGTGGCTCCCCGCTCGTTCCTGGTTCGCATGCCTGATGGATCCGTTCGTAGGCGCAATCGCCGGGCTCTTCGCCTACTTCCACGCTCGCTACGAGACCTTACACTGACACCGTGTCCTCCTGTTGTTCCTGATAGCGACTTTGTGGAGCTGCCTGCTACCATGCCCCTTCCGTCGTTGCCCATGGCCAGGCCCGCACCTCAGCCGATGGTTCCAGACCCACCCTTGAGGCGGTCAACCCAAATTCGTCGCCCCCCTACTAGACTGGACTTATGAGACTGTTTATACGTTGAACTCATGCAACCACTGTATTAACATGTTTATGTTCTTATTGTTACAGGAATTTGTTTTATCGTTCCACATTTGCCCGTTCTTTGTTATGGTTCAACCTGGTTATTATTTCACACCCGACATCGCCCCTTGTATATAGTTAAGCCCCATGTACATGCTGTAAATATTACACACACACACATTTAGCTGCACTCAGTACACATCTCTATTTATAACCACGTAGGCACATAATCTTGTAAAAAAGGGGGATGTCATGATATTCAAGTGAACATCACAGCACATACACACATACATAATGATGGACAGATCAACGGACCAATTAGCACACACAACATGACAGCCAATCACAGACAAGAGCATGCACAGTACAAAACAAGGAACACGACACTGCCTGGGCAGTCCATCAGGAGACGGCTCAGGGCACAGACCTCATTGCCAGCCACTCAGACAGTCACCATGTGCTGAGTACCAGAGTTTACTATGTCAATAGTTAAATGAAATAAAACTGCGTTGTACCAATCGCAACCGTGTTGGTTCGTCTGTGTATCAGAGTGCCCAACACTTCATCCACTTCCAAGTACCCTGCTGGGTAACAGGCTCAGTTTTCTGCTAGTTTTCACCAAACCATCTATCTGCCACTGTTCCCCCTCCTCAGTTGCCACCAGCAACATTCTTCCAAATGTTATCTGCAATTTCTGTTTCCTGCATGATTATAAGATTCAGGCAAATGAACCTGGGCCTTCTCTGCCAGTTTATCTCTTGCTTCATTTATTCTGATCCTTTCACCTTCTTTATCCTTTTGGTGCACTGGGCATTGCACAATGCTTAGATAACCACTGATTCTACCTCACTTCCCATTATTCTTGACCCAGGTTGGTTTCTCGCTCAGGTTGAGCGAAAGGTAAAGCCTTTCCTTGGATTGCAACCTTTCCTTGGTGGAGACGTTTGAACGTTCCATTGATTCTGACAGGGTAACCCATGACAATAAGGTCAGAGGGGAGGAACCAGACTAAGCGCAATCCAAAACAAGTCCTCAACAGCAGATCAGGCGGAAGATACTCTTATGGTATCAACGGCTGAGATGGAGGACGAAGGCTACAGCAGTGGGAAGATCCCCAGTCATCGAGGTTCCCTTGCCACTGGAGCTACCCTCTGTCGAGGGCCGTGTGTCTGCTGATGTGCAACAGCAGACCCACGTTAAAAGATGTCCCACACCAGGCATCGATTTAGAGGAAACCAACACAGATAAGCCCTGCAGTAATCAGCGTGAGATAATGGGGCCAAGACCATGAGATCTGGAAGTCCCTAGCTTTGAACCAGCACATAGGTGGTGGTGTTTGCTTCAGCCATCTCGCTCATGGAATAGGAACCAGAGAGCGTTTCAGCGTTGCAGCAGCTTTCGGCACAACTGAGCAGCCCTTTTCAGGATCCATTCCACTCACTGCGCATGGGGAAAGGGCTAGAAAAGGTGCCTTAAGAATAGTCTGTTCCGTTCCCAACCTGGCCGGAAAGCCGCATCCAGCAGCTCATCTACCTGCAATCAGGAAACCAGTTTCACTCCATTTCGGAACCTGGAATGTACGAACCCTCATGGATAATGAGCAAAACAATTGACTGGGTCGGCGAGCTGCCCTTGTTGGCCGTGAACTCAGGCACTTCAACATCGACGTCGCTGCCCTGCAAGAGACCCGAAGAGCAGCTGAGGGAAGATGGCAATGGTTACACCTTCCTCTGGAGAGAAAAACCCCAGGATCAGCCCAGGTCACATGGAATTTGATTCGCCATCAATGAAGAACTCGTCATGCGACTCTCAGAGCTCCCTATCGGCATTAACAAGCGCCTCATGACCCTCAGTCTGCACTTGTCAAGAACCGTCAGGCAATGATTGTGAGTGCCGATGCCCCAACCCTTGATGCCAATGATGAGTCCAATGAGGGTTTCTACTCCACCCTGGACACCATAATCTCCAACATTCCTTCTTATTTTTTTAATTGAAAGTGTCCAATTTTTTTTTTCTGCACATCTTTGAGTTGTGGGTGTGAGACCTCACAGACACAGGGAGAATGTGCAAATTCCACATGGACAGTGACCCAGAGACGGGATTGAACCCGGGTCCTCGCCGCTGTGAGGCAGCAGTGCTAACCACTGCACCACCGTGCTGCCCCACATCCCAACATTCCTCAGGAAGATAAGATCGTCATCCTTTGGAACTTCAATACCAGGGTTGGAAAGGACTCCCAACTCTGGAAAGGAACCATTGGAAAGGAAGGAGTTGGGAATTGCAACTCCAACAGGTTTCTCCTGCTCATCAAATGTGCAGGACACCGAGCTTGTCAGTACTAACACACTGTTATGCCAAAAAGATGGTTCAAGGCTTCCTGGAGACATCCACAATCACATTGACACATCTACTGACACATGCTTGATTTCGTCATGGCCCGATCCCGAGACCAAAAGGATGACCTCATCACCAAAACGATGACTAGCGCAGATGACGGCTGGACAGACCACCGGCTCATCCACCCCTCCATGCCAATCAAACTCCACCAGAAGCAGCGGATGATGAAGAAACAGTTCAGAAAAAAGATCAATGTTGAACGACTACAAGAGTCAAGCTTGCTAGTGACCTTCCAACAACATCTTCTCCAAACTCTCCAAAGTGTTCGTACTAATGGAGTGAAGAAAAACTGGAAATAGCTTAAGGCTGCCATTACCTCAAACCGTGAAGAAACCATCGGCTACAAGATCAGGAAACACCAAGACTGGTTTGGCCAGAATGACCACATCACCCAAGACCTCACTGACAAGAAGAGGAAAGCTGTCCATGCCTGGCAAAGTGACATCACCAGCAAGGCAAAGAGGAGAGCTCATCAATCAGCCAAGGCAGAGGTACAGAGAAGAACTAGGCAGATCAAGAACAAATAGTAGACTGAGAAGACTAAGGAGCTGCAGCCCCTTGCCGCCAAGCATGACACCCATGGCTTCTTCACTGTCACCACGGCAATATATGGACCCAACACCCTGGACCTCAAACCGGTGCACAGTAAAGACAGAACCCTCTTGAGAGACAGAGAAAACATCAGCCTTTGGAGGAGAAAACACTCCTAAGCCATGATACAGTCATAGATGAGGACATGTTTGAGGAAATCTCCCAATTCCCCATCAAAGATGATCTCTGACTCCCAAGTGTGAATGATGTTGAAGCTGCCATTAAACCCACAAAGGATGGAAAAGCCGCAGCAGTGGATGGCATTCCAGTGGAGATTTTCAGACTCGGATGAAAAGAGATCAAAGAGGTAATCACCATCAGCTGTTCCTGAAAATCTGGGACGGAGAAGAAATTCCTGCCGACATCAGGGATACCATCATCGCCACCATCTTAAAGAAAGGAGACAAATCAGACTGTGGGTACTACCGAGGAATCTTCCTACACTCCATAACTTGGAAAATCATTGCCCAGATCCTCTCTAGCTGGCTTCTTCCAGTCTCTGAAGAAATCCTTCCGGAAAGCCACTGTAGCTTCTGACCAAACCGTAGACCAGTGGACATGATGCTCACTGCCCGGCAACTTCAAGAGAAAGGCCACTACACATGGTGTCATGCAAGAGTGCCTTTAAGAACTGGATGTTTAAGCAATGTACCTTTAAGAAAACAGTGATGTCATAGAGTGGGTGGAGCTCAGCTCAGTTCAGCCATTTTACAGTTTGGTTTTGCAGGGTTTTTAGTTTCAGTTTAAAAAGCAGTGGGTGGGTGTCTGTGTGTGTCCAGAGTGCTGCATGAAGAAAGCAAGGTGCTGGAGCTGAAATCAACCAAGCTAATATATCTCTGCCATTCTACAGAAAATATATATATCCTTTAACCTGATATGATACTGTTTAAAGGTGTTAAGTCTCTTGGCAGTTTGAAGGAACATTTTAAGGAGTTATTTACTGTTGCAATATTTTCTGAGTTGTCTTTGAAGTAAGGAGTTTATGGAATAAACAGTGTTTTGTGTTTGAAAACCCACGTGTCCATAATTGTAATACCACACCTAGGGGAAAAGCCGTGTGCTAGGAAAAGCAACAAATCCATTAAAGAGAGAGGTTGGTTGAACTTCATGATACATTTTGGGGTTCTGAAAATGCCTCACCCATAACAATTGGGGGCTCGAGGGGGATAAAAGTCTATCTATTGGATTGGCTTTTGTGAACTTAAAGATAGTGAAGGATTGTTGCTTTTCCGGTGTGGTATTTTAGTTTAGGTGGGGAGAGTGTTGTGAACAATGGCTCTTTCAGTGGCTCAGACGTTTTGGGGAGTGGACACGATGACATGTGATACCTTACGGACAGAGACGAAAAGCAGACTGTTAGATTTGGCAAGAACTTTGCAGTTAACATTACCTGACAAAATGAGAAAAGATGAGAGAATTATGGCGGTGGTTAAGCATTTAAAGTTGCCTGAGATTGAGTTTGACTCAGGAGAAAAGAAAGAATAGCCCTAGCAGAATAAAAAGAAAAAGAAAGGGAGATACAGATCAGGGAAAAAGATAAAGAGAGGGAGTTTGAACTTCAGAAAATGGCCATGAAACATGACAATCAGTTAAAATTGGCAGACGTAAAGGGACACGTACAGTTGGAGGAGATGGATGAGGATAATGAGACAGAGCGTCATAGTCGAAGACGTGGTGAGGATCTATTTAAATATGTCCAAGCATTGTCAAGGTTTGACGAGTAGGAAGTGGATGCCTTTTTCATTTCATTTGAGAAGGTAGCTAAACAAATGAAATGGCCTCAGGACATGTGGATGTTACTGATTCAAACAAAGCTGGTAGGTAGAGCTAGTGAAGTGTTTGCATCATTACCGGAGGAGGCATCTGAAACGTATGAGGAGGTGAAGAAATCCATCTTAAGTGCATGTGAGCTAGTGCCCGAAGCTTACAGACAAAGGTTTAGAAATTTAAGGAAAGAATTTGGTCAAACATACATGGAGTTTGAAAGGCTCAAACAGAGTAATTTTGACAGGTGGATAAGGGCTTTGAAAATAGACCAAACATATGAAGCTCTCAGAGAAATTATACTTTAGGAGGAGTTTAAAAATTCAATTCCTGATGCAGTGAGAACTCATGTGGAAGAGCAGAGGGTTAAAACTGCGAGATTAGCAGCGGAAATGGCAGATAATTATGAAATAATTATCAGACAATTAGTTCATAAATCAAAGCTTGGTTTCCGACATCAGTTTCAGCCTGTGAGGGATAGAAACTGGGGACATGAGAAATACTCAAGTGGTAAAGGTAAAGGTGATCTGATGGGAGACAATAAAGAGAATGTACCTCAGATTAAAAAAGAAATCCAGGAGGGTGGAAAAGAAATGAAAAGTTTCAGATGTTTTCACTGTAATAAACTAGGCCATGTAAAGTCACAGTGTTGGTGGTTGAAGAAAAGCACTGGGAAGGCTGATGTGGTAAAACAGGATAAGGCAGTAGGGTTTGTTAAAGTGGTAAAGGAAAGCCCAAGGGAAGCGAAGGAGGTGCAAACGATTGCACAGCCTGTTCAAGAAGTAATTGTTAAGAAGGTGCCAGATGTATTTAAAGAATTTACTTGTGTGGGTAAAGTTTACTCATGTGTATCAGGAGGAGCAGGTAAATAAGTCACAATTTTAAGAGATACAGGGGCTAGTCAATCTTTAATGGTAAGAGATGAGGAATTATGTAGTTTGGGAAGAATGTTGCAGAAAAGGTGGTGATATGTGGAATTCAGGGTGAGAGGAGTAGCAAAGATAAGGTTGGAAAGTCCAGTGAAGAGTCGTGAAGTGGTAGTAGGAGTAATAAAGAAACTATCTTGTCCAGGAATACAGTTTATCTTGGGTAATAGTATGGCTGGATCGCAGGTGGGAGCGATGCCTACTGTGGTTGATAAGCCAGTGGAAAATCAGCCAACTGAAGTGTTGAAGGACGAGTATCCTGGGATTTTTCCGGATTGTGTAGTAACAAGGTCGCAAAGTCACAGGTTAAGACAAGAGGAGAAATCAAAGAGTGAAGATGAAGTTGAAGTGCAATTATCAGAAACGATTTTTGAGACTTCCGGGTGCGGCGATGACCAGCTGAGTCGCACGTTTCGGCAGCTCCCTGTGAAACGGACTTTTGGGCTCTTGATAGGAGCCCCAACGGCAATTTTGACGGCTAAAAACACTGTGCGGTAAACCAGAAGGGAATCCCCCTGGATACGGATGGAAAAAGGAGAAGAGAGTGGCCAGATTGCAGTGGATCCTTTAGAACAGCGGCAAGGAAGGCAAGCAAAAACCAAGATGGCGTCGGAAGGTGGCAGTTTAACATGGGGCCCTGAACAACAAGAGTTCTTGAAATGCTGTGTGGAAGAGATCAAAAAGGAAATGAAGAAAGAGCTGTTGGCCCCGATACTACAGGCGATCGAAGGGCTAAAGGAGGAACAAAAGACCCAGGAGCGGGAGCTTCGGGTCGTGAAGGCAAAGGCAGCCGAGAATGAGGACGATATACAGGGCCTGGTGGTGAAGACGGAGACGCAGGAGGCACATCAGAAACGATGTGTGGAAAGGTTGGAGGCACTGGAAAACAACGCAAGGAGGAACAACCTGAGGATTCTTGGTCTTCCTGAAGGTGTGGAGGGAGCGGACGTCGGGGCATATGTGAGCACGATGTTGCACTCGTTAATGGGAGCGGAGGCCCCGGCGGGTCCGTTGGAGGTGGAGGGAGCATACCGAGTGATGGCGCGAGGACCGAGAGCAGGAGAAATTCCCAGAGCCATAGTGGTGAGATTCCTCCGTTTTAAGGATAGAGAAATGGTCCTTAGATGGGCGAAGAAAACTCGGAGCAGTAAATGGGAGAACGCGGTGATCCGCGTTTATCAAGACTGGAGTGCGGAGGTGGCGAGAAGGAGGGCGAGCTTTAATCGGGCCAAGGCGGTGCTTCATAAAAAGAAGATAAAATTTGGAATGCTGCAACCGGCAAGACTGTGGGTCACATATCGAGGGAGGCACCACTATTTTGAGACGGCGGATGAAGCGTGGACTTTTATTGTGGAAGAAAAACTGGAATGAGCGGGTTATTAAAAAGAACGTTCGAACAAAGTGGTGGGGCGAATGTGGGGGGCAAAGAGGGGTTTTATGTACTAATCCTGCGATGTGGTAACTTTTCTCTCTCCCACAGGTGGTGATGGGGGGAGGTGGAGGAGATGGGGCGTTGGCCATTGGGGGCGGGGCCAAGGGAGAAGCGCGGGCTTGGTTCCCGCGCTATGATAATCATGGCGGGAATAGAGAAGCAGGAAGGAGGGGGCGTCGCACGGTGCGAGCCGAGGTCACGGGGGGAAGCCGAGGTCAGCCAGAGTTTGCTGACTTCTGGGAGCAACATGGGGGGAGTAATTACGCTAGCGGGGG
This sequence comes from Scyliorhinus torazame, assembly GCF_047496885.1. Taxonomy (NCBI): domain Eukaryota; kingdom Metazoa; phylum Chordata; class Chondrichthyes; order Carcharhiniformes; family Scyliorhinidae; genus Scyliorhinus; species Scyliorhinus torazame. The sequence goes on from NC_092716.1 coordinate 186,161,188, forward strand.
ATCTAGCGGGGGGGGGGGGTGGGAGGGGGGAATTACTGGGTTGCTGCTGCTGGGGAGAGGGGGGAGCTGGTATGGGAGAGGATGGGCGGGGGGGCACCGCTTGGGGGAGATACAGCTGCGTGGGAACCGGGTGAGGAGCTGGAAAAAGGTGATGGCTAATCGACAAGGGGGGGGGGGTAGGAAGCCCCCCAACTCGGCTGACCACGTGGAACGTGAGAGGGCTGAACGGGCCGATAAAGAGGGCACGGGTACTCGCACACCTTAAGAAACTTAAGGCAGATGTGGTTATGTTACAGGAAACGCACCTGAAACTGATAGACCAGGTTAGGCTACGCAAAGGATGGGTGGGGCAGGTGTTCCATTCGGGGCTAGATGCGAAAAACAGGGGGGTGGCTATATTAGTGGGGAAGCGGGTAATGTTCGAGGCAAAGACTATAGTGGCGGATAACGGGGGCAGATACGTGATGGTGAGTGGCAAACTACAGGGGGAGACGGTGGTTTTGGTAAACGTATATGCCCCGAACTGGGATGATGCCAATTTTATGAGGCGGACGCTAGGACGCATTCCGGACCTAGAGATGGGAAAGCTGATAATGGGGGGAGATTTTAATACGGTGTTGGAACCAGGGCTGGATAGGTCGAAGTCCAGGACTGGAAGGAAGCCGGCAGCAGCCAAGGTACTTAAAGATTTTATGGAGCAGATGGGAGGTGTAGACCCGTGGAGATTTAGCAGACCTAGGAGTAAGGAGTTCTCGTTTTTCTCCTATGTCCATAAAGTCTACTCGCGAATAGACTTTTTTGTGCTGGGTAGGGCATTGATCCCGAAGGTGAGGGGAACGGAGTATACGGCTATAGCCATTTCGGATCACGCTCCACACTGGATGGACTTGGAGATAGGGGAGGAAACAGGAGGGCGCCCACCCTGGAGAATGGACATGGGACTAATGGCAGATGAGGGTGTGTGTCTAAGGGTGAGGGGGTGCATTGAAAAGTACTTGGAACTCAATGATAATGGGGTGGTCCAGGTGGGAGTAGTCTGGGAGGCGTTGAAGGCGGTGGTTAGAGGGGAGCTGATATCAATAAGGGCACATAAAGGGAAGCAGGAGAGTAAGGAACGGGAGCGGTTGCTGCAAGAACTTTTGAGGGTGGACAGACAATATGCGGAAGCACCGGAGGAGGGACTGTACAGGGAAAGGCAAAGGCTACATGTAGAATTTGACTTGCTGACTACAGGCACTGCAGAGGCACAATGGAGGAAGGCACAGGGTGTACAGTACGAATATGGGGAGAAGGCGAGCAGGCTGCTGGCACACCAATTGAGGAAAAGGGGAGCAGCGAGGGAAATAGGGGGAGTGAGGGATGAGGAAGGAGAGATGGAGCGGGGAGCGGAGAGAGTGAATGGAGTGTTCAAGACATTTTATAAAAAATTATATGAAGCTCAACCCCCGGATGGGAGGGAGAGAATGATGGGCTTCTTGGATCGGCTGGAATTTCCCAAGGTGGAAGAGCAGGAAAGGGTGGGACTGGGAGCACAGATCGAGGTAGAAGAAGTGGTGAAAGGAATTAGGAGCATGCAGGCGGGAAAGGCCCCGGGACCGGATGGATTCCCAGTCGAATTCTATAGAAAATATGTGGACTTGCTCGCCCCGGTACTGACGAGGACCTTTAATGAGGCAAAGGAAAGGGGACAACTGCCCCCGACTATGTCTGAAGCAACAATATCGCTTCTCTTAAAGAAGGAAAAGGACCCGCTACAATGCGGGTCCTATAGACCTATTTCCCTCCTAAATGTAGATGCCAAGGTCCTGGCCAAGGTAATGGCAATGAGAATAGAGGAATGTGTCCCGGGGGTGGTCCACGAGGACCAAACTGGGTTTGTGAAGGGGAGACAGCTGAACACGAATATACGGAGGTTGTTAGGGGTAATGATGATGGCCCCACCAGAGGGAGAAACGGAGATAGTAGTGGCGATGGATGCCGAGAAAGCATTTGATAGAGTGGAGTGGGATTATTTGTGGGAGATGTTGAGGAGATTTGGTTTTGGAGAGGGGTATGTTAGATGGGTGCAGCTGTTGTATAGGGCCCCAGTGGCGAGCGTGGTCACGAATGGACGGGGATCTGCATATTTTCGGCTCCATAGAGGGACAAGGCAGGGATGCCCTCTGTCCCCATTATTGTTTGCACTGGCGATTGAGCCCCTGGCGATAGCGTTGAGGGGTTCCAAGAAGTGGAGGGGAGTACTTAGGGAAGGAGAAGAGCACCGGGTATCTTTGTATGCGGACGATTTGCTACTATACGTGGCGGACCCGGCGGAGGGGATGCCAGAAATAATGCGGATACTTGGGGAGTTTGGGGATTTTTCAGGGTATAAATTGAACATGGGGAAAAGTGAGTTGTTTGTGGTGCATCCAGGGGAGCAGAGTAGAGAAATAGAGGACCTACCGTTGAGGAAGGTAACAAGGGACTTTCGTTACCTGGGGATCCAGATAGCTAAGAATTGGGGCACATTGCATAGGTTAAATTTAACGCGGTTGGTGGAACAGATGGAGGAGGATTTCAAGAGATGGGATATGGTATCCCTGTCAATGGCAGGGAGGGTGCAGGCGGTTAAGATGGTGGTCCTCCCGAGATTCCTCTTTGTGTTTCAGTGCCTCCCGGTGGTGATCACGAAGGCTTTTTTTAAAAGGATTGAAAAGAGCATCATGGGTTTTGTGTGGGCCAGGAAGACCCCGAGAGTGAGGAAGGGATTCTTACAGCGTAGCAGGGATAGGGGGGGGCTGGCACTACCGAGCCTAAGTGAGTATTATTGGGCCGCTAATATTTCAATGGTGAGTAAGTGGATGGGAGAGGAGGAGGGAGCGGCGTGGAAGAGATTAGAGAGGGCGTCCTGTAGGGGGACTAGCCTACAGGCTATGGTGACAGCCCCATTGCCGTTCTCACCGAGGAACTACACCACAAGCCCGGTGGTGGTGGCTACACTGAAGATTTGGGGACAGTGGAGACGGCATAGGCTAAAGACTGGAGCCTTGGGGGGGTCCCCGATAAGAAACAACCATAGGTTTGCCCCGGGGGGGAATGGATGGGGGATATGGAATGTGGCAAAGAGCAGGAATAACGCAACTGAAAGATCTGTTTGTGGATGGGAAGTTCGCGAGTCTGGGAGCGCTGACCGAGAAATATGGGTTGCCCCAAGGGAATGCATTCAGGTATATGCAACTGAGGGCTTTTGCGAGGCAACAGGTGAGGGAATTCCCGCAGCTCCCGACACAAGAGGTGCAGGACAGAGTGATCTCAAAGACATGGGTGGGGGATGGTAAGGTGTCAGATATATATAGGGAAATGAGGGACGAAGGGGAGACTATGGTAGATGAACTAAAAGGGAAATGGGAAGAAGAGCTGGGGGAGGAGATCGAGGAGGGGCTGTGGGCAGATGCCCTAAGCAGGGTAAACTCGTCGTCCTCGTGTGCCAGGCTAAGCCTGATTCAGTTTAAGGTATTACACAGGGCACATATGACTGGAGCACGGCTCAGTAAATTTTTTGGGGTGGAGGATAGGTGTGCGAGGTGCTCGAGAAGCCCAGCGAATCATACCCATATGTTTTGGTCATGCCCGGCACTACAGGGGTTTTGGATGGGGGTGACAAAGGTGCTTTCAAAAGTAGTAGGAGTCCGGGTCGAACCAAGCTGGGGGTTGGCTATATTTGGGGTTGCACAAGAGCCGGGAGTGCAGGAGGCGAGAGAGGCCGATGTTTTGGCCTTTGCGTCCCTAGTAGCCCGGCGCAGGATATTGCTAATGTGGAAAGAAGCCAAGCCCCCGGGGGTGGAGACCTGGATAAATGACATGGCGGGGTTTATAAAGCTAGAGCGGATTAAGTTCGTCCTAAGGGGGTCGGCTCAAGGGTTCACCAGGCGGTGGCAACCGTTCGTCGAATACCTCGCAGAAAGATAGACGGAATGGGAAAAAGAAGGCAGCAGCAGCAGCCCAGGATCGGGGGGGGGGGGGGGGGGGGGGGAGGGGTGGGGGGGGGGGTGGAGGAGGAACCAGAAGGACTCTCAGGGTTGTTAATATATACTGTATAGTATGTATAGGTCGTTGCTACAGATAATTATATATTGGACTGTTAAATTATATTTTTGGTGAGTGTTACTTGTGACAAGGCAGTTGCCAATTAGGGCTAGTTTTCATTTTTGTTATTTATTATTTATTCATTTTTTGTTTATAAAATAGGTCATTGTTATTTGTGTTGTTATAATATTGTGTAAAGGATGCACAATGTACTGTGTTGGTTGACCAAAAATTTTCAATAAAATATTTAATTAAAAAAAAAGAAACGATTTTTGATCAGATGGTTGAAAAAGAACAAGAACAGGTGGAGGATGAGGCGGATATTTTTAGCTCAGGAAAATTGGCGGAGTTACAACAGAAAGATGTAAAAATAAAACGGTTATATCAGTAAACATATACGGAAGAGGAATCTGAGAGTATACCAGAGTGTTATGACCGTAAAAATGATGTCTTGATGAGAAAATGGAGACCTGTACATATGCAGGCGGAGAAAAGTGGGCAGAAGTTCATCAAGTAGTATTGCCGGTAGGGTATAGAAAGGAGGTGTTGCACATGAGGTACATGAGTGGGAGGTCATTTGGGAATAAGGAAAACTCAAGCTAAAATCCAGAAACATTTTTATTGGCCTGGACTTCATAAAGATGTAGTAAAATTTTGTCAATCATGTCACACATGTCAAGTGATAGGGAAACCTCAAGCAGTGATAAAACCAGCGCCTTTAATACCCATTCCAGCATTTGAGGAACCTTTTACAAGGGTCCTAATCGATTGTGTAGGACCGCTTCCTAAAACAAAAAGTGGGAATCAATATCTTTTGACTGTAATGGATGTGTCTACTAGGTTTCCAGAGGCCATTCCAGTACGTAATATTACAGCTAAAAGGATTGTGGAGGAGTTACTTAAATTATTTACGAGATATGGACTACCCACAGAAATTCAATCGGATCAAGGAACAAATTTTACTTCAAAGTTATTCAAAGAAGTCATGGATAGCTTCGGAATAAAACAATTTAAATCAACTGCGTACCATCCAGAATCGCAGGGAGTGTTAGAAAGGTGGCATCAGACATTAAAGACAATGTTGAGGGCGTATTGTCAAGATTATTCTGAGGATTGGCATAAATGAATCCCATTCGTATTGTTTGCAATTAGGGATGCACCTAATGAGTCTACCAAATTTAGTCCTTTTGAACTAATTTTTGGTCATGAGGTAAGAGGACCACTTAAATTGATTAAGGAAAAATTGGTGGGTGAGAAATCTGAAATTACACTATTGGATTACGTGTCAAATTTTAGGGAACGATTAAATAGAGCAGGTGAATTGGCTAGACAACATTTAAAAGTTGCACAAAATGTGTTGAAATGGGTAGCGGACAAGAAATCCAAAGTTCGTAGTTTTACCAGTGAGGATAAAGTTTTAGTGTTTTTACCAGGGAGCCTTTAAAAGCTAGGTTTTGTGGTCCGTATCAGATTGAAAGGAAATTAAGTGAGGTGAATTACGTGGTAAAAACACCAGATAGAAGGAAGACTCACCAAGTGCGTCATGTGAATATGCTTATGTTGTGGGAAAAATCAACCACTTCAAGAGTCAGACTTGCTGTGATCAGATAAATGCAGTTTTATTGTTACCCGAAGCTTCGGGAGAAAGCGTATGTACCCCACGGTACAGTAGCCAGCCTTTCCCCCGGTTTGAATGGCAGTCATTCATTTTATACTTTGGGTTCACAATGAGCCCAGATACAAAACAATTATCACCTTGTTATCTTTAAACAGCCACTTCGGGTTTACAATGAGCCCAGATACAAAACAATTATCACCTTGTTATCTTTATAGATTGTACATCGCTATTTGTAAGCATTTTGCCATTTACACATGGCCACAGTCAAAGAGATTTAACAGGTTACAGGCAGCAGCAGGAAGGTAATATCGATTGTCCCTTTGTTTTAGGAAATGGCCCAAGACATTCGTATTAGCATATCATTGTGTACACCTTGGCTGAAGTCAGCTTTATTCAAGTGGTGTCCCACATTTATGTATTTCTTAATCTTCCTGTCTGGCTTCCTTTGTCCTGGATCTGTTCCTATCTGTCCTACTGGCACCCTGCTGGACTCCAGGCATCAGTTAAGTCTGCTTTATTCTCTGTGTCTCCATCTTGTGTGTCGGGCAGCCATCTTCTGTGCCAAGTGCCCTTTTGAACCATTTCCCACTTCACTTAAAAGGTACTTTGAAAGGGAAGGAGAGAAAAAGGAGGTTTTAATGATTCTAACTCAAAGTGACGAACCAAATCCAGATGACTGTGAATTTGACATACCTCAAATTAAATTGGAAAATGAGGATGTTCTTAAAAATTGGGATGAATTGTTAAGTTACCTTCCAGAGGAAAAACAAACTGACCTGAAAGAGTTATTGACATGGGCAAGTTTGGAGAGAAAAAATCGGGAAGTACTAAAATGGCTATACATGATGTAGATGTGGGAAATGCTGTTCCTATCAAACAACATCCATATAGACTTAATCCTTTAAAATGGGCACAGATTAACAGAGCGATTGAGAGTATGCTGAAGAGTGGCATAATTGAAGTGGGTTGCAGCCAATGGAGCTCACCCATAGTGATGGTACCTAAACCAGACGGTACCCAAAGGTTGTGTGTGGGCTATAGAAAGGTGAATGCAGTTACAAGAACAGACTCTTATCCTATCCCACGTTTGAAGGATTGCATTGAGAAAGTGGGACAATTTGCTTTTATTTCCAACTTCCAGACATGGAAAGAACATTTAAAACATCGTATGGAGTTCTTCGATTGACTTCAGGAGGTGGGTTTGGTGATGAACCTAGCCGAACGTGAATTTGGAGAAGCCCGAATCACTTTCCTTGAGGAGTTTCCAATACCCTCAAGATGAAGGGAGGCAATGCGATCTCTTAACATGAATGAATTTGATCGAACAGCTGTGCAAATGTTTTGTGGCGTGATTACTCTACTGATGGATTTGCTAATGAAACGTCAAAAATGTCAATGGACAGTGGACTTTCAACAGGCATTTGACTGCCTGAAATCTGTGATCACCAATGCTCCTGTATTGGAGAATTGCAAGGGACTCTGTGGTCAGATTGAACTAAATTATCTGATTCTGAAGAGAAATGCCGAGGAGTAGAGGAATGGATGGATCATGCGGAGACTCTGTTCAAAGAGACTGTCCATCGAGAAGGATTTCGGTTGGAGGAAGAAGAACAAAGAAAAATGGACTATATTATTATACCTGTTTGCATGTGTTTTTTTTTCAACGAAAAGGTATATTTACTGTGTATATTTCTTAGTGGATGGTGTAAAAGTGAAAAATGAAACCATCTTGAAGTTTATTTTTTTTTCTTGGGGGGAGCTGTCACGCGAGAGTGCCTTTAAGAACTGAATGTTTAAGCAATGTACCTTTAAGAAAACGTTGATGTCATAGAGTGGGTGGAGCTCAGCTCAGTTCAGCCATTTTGCAGTTTGGTTTTGCAGGGTTTTTAGTTTCAGTTTAAAAAGCAGTGGGTGGGTGTCTGTGTGTGTCCAGAGACCTGCAAGAAGAAAGCAATGTGCTGTAGCTGAAATCAACCAAGCTAATATATCTCTGCCATTCTACAGAAAATATATATATCCTTTAACCTGATGTGATACTGTTTAAAGGTGTTAAGTCTCTTGGAAGTTTGAAGGAACATTTTAAGGAGTTATTTACTGTTGCAATATTTTCTGAGTTGTCTTTGAAGTAAGGGGTGTTAAGAGATCCAATGTTTATTTAAGATGTTAAGTTGAGTTCATGGAATAAACAGTGTTTTGAGTTTGAAAACCCACATGTCCATAATTGTAATCCCACACCTAGGGAAAAAGCCATGTGCTAGGAAAAGCAGCAAATCCATTAAAGGGAGAGGTTGGTTGAACTCCATGATATATTTTGGGGTTCTGAAAACGCCTCGCCCATAGCAATGGCCTTCATTGATCTGACCAAGGCTTTTGACTCAGTCAATCAGGAAGTACTATGAAAAACCCTGTCGAAGGCCGGCTGTCCAGAGAAATCTTCCAAATGACAAGAGGTCGGAGGTATGGCAGGAATCTTCGAGGTTAAGACTGGAGTCAAGCAGGTATGTATCATCGCCTCCACCCTTTTCTCCATCTTCATCGCCACCATCCTTCACCTTGTCAAGAACAAACTTCCCCAGGGAGTAGACATTATCTCCGGGATGGACGTAAAACTGTTCAACCTCAACCGGTTGAAATCCAAGAAAACGGCACTGACATCGTTTCTGCAACTTCAGTCTGCGGATGACGATGTCATTTCTGCTCTCTCCGAAGAGAATCTCCAAGCTATGCTTGACACCTTTGTGGAATTAGTCTCAGTCTCAACCTCAAGAACACCCAATTCCTTCACCAACCTATCCCAGGGCAAGATCCAGTCTCGCCCTCCATCAAGATCAACGGAGAAACCCTTCAAATCTTGGAATATGCCCCCTCCTTGGAGAGCCACCTCTTACCATTGTCCTCCCAACTCTACTGTGCAGCTCAGAAACCTGGACTACGTACAGACGCCACCTCAAGGCCCTGGAGAGTCATCATCAATGTTGTCTGAGGTGGGATTCTCTGCATCAGCTGGGAGGTCAAGCATCAGTGCTCTCCAAGGAGTCAAGAGCACCAGCATCGAGGCCATGATCATCCAAACCAACTCTGCTGGGCCGGCCACGTGCTTCGGATGTCAGAGTCCATACTGCCAAAGCAAATCTTCTTCGCCCAGCTCAAGGAATGCTGCTGAAGGCTTACATAGACGTCAATGCCTGGGTGACCCTTGCTCAGAAGACACCTACTTCAAGGCACTTACTGACTAAAGGGACACAATTCTTCGAGGGCACCCGATGGCAAGAGAAGGTCCGGGAAAGGTGCCTGGAAAGGAATACAAGCGATCTAGAGCCCAAGGACCGATCCCAGCTCCCGGAAACCCCTGCCAAGTGTGTGGTCGAAGATGCGGCTTTAGGATAGAGACATAGAAGGAGGCCATTCAACCCCTCAACCCTGTTTGTCCCCTTCAGTTAAAGCATGTATCTTGATTCCATTGCCCTCCTTGCTTTCACATTCCTCAATACCTTTATCCAATAACAGTCTCTCAATCCCAATAGTTTTATTTCCAATTGAGCCCCACCATTTTGGGGGAGAGCATTCCCGAGTTCCATGGGTGATGAGGTGCTTCCTGACATTACCCCTGAATGGCCTGGTTCCAATGTTAAAGTTTTGCTCCCTTGTTCTGGATTCCCCATCAGAGTAAATAGTTTCTCTCTACCTATCCGATCAAATTCTTTAATCTTTTTAAACACCTCAAATAAATCTCTTCTTAATCTCCCACACTTCAGGGAATACAAAACTAGCCTGGGAACTCCTGTTCTGATAATTCAAACCTTTTAGTCCCGGCATCTGGTGCATCTGCGCGGCACTCACTCCAAGATCAATATATCGGTGGCCTAGATCTTCCACAAAGTGGGAATGATTGGCAGATTGCCCCTGTGCTTAAAACTCCCCCGACTGGGGACTTCCAGTGGCGGCCATGGATTGAGTGGTCGCATATTTGGTAGCTCGTGGCGGTCTTTTTACCCCGGTTTTGCAGTTGCAATTGTGAAGGATAAAGGTGTAGGAGTGAGAGCAGAAGAGATTGGGGTGGTCTTTCCAAGAGCCAGTGCAGACTCGATGGGCTGAATGGCCTCCTTCTGCACTGTAAATTCTATGAGATTGGCCCCTAGTTTATGGAGCTGTGGACTAGAAGTGCCGAAAACGAGGAAATCAGTTGGTTGGAGCGGGTGTGGTGCTGGCAACGCACACGTAGATGGCGGACGGGCAGGGCTCGGACCTGTCGGCTCAGTGGTCGACGGATCAGCTGGTGAGCTTCTTGAACGAAAAGTTCACCCAACACCGGAAGGAAAGTTTGGCAGTGGGCCCGATCAAGGTGGTGGTTGACTGCGTTGAGACGAGACTGGCAGCCCAAGGACAGGAGGAGCTGGCGGGGGAGTATGAAGAACAGTCCCCCTCGATGGCAGCAGAGATGGGACTGATGCGAGATCAACAGAAGCGACTGCAGGGGAAGTTGGGGGATCTGGAGAACCAGTCTCGCAGACAGAGCATTCGGATCGTGGGTCTGCCGAAGGGGAGTGAAGGAACGGATACTGGTGCGTGTGTGAGGAAGATGCTTGAGAAGCTGCTGGGGGGGGGGGGGCGAGCCGCCGAGGGCGATGGTGGTCCAGTTGTATTGGTTCCTTGATAAGAAGCGTATCATGAAGTGGGCCAGGCAGACGAGGCGTTGCGCCTGGGAAGGTGGTGAGATCCGTGTATATCAAGACCTGGGTGCAGAGCTGGCTAGGAGGAGGGCAAGCTTCAACAAGGTCAAGGCGGCCCTATACAAGATGGGGGGTAAAGTTCGGACTACTGTACCCGACTTGCCAATGGGTGACCTACGGGGGCCAGGAGCTATATTTTGGCTCGTCGGAAGAGGCAGTGGAGTTCATGAGAGACAATGGACTGGCAGGAGAAAGAGGACTTTGAACTTTGGTGGAGGAGCTGTGAAGTTACTGTACTGTGGAAAAGTTCTGTTTTTGGTGTTACTTACTTTTCGGTTTTTTGGCTTCAGGTTTGTTAAGGGATGGGAGGTGGGTTTCTGGGCTTGTGGAGGGGTTGCTTGTTTCATTGCCTGCTTCTTTGATTGTTTACACTAATGTTTGAGTTGGGGGGAATCAATGGGGGATAGGATGCTTGGCGCCAGGGGCAAGAGCTGCCGGGCTAGCTGGGCGGGCTTGTTCACGGAAGCGCAATGGGCGGTGAGCTGATGATCAGTGGGGGAGGAGGGATGGGGGGGGGGGGTGGGGAGCGGGGGGATATGGTTGGGGGGGGGGGCTGTATTGCTGGCAAGGAGGGGGCCTTTAAAGTTGAGGAGGAGGAGGGTTGATGACAGTGGACACCTGAGGGCGGGTCAGGGGAGGTGCAGGACATGGGCCAAAGACTGGCCTAAAACAGGCTATGGCTGTTCGGCAGGGGAGGGGAACAGGTTGCCTCCCAACCAGGCTGGCCACGTGGAATGTTCGGGGACTGAATGGGCCAGTCAAAAGGGCCCGTGCGTTTGCGCACTTGAGGCAACTGAAGGCGGATGTGGCCATGCTGCAGGAGACACATTTGCAGGTGGGGGATCAGATTAGATTGAGGAAGGGTTGGGTTGGGCAAGTGTTTCATTCGGGGTTAGTCTTGAAAACGAGGGGGATGGCGACCTTGGTCAATGAACGGGTGGCGTTCGAGGTGGGGAATATCGAGACGGACCCAGCGGGGGAGATATGTTATGGTTAGTAGGAAACTGGAAGGAATGTCTGTGGTATTGGTGAATATATATGCCCCGAACCGGGACGACGTGGAATTTATGAGACAGGTGCTGGGGAAGGTTCCAGACCTAGATTCTCATCGACTGATTATGGGGGGGAGGTGGGGGGGGGGATTTCAACACAGTTCTTGATCCAAGGAGCTCCGGGGGTTCATGGAGCACATGGGGGGGTCGTTCCGTGGAGATTCGGGAAGCCGAGGGGTAAGGCATTTTCGTTCTACTCCCATGTACATAAAGTGTATTCCCGGATAGACTTCTTGGTGATGGACAAAACCCTGCCGGCAGAGGTGGTAGATGCTGAATATTCAGCAATAGTGGTGTCAGACCACACCCCGCACTGGGTGTGGGCAAGTGAGTAAAGGAAACGCCCAGTGCCCGCAGTGGAGTCTGGATGTGGGGCTACTGGCGGAGGAGGAGGTGTGTGAGCGGGTGAGGGAGGCCAGCCGGGGATACATAAAGATCAATGATACGGGGGAGGTGTCGGCAGGGGTGGTCTGGGAGGCGTTGAAGGCAGTTATCAGAGGGGAATTTATTTCAATTCGGGTGCACAAGGAGAAGGCAGAGCGGGTGGAGTTGGAAAGATTGATGGGAGGAATCTTACAGGTGGACAGGAGATTTGCGGAGTCTCCGGATGACGGGCTTTTGAAAGAACGCCAGAGGCTGCAGCTGGAATGTGGGCTCCTGTCCACAGGTAAGGCAGAGGGGCAGCTGAGGAGGGTAAGGGGGGTGCGGTCTATGAATATGGGGAGAAAACTAGTAGGATTCTAGCGCATCAGTTGAGGAAGCAGGAGGCGACGAGAGAGATAGGAAAAGTGAGGGACACAGGTGGGAAGGTGGTTCTGGACCCGGTGGGGGCGAGTGGGGTGTTTCGGGATTTGTATAGTAAGCTGTATAAGCCCCCCAGCCGGGGAGGGGGGGATGAGACGATTTTTGGGCAGGCTGGCGTTCCCAAAGGTGGATGAGGAGGGCCTGGGGGCCCAAATCGGGCTTCATAGAATCATAGAATTTACAGTGCAGAAGGAGGCCATTCGGCCCATCGGGTCTGCACCAGCTCTTGGAAAGAACACCCTATTTAAGCCCAAACCTCCACCATATCCCGTAACCCAGCAACCCCACCTAACCTAAGGGCTTGGGAAGGTAATGGAGGGGCTGTGAGCGATGCAATCGGGCAAAGGCCCGGGACAAGAAGGTGGAATTTAAAAAACGTTATAGTTATAAATTTAGTGTACCCATTTCATTAAGGGGCAATTAAATGTGGTCAATCCACCTACCCGGCACATCTTTGGGTTGTGGGGGCAAAACAGGGGTCATATGACGGTGGCCCAAAGGAGCAGGTTTTTTGAGGAGGTGGAGATCAGGTGTGGGCGCTGTGGGGGAGGTCCTGCGAATCATGTACATATGCTCTGGGTGTGTCCGATTCTGAGGGGCTTTTGGCAGGGATTTGCAGACGTCATGTCTGAGGTCCTGCAAGGGAGGGTGACTCCGAGTCCAGAGGTGGCGATATTTGGAGTGTCGGAAGAGGGAGAGAGGCCAACGTTTTGGCCTTTGCTTCCCTGGTGGCCCAGAGACAGATTCTGCTGGGATAGAGGTACTCGGAGCCTCCGAAGTCGGGGGTGTGGGTATGCGGCATGGTGGGGTTTCTTAGGTTGGAGAAAATCAATTTCCGCCTTAAGGGGTTCATTACAGGGGTTGGCTCGGAGGTGGCAGCTTTAAGGAAAATTAGTCTGTCAGCAAGGGGGGGGGGGCGGGGGGGGTATGGGGGTTGGGAGGGGGGAAGTGGGGAAGCATGGAAGTGACGAATAGGGGTAGGAAAACCATATGAAGGGAGGGCCGTGAGACGGAGTATTTATATGGACCATGGGGGTTGGGGTCTGTGTTTCGAGGGGGGTGGGCTATGTTATTGTCGGATTTTATTGTCTCTGTTGGATCTTTCCGTTTAAAAGTGTTAAAATCAGAAATGCCTCAATAAAATATTTTCAAAAAAAAAACTCCCCCCGACTCAATGTGCTACACCTTTCTATTGGGATCTCCTGAGCTCAGTTTTCGCAGAAATGCAGCGCCCATTGGAACAGAGTTGGGGGGGGGGGGGAGGTGACGGGACATGCTCATCTTCACTGCTGCCATTTGGTCATTTTAAATATCCAGTCTGAATGTTAGTGAATGGGTGAGTGAGTGAATAGGTAGGTGGGTATGTTGTTGAGGTGGGTATGAGGGTGAGGTGCGTAACTGGGTAGGTGTGTAGGTTGAGGTGGGTATGAGGGTGAGGTGCGTAACTGGGTACGTGGGTAGGTTCAGGGGGGTATGAGGGTGAGGTGCGTAACTGGGTAGGTGGGTAGGTTCAGGGGGGTATGAGGGTGAGGTGCGTAACTGGGTAGGTGGGTAGGTTCAGGTGGGTATGAGGGTGAGGTGCGTAACTGGGTAGGCGGATAGGTGGTTGATGAGGGTAAGTGGATGGTTGATGGGTAGATAGGTGAGGTGGGAAACTGGGTAGGATGTCAAGGTGAGTAGATGAGTGTGGGTAAGGTTGTTAAGGGGGGAAGGTAGGTGGATAAAGGGTAAGTGGATAATGCCCCTAGGTGGGTGAGGTGTGTAAGTGGAGGATAAGGTGGGCATGGGTTTAAGTTGGGTAAGTGGGTGGGGTGGTAGTTGGGTGAGGGGAGTATCTAGGTCTCGGGTAGTCGGGTCTGGTCGGACGGGCAGTTAGGTCGGTTCAGGGTGGTTGTCAGGCCAGGCAAGGGTGGGGGGTAGCTGTGGTCAGGTGGTTAGGGGTTCAAGGGGTAGTTAGTGAGAGGGTAAGGGTGGAGTCAGGGGGTCCGGGTGGTAATTGGGATTGGGAGGTGTTTGGCATTAGGAGGGATGATTTAGCGGGTCAGTTGTATAATTACCCAGCGATTAGACTAGGTTTAATCTGTCTAATATCTCCTGGGTAACTGTCGGGCACGTCCCGGGGAGCAGTTTAATTTAATTAATTAACTGAGAGTGGAACGATAGAACAAAGAACAAAGAACAATACAGCACAGGAACAGGCCCTTCGGCCCTCCAAGCCTGTACTGGTCATTGACTACATAACTTTAATTTTTGAATATATGTTCCTATGGATAGATTTTTGATAGCGGTTATGGAGGGGTGATGACAAAGTGGATTTGAGACCACAATTAGATCAACCATGATCTTACTGAATGACAGAGCAGATGGGAAGGGCTGAATGACCTACGCCTGTTGTGTTCCTATGTCCCAAGGCATTTCACAGGAGAGTAATCAAATAAAACTTGACACCGAGCACACATGAGGAGATATTCGGACATGCGGCCAAAAATCCCATCAAAGAGGTAGGGTGAACAGAGAATTTTAAAGGAAGTGAGAGAGCGATTGAGAGCGCGATTCTCCGGAAAGATTTCTAAGTGTTGTAGCAAGCGGGAACGGCTGAGAGCTACCCGGCGCTAAGCCCAGCAAGGCTGGCAACCCAATTCAATGTTAATTGGTCCACTTAAAGAGGCCCTAGGGGTTTCTCGCCGCAAACGATGGCTCGCAGCTGATTCGCTGGGACTGCGCTCAACATCGCTAACAAGGCCGAGAGGCACATAAACACTACTTGCACAGCCAGCCACTCAGCTCACAGCCATGGCGCTGAGAAGACTGACCCAAGATTCGGTGATTGATGCACTATCAATTACCACAAAGACGAGAGTAGTGGAATAATCGAGGCTTTATTGAGCAAAGATGTTGTGCCTCCTGTAGCTGCCACCAGAATGGATGCAGCACCGGCGGGCACACACATTTATACGCCACCTACTGGGCGGAGCCATCAGGCAGGGATTTACCCATGTACCTCTAATATACGTGTCTTACCGTAATACATATAATACTGCTAGTGGTGACTACCACGGTGATGCAGACCTGGTGAGGCTCCTTTATGCGGTGGAGGCCACGAAGCATAGACTGTTCCCCCGAGGGTCCTGGAGGGTGAGCCACAGTACTGCCTGGGACGAGGTGGCAGTGGTCATAAGCTCAGCGAGTGTGACCAGGAGGACAAGGCAGCATGGGGCTCGACCAGGTGCCAGTGGGCACCGACCGTGAGGAGGGATCACTGGGTGCCAACCAGGACCCGTCCCGTGGAGTGGGGATGGTGACCACCAGCTCTCCTGTGTTCCACCCCTCTGATGAAGCTGCATTTCGAGATCAGCACATGGGACAGGGCGGCACGGCTATGCATGTGCCGTTGACAAGTGTGCCGGGGCCCTCCTGCTCCAGAGCCTCCAGATGCCCGGCAGGTGCATCGAAGGCCACGGGACTCGATATGCAGCTGGCTGCTTCCACCTCAGAAGTGCATCCTGGGAGACATCTAGCCTTGGCGGTAGTGCTAGGAAGGTTAGGCGCGTTGAGGGCACCAGGGTAGGGGGGAGAGTATGGGGGGGTGGGTGGGACGGCACCATCGGGAGTGGGGAGTTGTTGGCCACCTGTGACACATTAAAAACCCTTGAGCATAGGGCGGCATGTGACGCAGTGGTTAGCACTGGGACTGCGACGCTGAGGACCTGGGTTTGAATCCCAGCCCTGGGTCACTGTCCGTGTGGAGTTTGCACATTCTCCCCGTGTCTGCATGGGTTTCACCCCCACAACCCAAAGATGTGCAGGTTAGGTGGATTGGCCACACTAAATTTCCCCTAAAATTGGAAAAAAATATATAATTGGGTCCTCTAAATTTATGGGGAAAAAAGCCTTGAGCACAACCAATATGACATGTCTGTCACTTTCATCTGCCGTGCGGGCCGACCTCCGAACATATGGCCCATCTCTCTGGTCATCTTCCACCGCCCCGTAGCACTTACCTACCCTCCGGCCGTGGACATGTCCCAGAGCTGTGTCCCATCCCCTGGGTGTTCGTATGTTGATTGCTGCGTGTGTGGTGTTGACTCCCACAGTGTTCAAGCACAGTGGTCGTAATTCTCCGGTATCCGGTGGGCGGGCTGCACCGGCGCCAAAGAGTGGCGTGAATCCTCCGCACCTTCGGGGGCTAGGCCGGCGCTAGAGTGGTTGGCGCCGCGCCAACCGGCGCCGAAGAGCCTCTGCCGGCCGGTGTGAGGTGGCGCATGCGCAGGAGCGCCGGTGTGTTCCCAGAATCGCTGCCGTGATTCCTGCGCATGCGCAGGGGGTTTCTTCTCTGCGCCGGCCATGGCGGAGCGTAACAGCGGCCGGCGCGGAGGGAAAGAGTGCCCCCACGGCACAGGCCCACCCGCAGATCGGTGGGCCCCGATCGTGGACCAGGCCACCGTGGGGGCCCCCCCGGGGCCAGCTCCCCCCGTGCCCCCCCTAGGACGCCGCAGGCCGCCCGCAGAGCCAGGTCCCGCCCGTAAGAACCTTGTGTAATTTAGGCCGGCGGGACTGGCTGAAAACGGGCGGCCGCTCGGCCAATCGCGGAGCGTAGAATCGCCGGGGGGGCTGCTGCCAACGGCCCCCGACCGGCGCGGCGCGATTCTCGCCCTCGCAAAAAAACGGGGGTGCTGGAGAATTCGGCAGCTGGCATCAGGGCGGCGGGGCGGGATTCACGCCGCCCCTCCGGTGATTCTCCGGCCCGGCGGGGGATCGGAGAATCCCGCCCAGTGTCTATGCATCAAGGTGTGATTGGGATGCTAGACAATGACTCCCACGTGCTACATAGCCCGCCCACCCACGGGAATCCACTTGGTTTGTGTGAAGTGCTCACTTAACCACGATTGCCAATTCCCTATTAGCAATAGCCTTCAGCTGCACATCCAGAGGCCTCGGCAGTCGGTGGGGGTTATGGGTGGTTGGTGGTGCAGATGGGCAGGGGCTGGGGTTGTCCCCGGAACGGGTACACGCGATCCAGGGGTTGGCATGGTGGTACCACACGCGGTTACCTCCCCCCCCCCCCCCCAGTGCCTCCCCCTCCCCCCACCCCTGTCGAAAACCTGACTCCGAGTAAGACTCAGACAACAAAATACAGGTTAACATCAACAGTTAATTTATTTTACTTGCCGCGAGGGGAGACTATGCCGCAGCAAGGGTTAGGGCGAGAATCCAAAGTACAAAAGTCCCTACTGGCATATTTATACCCTGGAATAAACAAGTAACACATGACTTTGAATCTTGGCGCCTAAAAAAAACCTTTACTCAGCTTAAAATCCTAAAAGACCTTACTTAGCTTCAAATCGGGACTTCTTACAATGCTAGGCTGCACTCAAGCTGTATCGATAATGTATCAATACAGGCCTATAGGTGTGTGACAGAATGTGGAACCAGATGGATATAGATAAGGAAGTGACACTACAATACACAGAAAAGAGGACCCTTCAACCTATTCTTACCCTCTCAGCAGTATTTTCAGTACACCACAGTTATGGCCAAATATCCCATATTCTTTTTTTTCCAAATAAGTGGCAATTTAGCGTAGCCAATTCACCAACCCTTCACATCTTTGGGTTGTGGGGGTGAGGCCCACGCAGACACGGGGGGAATGTGCAAACTCCACACGGACAGTGACCCGGGGCCTGGATCAAACGAGGTTCCTCGGCGCCGTGAGGCAGCAGTGCTAACCACTGTGCCATTGTGCCGCCTACCCCCGGGCTCTTTGCCTGTGGCAAAGATGGCTACTCAGCTCCTTGGCTCCCCACAGAAGCCCTTCTGCCAGGTTCACGTTTTTCAAAAGGCGTACTAATCGGCGCCAGCGTGAGCACTTGCTGAGGAGGCGGTTGCATCATGGGAGGCCGTTGGGTATGGGGCCGCTCCTGCTAATGGTATGGAAATAGAGCTTAAGTGATGATAATTGGTTTCTCGCCACGCTACGGTGGGATCCCGATTTTGCCTATGGGGCGGACCGGTTGCAGCGCAAACTGTTTGGCGCCTGGTGCAGTTCTCGTTTTCGGCCTCCCACTATTCGCTCGAGCGAGACGCCAAGAGGCCTGAGAATTGTGCTCTTAGAGAGGGGATTCCAGAATTTAGGACACATTAAGACTGGCCATTCGC
This sequence comes from Scyliorhinus torazame, assembly GCF_047496885.1. Lineage (NCBI taxonomy): Eukaryota > Metazoa > Chordata > Chondrichthyes > Carcharhiniformes > Scyliorhinidae > Scyliorhinus > Scyliorhinus torazame. The sequence goes on from NC_092716.1 coordinate 186,179,613, forward strand.
AGAGAGTGTCAGTGGATGCTGCTTATGAGCTCTTCCACCTCCCCCCTACTATTTCTCAGTGCGGTGGTGGCCAAGACTGGCAGCATAAAAATTAGAGAAGCCATGAATAAAAGCTCTGGTGGAATTGTGTGAGAGAAATTGGAAATATAAACCTAAAGCAAACTGGAAGTTGGGCAATCAGCAGCTGTGGGCAAAGGGGTATAATAATATTGCACTTGGTTATCCTTCCATCATACTGAGCTGAATTAACTTCCGCAGAATCCAACTATTTCAAACATCCTTGGTGTATTCATTCGTACAGACACAGAATAAACAAGAGTAGTGTCAATGTGCGATAGAAATCGCACTCTGGTTCCATGCTCACTCCCAGTCACAGGAATATTTCTGTCCATCTCAGATCCTAGACTTTGCTGCTGCGAATACATCAGATAGTTGGATATTGGATACCAGGAATCTGGATACAGGGCACGAGGAAGCTCAGCACTTGGTCCCTGCATTCACGAGTAACTCCATTGTAACCCAAGCACCCACTGCGGCCAACATCCCATTCCCCTCCTGGCTACCCCCCTCCCCCTCCCTCGCCCCCCTCCCTCACCCCCGTATACCATGTGGCCCTCCCACCATGTCCCATCCTCTATCGAATTGTTCTCCTGACTGTGGAAATGAAATGAATGAAAATCGCTTATTGTCACAAGTAGGCTTCAAATGAAGTTACTGTGAAAAGCCCCTAGTCGCCACTTTCCAGCGCCTGTTCGGGGAGGCTGGTACGGGAATTGAACCGTGCTGCTGGCCTGCCTTGGTCTGCTTTCAAAGCCAGCGATTTAGCTTTGACTGTTTGGAGCTCTTGCAGTCCCCGTGAAGGAGGATGAGCACTTGCGTGTAAGCCGCCTGCAGCTAGACAGGAGCCAGCACTGACTCGGGTCACTCTACTGGAAATGGTGATCAAAGGTGGCGGAATGACCATTGGTGTTGAAGCTGTGCCGCTGTCACTCAGTTCTGTCTGCACGGTGAATCTGCCGATTCTGACAGTCAGGGGATTTTCAGTCAGACAACATTTTTTCTCAAGTGAAAGAGAACTAACAGATAAATGTCAGCAACATTGACACATCCTGTTGGTGAGCAGACACTCTGCTTTGCAGCAAGTACTGCACTTTCTACACAAGCATCAGCAGAGGAAGTTTGGAAATCATTTTATATTCAGGGCAATTCAAATCAATCAGTTTGGTCATATTTAACATATGCATGACCTGCCGGTGCTTCTTTGTGTCTTTGTCACCATGAGGCTTGCTGTGCGACTGATGGAACTTGAAGGGTCCCGTTGGTGGGTTCCTTACAGGAATCAAACAGCAAACCACATCTCATGCTGCGAGTTGTTGCGATTGAAAGGTAGAAAGTTTACAACATGAGAAGAGGCCAGTCTGCAATGTGCTGCCTGAAAGGGAGGAGGAAGCAGATTCAATGGGACCATTCAAATGGGAATAACGGAAGGGGAGAAGTGTACAGGGCTCTGGGGAAAGGGCAGGGAAAGCAGGACTAATTTATTGCTCTGTCAAAGGGCCAGCAGGGGCAGGGAGGCCCGAAATGCCTCTCATGTGTCAGCTGAATCCCAAAAGGAAGCCTTGTCTAGCTGATTTTCTGAAGCAGACAGGGTGTGAAGTTTTGTACTGAAGCAATGATGCATCACCAGGACTCTGGGGGGAGTGTGAGTCAATGGGATTAGTTTGGGACATTTTTTATTATTGGGACATTTGTAGGATGTGGGTGGCGCTGGCAAGGCCAGATTTTATTGCCCATCCCCAATAGCCTTTGAGAAGAGTAAGAAGTCTTACAACACCAGGTTAAAGTCGAACAGGCTTGTTTTGAATCACTAGCTTTCGGAGCACAGCACCTTCCTCGGGTGAATGAAGAGGTGGGTTCCAGAAACACATATATAGACAAAGTCAATGATGCAAGACGATACTTTGAATGCAAGTCTTTGCAGGTAATTAAGTCTTTACAGGTCCAGACGGCGCGACTGGAGTGAGGGTTAATCACAGGTTAAAGAGGTGTGAATTGACTCAAGCCAGGACAGTTGGCAGAATTTCAGCCCAGGCCAGATGGTGGGGGATGAATGTAATGCGACATGTATCCCAGGTCCCAGTTGAGGCCGCACTCATGTGTGCGGAACTTGGCTATCAGTTTCTGCACGGCAATTCTGTGTTGTCACGCGTCCTGAAAGCCGCCTTGGAGAACGCTTACCTGAAGATCAGAGGCTGAATGCCCTTGACTGCTAAGTGTTCCCCGACTGGAAGGGAACATTCCTGCCTGGTGATTGTCACGCGATGTCCGTTCATCCGTTTTTGCCTTGGGACATTCTTTCCTGCAGCGTATGAGGTAGACAACGTTGGCTAAGTCGCAGGAATATGTACTGCGTACCTGGTGGGTGGTGTTCTCACGTGTAATGGTGGTACCCGTGTCTATGATCTGGCATGTCTTGCAGAGGTTGCCATGGCAGCCTCTGCAAGACTCGTGCAACGCAGCCAATGTTGTCTACCTCATAAGCTGCAGGAAAGGATGTCCCGAAGCGTGGTACATTGGCGAGACCATGCATTCGCTGCAACAACGGATGAACAGACATCGCGCGACAATCACCAGGCAGGAATGTGCCCTTCCAGTCGGGGAACACTTCAGCAGTCAAGGCCATTCAGCCTCTGATCTTCGGGTAAGCGTTCTCCAAGACTGCCTTCAGGACGCACGACAACGCAGAATCGCCGAGCAGAAACTGATAGCCAAGTTCCGCACACATGAGTACGGCCTCAACCGGGGACCTTGGATTCATGTTGCATTACATTCATCCCCCACCATCTAGCCTGGGCTTGCAAAATCCTACCAACTGTCCTGGCTTGAGACAATTCACACCTCTTTAACCTGGGGTTACCCCTTTCTCCAGTCGCACCGTCTGGACCTGTAAAGACTTAATAACCTGCAAAGACTCACATTCAGGGTATCATCTTGCATCATTGACTTTGTATCTGGAACCCACCTCTTCATTCACCTGAGGAAGAAGCTGCACTCCAAAAGCTAGTGATTCGAAACAAACCTCTTGGACTTTAACCTGGTGTTGTAAGACTTCTTACTGTGCTCACTCCAATCCAACGCCGGCATCTCCACATCATGGCCTTTGAGAAGGTGATGGTGAGCTGCCTACTTGAACCACTGCAGTCCACGTGGTGTGGCATCAGTGCTGTTAGGAGTTCCAAGGTTTTGGCCCAGCAACAATGAAGGAACGGCGATATATTTTCAAGTTTCAAATCAGGATGCTGAGTGGCTTTATGGGGAGTTTGCAGATTCTATGTATTTAATGCCCCTGTCCTTGGTTGGGAGGTACTGTTGAAAGAGTCTTGCTGAGTTGCCACAGTACATCTTGTAGATGGTATTGGTGCCATTGTGCACTGGTGGTGGAGACGGTGGATTTTAAGGTGGTGGATGGGTGCCAATCATGCGGGCTGCTTTGTTCCAGATGGGTATAGAATCATAGGATCTCTTTAGTGCAGAAGGAGGCCATTCAGCCCATTGAGTCTGCACCGATCCTTGGAAAGAGCACCCTACCTAGGCCCATGCCCCAACGCTATCCTCGTAGCCCAGTAACCCCACCTAACCTTTTGGACACTAAGGGCAATTTAGCACGGTCAATCCACCTAACCTGCACACCTTTGGACTGTGGGAGGAAACCAGATCACCCGGAGGAAACCCACGCAGACACGGGGAGAAAGTCCAAACTCCACACAGACAGTCCCCTTGAGGTCGGCGTTGAATCAGGGTCCCTGGCGTGGTGAGGCAGCGGTGTTAACCACTGTCCCACCGTGCTGCCCTTGGTGGTGGACAATTCAACAACTAAATGGTCTTTAGTGTTGAGCTTCTTGAGTGTTTTTACAATTGTACTCATCCAGGCAAGTGGAGAATATTCCATCACACTCCTGACTTGTGCCTTGTAAATAGTGGGACGTCCCTGCTAGGAGATGAGTTCAGCGCTGCAAAATCCCCAACTTCTAAGCTGCTCTTGCAGTCATGTATTTATGTGGCTGGTGAATTTAAGTTTTTGGTCAATGATCACTCCCAGCATGTTGACGGTGTGGGATTCAGTGAGGGTAATGCCGTTGATCATCACAATCATTGATGAAGCAGCTAAAGATGATTAGGACTAGGACACAAACATGAAGAATTTCTGCACCAATGTCCTGGGGCAGTGATTGGTTACTTTGGATTTGTCCTGCTTTTTGCAGATAGGACATACTCGGGCAATTGTCCGCATTGTCAGGTAAATGCCAGTGTTGTTGCTGTACTGGAACAGCTTGGACAAGGCCAAGGCTAGTTTAGGAGCACATCATCAATACTGCAACATGATGTTGTCATAGTTCATAAGCCTCCAGCTGTTTCTTGATAGCACGTGTAGTGAATCAAATTGACTGAAGACTAGCATCTGTGCTGCTGGGGCCTTAGGAGTTGCCTGAGATAGATCAGCCACTCAGCACTTCTGGGCTGAAGGTGGTTGCAAATGCGTTATCTTTAACTGCCCCACCATTAAGGGTGGAGATGTTTGTGGAGCCTCCTGGTCCATTTAGTTGTTGAATTGTCCACCACCAAGGGCAGCACGGTGGCACAGTGGTTAGCACTGCTGCCCCACGGTGCCGAGGACCCCGGTTCGATCCCGGCTCTGGGTCACGGTCCGTGTGGAGTTTGCATATTCTCCCCGTGTTTGCTTGGGTTTCACCCCCACAACACAAAGATGTGCAGGGTAGGTGGATTGGCCACGCTAAATTGCCCCTGAATTGGAAAAAAATGAATTGGGTACTCTAATATTATTTTAAAAAAGAATTGGCCAACGCCATTCATGGCTGAATATGGAAGGACTGCAGATCTTTGATCCGATCCATTAGTTGTGGAATCGCTTAGTTCTTGTTGCTTCTGCTATTTAGCATGCATGTACTCTTGTGTTGTAACTTCATCAGTTTGGCACCTAATTTTTAGGTGTGGCTGGTACTTTTCTTAGGAATTACCCTTCCCAGCTCTGATACCAGGGAGAGGAGAGTTTGCCTCTCCCAGCACTGCCCTGGGGGGGGGAGGGGGGGGGGGGGAGTTCACTGCCCTAAACCTTTCACTACTATGAGCAATGTGTATCTATCTCAACCCTCTGTCACCAACTTTTATTTTCACATGCCTAAGTTTTCTTCACAGCTCTCTGAAGTGAAACCTGATTAAACACCTTTCAGTAACAGCAAAGCAGTTGCACAGTGTTTCTAACAGAATAAAATGGTGTAAGGTGCCTCACAGATATGTTACCAAGCACAATTTGAGACCAAGCCTCATAAGAAGATAACAGGCATATTTGGCACCCTCAGTTTCCTGAATAGCGACATTCCACCCTCAGTTTCCTGAATAGCGACATTCCAAAACAGTAGATAATCAGGTTAGGTTTGAGGTTGGAGGTCCGCCCGGGTATGAGTTGGGACAAGCCCCACAATATTGTCAGGAGAAGGCAATACAGAGAGGGTGGGGTGGGGTGGGGTGGGGAGACAGTCAATCAAGGACAGTGGGTGAGCCTTGCAGGGTGCCGGCCGATTGGAAGACAGGCAGTTCTGGGGCCTTGGCAGCGACGCTGAGAGAGGTGGCCGCAGCTGAAACAGTGAGGAGAAAGCAAGGGGATTGCAAAATGGAGGGGTGATCATGACATTATTTTTGTGAAGGGTCAAGCAGGAAGGTACTGATGAACATAAGGAAAATAGAGCATTGGTCTGGTGGCCTTTGCTGCCAGCAGCCCCATCCCTGCATCATCTGACTCCAGGGAACCCCTGGGAAGTTGCAGCCACTGCGGCATATCTACGCCGCAAGTGGCAGCCCTGCCGCTGACAAAATGCTGACAACCCAGCAGAATCGCTCTTAATTTAGCTTTTAATTATTCAAGTTCAATGCATGCCTCCATTCAGCGGGAGTAGCCGATGATCCCACCACTGAGAAACGTACCAGGTAATGGGCTATGTCAGGGGGCCATTTTGAAATGGTTTCCAGTTATTTTCCTGACCCACCAACCACCCCATCTCCCAACTCAGTAGAATTATGCCCATTGGGTACAAAAGCAAGGAAATTGTGGTAAAACATAGGTTAGGCCTCAGTTGGAATAATGGCCTCCAGTTCTGGATGCCACACTTTAGAATGTTGTCAAGGCCTTGGAGAGGGTACATTTACTGGAATTGTTCCAGGAATGAGGCACTTCAATTGCATGGAGAGACTGGAGAAGCTGAGATTGTTATCGTTAGAAAGTTAAGAATAGATTTAACAGAAGTGTTCAAAATCATGAAGGGTTTTGATAGAGAATGGCAAAACAGTGATCTCGATGTAGATTAATTGGGAAAAGAGCCACAGGAAAAACATTTTTATGATAATTTTCAAAAGGGAATTGGATAAATATTTGAAGGTGTCACGCGAGGGAGATATTGGGAAATTGGGTCCAGTAATGAGACCCCAATGTAGCAGGCAAGTTAGGAGTTAAACAGACTGAGGGAGAAAAACCTGCTAGCATAGAGTCAGAGGGATATGCCGCACCTGGCTGAGTTACGTTATCCCAGTCAGACTTAAACTCGTTACTGGGAATACACAGGATGCCCCAGATCCATTGTTCTTTGGGACACTTCTGTCTGACCAGCTATTAGCCCATTACAGAGTCTAATGGCCTATTTGTCTGTCAATGGGAGGTTAGTTGCATATTAATATCATGGCTCTGTTCTTTTGAATAAATGGGACAGGCAATCAAACAGCCAAGATAACGATGATGGGTTCAAATCCGGAAACCCCAACAGAGAACCTTTGTTTGAAGAGTTGGACAGAGCTTAGAGCGAGAAAGAGAAAGAATGTTGTTTTGAACAACAATAAATGCTGGCTTTGCCAGTAACACTCACATCCCATTAATACGTTTTTAAAAGTACCAATTAGGTAAAGTCAACTTGACTAATGCTTTCAGTGAATCTGTGTAAATTTTACTACATCAGTTTACTGGTGTGTTTGACCATAATGACGGCATCTTCCAGCAATCCTCCCACTTTCCATCCGGTCCCACTGCCTCTCCCTCCCACTCTCCATCCCCTACCACCCCATCCCCTCCCACCCCATCCCCTCCAATTCCCCATTCACTCCCACTGCCTGTCCTTCCCACTCCCCATCCCCTCCAATTCCCCATCCATTCCCACAGTCTGTCCCTCCCACCCCATTCCCTCCCACTCCCCATTCCCTCCCACCCCATCCCCTCCCACTCCCCATCCCCTCCAATTCCCCATCCGCTCCCACAGTCTGTCCCTCCCACCCCATTCCCCCTCCACTCCCCATTCCCTGCCACTCCCCATCCCCCCACTCCCCACCCCCCCCACTCCCCATCCCCTGCCACTCCCCATCCCCCCACTCCCCATCCCCTCCCACTCCCCATCCCCTCCCACTCCCCATCCCCTCCCACTCCCCATCCCCAATGTAGCCATCTGGGATGGCCACGTCCCGATTACAAAATGGACACTTGCAAAGGATGCAGGGAAAATTGGACAATACTGAGAAACAAGCAGGTGCAAGGTCGGTCTGTTGATTAGAACCTTAGCTCTCAGACAGGACGGAAACTACTAAGCAATCTACATACTAATGAGCCATCTCCGGGGACAAAAGGGAAACATTTAGATACACAATGTTAAGGCAGACACCCCGGCGCCAGAAGAGACTCAAACAAAGTAAACCAACGGTCACCTAGGACACGCCCAGCAATCAGGGAACCACCCCTCTATTGGAGGAAGATCGTTACAAATGATTGGGAAAGGCCCAATTAATTGAGGCCAAGTTCAAGGCCCGCCCAAGAACACGCGAAGCCCTTTTGAGTACATAAGCACTCACCAAAGAGAGAATCTTTCTTCTTTGGCCTTGGCTCTCAGCGAAGAGACACCCGCCAAGTTGCTGCATCAGACCAAGTAAGTTCCAAGTCAACGCACGCTACGAGATAGACGCTCCTAGTTGCTATCCTGTAAACAGCTCAACCCAGCAGCTCAGAACCGAGCAACGGCCATTGTTCCTCTGACTGAGTGGGCACCCATAGCTAAGTATAGGCTTTAGTAATAGTGATAGTTTAGGTTGTAGAGTTTTATGCATGAGTAGATTTGACTGTGTGTAAATAAATGAGCATTGCTTTTGAACTTACCAACTGGTGTATTGAGTCTTTGATCAGTATTCGGTTCTGAACCTTGTGGTGTTGTCAAAAGATACCTGGCGACTCTTGAGCAAACGTAATTAAACACAGCCAAATTAAGAGGCAACAAGCAAATTAGCAACATTTACTGGCAACTCCTGACGGGACTCGATTTAGAAGTGGCCTAACCACTCCGAGAGAACCCAAAATTTGAATTGAGAATCCAATTGGAAACAGAAAAACCACAAGCGTAAGAACAGTACTGATCAAGCCTCTGAGATTCGGAAGTGTGTTAATGCATGCGTACTAATAGGGATATAAGGTAAACCTGAGAGATTTTGTTGCGTAAAACTGTCGGGAGTTTAGTAGGCCGGAAAATAGCGTAAGCCATACCCGTGTTTACATCACTACTTTATCAACCCCGTTCCAAATTCAGTAGAGAACCTAGATAGAGAAAATGTCAATGAAGGCAATGGAACGCCTTATGAACCCCCAGGAATTTGAGGTTTCAGCGACCAGTAGAGTAGGACAGTGTCCCGTTTGGGAAGATGAGATCAGGAAATATCTCAAAGGGAAAGGATGGCCCCTTTGGAGAGAATTCTGCAATAATGAGGAAACAGGACCTGGGAGTAGAGGACATACTTGGTGGGAGAACCTGTCAGAGATACACAAGAAGAGCTTAGGGAAAGCTCGCAAGCCGATGGATATCGTGTCCTGCTTGGCACAATTGCGAGGCACAGAGGAGGTTGTTAGGATGCTCTGTAGAGAGATAGAGGAGAGAGACAGAAGTAGTGAGGTAGACGTGAGCAAGGTAGAGAAGGAAAATCGAGATTTAAAAGAGCAGTCAGAAGCAAGGGACAGAGAGGTGGATGATGCCAAGTGGGCACATCAGTCTTGTCTCGCGCATTTGAACAGTTTTCAGACGTAATATGATAAGGCCCACCAGGACACGCAATGTGCGGTCTTGGTAAGACAAGAGACAGAACAGCAAGCCGAGAAATCGCAGGGCCGCAGGAGAAGGAGAAGCAGATTTCCTTTACACAACCCCGTTAACCGTGACCCAATTACGGGACGCGTGTGGAAAAATTACACCGTTCCTTCCGACATCAGACCCCCACCAATTTTTCGCTAAAGTCAAACAGCAGGCTACCATGTACAGCCTGGACGGAAAGGAGCAAGTGAAGCTCACAGTTTTAAGCCTCGACTCTTCAGTCATGGCAGCCCTTCCCGACCCACAGAATGTACGAGGCGGCACACTCCAAGAGATGCACACAGCGATCCTTGATGCGATCGGCTTTAACAGAGGAGACCCTGTAGAAGGCCTAGATAAGTGTAGGCAAAAGAAGACAGAGCACCCCACAGCGTTTGCTGGACGCTTGTGGATTCACTTCACTGCAGTTTTTGGAGAGTTAGCCCGCGCCCATTTGTCCCCAGACAATATGGCCAAATGGACCCGAATTCTAGTCTTCCACGCCACAGACGCAGGACGAAAAGCTTGCGCAAATTATGACCCCCTCAGATGAGGCCCACAATGAAAAATGGGTTTTGAAAAGATTGTCCTGCACCTGGGAGCAATCAATTGCAGGCAAAACTGCATTTATAACACCCGATGAAGAGCAGGCAGAGATGAACCCAGTTAAAGCACACCAGAACCCCGCATGGGTAAATGAAGGCAGGAACAGCCCACCCCAGCCCAAAGCTCAGGAATGTTAGAACTGTGACCAGTTAGGACACTTTGCACGAGAGTGCAACGCGCCCCAAAAGCAGCCGAGAAACCAACAGACAAGCACCCTAAACAGGAATAGGGCAAAGCCGATCCATAGTGTTAGCGCCCGTTCAGAGAATGCAGACATGAACGGCACCGACTGACAGTGTTCGGGCTCCCCAACCTGGGTCTGTGACACCCTTTGGGACAAGTCCAGTAGACCGGTCGTAGCAGGCAAAGTCCGGGGACAACCCGTAGAATTTCTTTGAGACACAGGAGGGTCCCGCACCACACTCAATTCCTCCACGATGTTTCAGCGAAACACGTGGCCCACAACAGACACCATCACACTCAGCGGTTTTACAGGCCACTTACAACAGGGACACATCACAGCCCCTGTAGCAATACAAATAGGGAACATCACAACTAAGCACCCTGTAGTTTTGGTTGATCTGCCCCAGACGGCAGAACATATCCTTGGGATCGATTTCATGAGCTCCCATAACCTTTCTTTCGACCCAGTTAACAAGTTTGGAAAATGGCAAAGGCAGCACGAGCCCCTGCCATGCTCACAGTAGGAGAGTACGTAAACAGGATTAGCTCAGTAGGAGACTTCTGGTTCGACCCTCGAACCATTAGTGCAGACAAACAGGTTAGGGCAGTCCTGCAGGAACATAAAGCAGCATTTGCACAGCACAAGCACGACTGTAACAATTTGGCTGGCTTTGTGAACATTACAGGTCCCAACCCTAAACCCCAGAAGCAGTATGGATTTCCCCAGGAAGCAGAGGGAGAAATCTCCAAAGTAATAGAGAGTTTGTTGGATCAAGACGTACTCAGTTCAGAAGCCTCCACAAACAACGCACCAATTTGGCCCGTCAGGAAACCGGATGGATCATGGCGACTGACCATTGATTACCGGGAACTGAACAAAGTAACCCCAGCAGCAACCCCCACCGTAGCCACGGGTCCCGAGACCATGCTCAAACAGGGACTCCAGTCAAACTTTTTTTCGGTTTTGGACATTAGTAACGGCTTTTGGTCCATTCCATTGGCTAAAGTGTGCCAGTACAAATTCGCCTTTACATTCCAAGGGCAACAGTACACATGGACGTGACTTCCACAAGGCATCCACAACTCCCCCGCCATTTTCCACCGACAGCTGGCAAATGGATTAGCAAAATGTTCCCACCCCGATTGTCTGGTCCAGTATGTAGACGACTTGTTACTACAGACAGACACAAAGGGAGAGCATATTTCTCTTCTTGCTGAACTCCTAGCACTCCTAAAAGAAATTGGTTGTAAAATCAACCCCAAGAAGGCCCAGATTTTGAAAGAGAAAGTGAACAGTTGGGAACAGTGATCACTCATGGTCAACGTGAGATCGAGCAAAAGAGAATTGACTCGATCGTCAAATTGCCCCTTCCCCACAATGTCTCAGCCCTCCGGTCATTTTTAGGACTGGTTGGTTACTGCCGCAACCATATTGACGGTTTCGCCGCTAAAGCAGCTCCCCTTTCCGAACTTCTCAAGAAGCAGGCACCTTGGGAATGGCTTCTACAGCATACAGATGCCGTGGACGCTTTAAAAGAGCCCTCAGCACAGCCCCCGCACTACAGGTCCCAGATCCACTTTCCCCATATGCAATTGAAGTTGCAAGCACCGACCAAACCCTTTCGGCCGTACTCCTCCAGGAACGCCATGACCAATTACGCCCCGTAGCATACGCCTCACGCATGTTAGACCCCGTAGAGCAAGGATTTTCTGCCTGTGAAAGGCACCTGCTCGCAGTTTTTTGGGCAGTACAATACTTCGCCTACATTACAGGACTCAACCCCATCACCATTGTTGCTGCTAACTTTAGCCTTAGTTTAATTGCTCCGTTTTATCACCTTTGCTCTTGAGTTTATCTTTCTGCTCCCGCCACGTGGTTCAAGTCCGAGTAATGATCAATAATCCAACAGACCGCTTAATAAGAGTTAAATCAACGCACATTTATTATATACAGTAATCAATGCTTATGCATAAATTCTACTTCTAAGCTACTTCCTACAACTAACAGGCCAATACTTAACTTTGGAAATGGCCCACCAGGTCAGGGAAACAAATGGCCTTTCGTTTGGGTTCTGAGCCTGTGGGATTCGAAGCTGGTACAGATCGATAGCTAGGAGCGCCTGTCTCGTAGCGAGCGTTGAAGTAAGACTTACGATTTGAGCGGCTGTTGCAGAAGGTCAGCAGAAGGGTGCAGGAGGCAGAAGGGGTTGCAGAAGGGTGTCGAAGGGTCGATTTGAACTTGGACTCTATTTTTATAGTCCCCAGGGGCTTCCCGCCTTTCGGGGCAGACCCTGTACCTGGTTCCTAGTGATTGGACTTTGTCCCAATCACTTGGTTCGATATTCTCCAATGCTGGAGCAATTCCTTGATCGATGGGCGGTCTTGGGGTGATCGTTCACCTCTCTTTGTGTAGGCTCCTGTTGGCGCCGAAAAGTCTGGGTTGGCTTTGTGTGTCTAATTTGTTGCACATTGTTCCCGGGGATTACTAATTAGTATTCAGATGGCTGGTGTTTTGTTATGTTGATGGCTGCAGTTATCGATCTTGTCTGGCCTTCCCAGAGGCGAATACACAGTTTTACCTGTAGCTGCTTGTTTTAGTCCTGTTGGCTGATTTTCCCATCAGCCTTTTCCATTTGCCATTTTAAATCGGGGTTAGCCATTCTAAATCGGGAGTTAGCCATTTTAACTGGCTACATTTCCTCCTTGTGATCCTAACGCGAAGCGTGAAGGATCACATCATTATGTTGCTTTCCATTCCCTGACCTGGGAGGGGGGGGCACTTCCTTCATGGCCTCTGCACTGACCATAGCTATGCACAAAGAATTTTAACTGACAATTCTAAGGGCGCTATGTCAGACAGAGACATGCATTACAAAACAATAAACTTGGAACCTCTAACTTATTCTTAATATACTACACTCACCTAAACATTCCATTATCCTACCTTCCTCAATCATACAACAAAATCATAGCATTTCATACAGTCTTTCCTGGCTTGGCAGTCAAGCTCAGGATCATACAATTTTTTGCTCATGAAAAGGTTCTTTACATCTCTTTATTTACAATAACAATAAACGCAGGTGAATGCGCTTTATTATTTTATTATAGATCGCGGGGGTCGGGGGTCTGGTCGTAACCGAATATAGGGGATCTGATCCTATATACCGGGGTTCGAGTGCGGTAGGCTCTCCTTCTCCATTTCCGTAGGCGCATAGTCTGCACTACACAGCAGAGTATCGCCAACGCTAGTACTGTTTCGATCACATAGGACAGGGAGTACCAGGTTATGAACCTGGCACACCAAGAAGATATAGTGTCGCTGATGACTGGGCTCTGGGTACTGTGGGGAAATGAAACATTAACGGCTGGGGGCATGAAGTCATGGGGTTCGCGTTCACGCGCAACCAAAAGTCCATTAACATGATGCTGATCCATATGAAGGAAGTCCTCATGGCTCTTCTCTTTCCTTTTCTTTCTTCTCTTCTCCGGTCCTGGAGCTTCTGGAGTTCTGTAGAAACAAGCATAATGTCTGCAACTATCTTTGTTTAATATCTTGTATGCTAGTGTGTCTGCCCTTTGGTGCCAATTATTCCCTTTATAATTGGTCACTATGTGTGACTCCCTCATTTTTTTTTCAAAAAACAAATTTTAGGACACGGCACACTTCCCAATAATGAACCAGTGCTGATTTACCATCCAAATGTTCCAGGATGTAAATAGCAGATGGCCGGCAACCTAAAGGTTCCCTAAACAAACAAAACATTTTGAACTTAAAAATGCCAAAATGAGGTGCGTATGGGCCGCGACAGGTAAGAGTTGGATGGAGTCCCTGGGTAGGACGGCTACCAATGCCGTATCTCTCCTACCCGAGCGTAGTTGACCAGTGGGGGGTTCCCAGGCAGGGCAAAAATGTAGTCATCATGGTGGGGCTGCCATAGTGGTTCTATCCTTCGAACCAGAAGGGCAGTTACGAACGGGCATCTGGTACCTGAACAAGTGTCTGCCGACAAGCTAGTTCCTCTGAACTAGTGTCCGGCCACAGTGAGTCTCTGTAGGCAAGTCCTCAGAGGTTTCTGCTGAACTGGTGTCTGGCAACGGTGAGTCCCTGTGGGCAAGTCCTCAGAGGTTTCGGCCGAATAGGCGTGGGGCAGTGAGAAAAAAATTCTCCTGTCGGACATACATTTAACAAACGTACAAACAACATAAAACATTCTGCAGGTTCCATCAGAAAGGACAACACTTCTCCCAAGCGGTTCCTTTAAAACATCATCTGGACACCTCAGTTCTCGGCTGCGAACAGGGTCGCAAAGGGGTTGGCGGTTTGGGAGTCAGACCCAAGGTCGTCCTCTTCTCCCGGGTGCCAAACTCTGGAGTGGATTAGGGCTGAAAGGGCTGCATGGTGTGAGTTTGGGTTGCTCTCGTCGTTGCGGACGAGTCGGTATGAGTTGTCACGGTGCCAATAATTGGTGTCTAGTTGTGTGGGGACAAAATCGGGGTCGTCAGTGTAGTTCGGTGGTCGGTGGTGGGGTTTGTTCAGGAAAGTGATCAGGAAGGGATCACTTGGATCGAAGTCAGAGTCGCTGGGTGTGGGTCCTGTTGCATGGGGATAGTAGGGAGGCGTGCTGTGGCTATCGTCCGAGTCACAGTTGCTTTCTCTGCTGCTGCAGTCTGTGGGCGTTCCGGGGCGGAGTGTATATTTCGGGGGTGGAGTCGAGGTCGAGTCCGTGGCTGGGCTGGACGTGGTGGGGGTTGGTAGGGTTACGTTGGCTGTGGGCGGGGTGTGGTGTGCTGCGTCGAGCATGACGTGGTGTGCGTGGTTAGACTGTGTTCCATATGCCTTCAGCTGGTTGATATGGAACCACGCAGTCTTACCGTTGGGGTACTTTATTTTATAAATGGAAGGGCTTACTTTGTCCACAATGGAATACAGACCGAGTATTTTGATGACAGGAATGTGCTGGGGTTATATACAGAAAGCATCACTTGCTGTCCGATACTATACTCAGTCGCATGCACTGTCTTGTCGAAACAAGCCTTGCTCTGTTTCTTTCTGGTGCCCAATTTTACTGCGGCTGCTAGCTGAGCCGTTTTAACATTTGCAACTAATTGCTCCACGGCTTTCTCGTGTGTGAGGGCCGTCACTTCGGGGCTGGTCAGGTCCAAACCTAACAAATATTCTGTGCCTTTCATGGGGCGTCCGGTCATGAGAGTGTGTGGGGTGTAACCTGTGGAGGTAGAAATAGTGTGACGCAAAAACATCAGCGCAAAAGGGAGGACTGAGTCCCAAGTGGTTGTTCTGCTGGACCATTTTTCTGAGGGTGGATTTTAGGGTCCGATTCATGCGCTCCACGATACCACTCGACTGTGGGTGGTATGCTATGTGGAATTTTTGGGTGATGCCAAATATCGTGAGGACGTTCTGCATGACACGTCCCGTACAATGAGAGCCTTGGTCGGATTCAATGCTGTGGGGGAGTCCCCATCTGTAAAGATGTGGTGGGTCAAAATCTTGGCTGTGGTTTTTGCAGTGTTTGTGCGGGCTGGGAATGCTTCCACCCATTTCGTAAATGTGTCAATGACCACAAGTACATATTTATAGCCATTCCTACAAGGGGGAAATGGTCCTATAAAGTCAATCTGGAGGTTAGTCCAGGAGCCATTAACGGGTCGGGTGTGGCTGAGTTGAGCCTTTTTGGCATATCTGTCCGGATTATTCTGCGCACAGATAAGACAATTCTCTATGTAATGGTTTACATCGTCCTTTAAATTCGGCCACCAACAAAGCTGCTTGAGGTGGGTTGTAGTGGGATCGATTCCCTGATGTCCATGACCGTCATGGAACAAACAAATCAATTGGTTCCTGTCCTGTTCAGGAACCACATAAAGGGTGTCCTTTAACACCACACCGTCATGTGTGGTCAGTGTATTTCTGAACCTTTCGTAGGATGCTGGATACTTCCCTTTCACAATCTCCGTGAGATTGCTGTCCTGCTTCTGGGCCTCTACTAGATCCTTGATCTTTGTCTGTGAGACCTGAACTGCACTCACTGGCGCGCTTTCGGGGGGTTTCCAAAAATGCCCATGTCTGGAACCTGCTTTAGCCAGTGCGCCGGCTTTTACCTTTCCAGGGGGGAGGAACGATGGTGGCTGCGGACTTTGATGATCCCAAAAGTCCTGTTCTGGGCTTTTTCTAAAATATGGCGGAGCAATGGGGCAGAGGGGAGGGGTTTTCCGTCTGCGGAAACAAATCCTCTTGCTTCCCACAGGGGCAGAAATTCTGTAAGGCTGTTACAGACATAGAGGCTGTCCGGGTATATGTCTGCTGGGCTGGGGAAGGAATCTGGGTGTTCAACTATATATGCGATGGCCGCGAGCTCTGCTGCCTGCGCGCCATGTGTCCGGGTAGGTTTTTTTTTTTGTTTTTTTAATTTTTTTATTTTATTCTCCTCCTTTTTCACATTTTCTCCCACATTTACACCCATCAACAATAAACAATAATCAGCAAGGTATGTTAATCCCCATAATAACAACAATCCCATCCGCCCACCAACCCCCAAACCTCAGCCCACATGTTTACATAAACAAATGACAAAAAGGAATCAGGGATTACCCAGAGTCACCCTTAATCTACACAGCCCCCCCCCCCCGCCCCCCCCCAACTAATGTTCGATGTTATCCAGTTCTTGAAAGTGCATAATAAATAGTGCCCATGACTTGTAGAACCCCTCCGAGCTTCCCCTCAGGTCGAACTTAACCTTCTCAAGGGTCAAGTATTCCAACAGGTCCCCCCACCACGCCAGGGCACTGGGTGGAGAGGCTGCTCTCCATCCCAGCAGGACCCGCCTTCGGGCGATCAACGAGTCGAAGGCTATGATATCTGCCTCCGCTCCCGTTTCCAACCCTGGCTGGTCCGACACCCCGGATATGGCCTCCTGGGGACCCAGGTCCAGTTTCAAAAGCACCGCCTTGGAAATTACCCGAAACACCTCCTTCCAGTACTCCCCTAGCTTTGGACAGGACCAAAACATAGGAACGTGATTCGCGGGCCTCCCCCCGCAACGCTCACACACATCCTCTACTCCTTCAAAAAATCAACTCATCAGACTTCCAGGTGTGGCTATGCAGAGCTAAGTCGCATATTCGGTGGCTCCCGCTTGGGACGGACTTTTGGGCTCTTTTACAGGGCCCCCACGGCATTTGTTTGACATTTCCCGGTGTGGCAAGAGGACTGCAGCATTCCCCTGATGGTGTCCCCCAGGAGTGTTGTGTCTTTTGGCTGCCAGGCCCGGCAGAAGCAGTGGAAGATTTGGCTGCAACAGGATAAACAGCATTTGCAGCAGTTTGCAGCATGCAAGCGGGGGAAGGGCAAGCTTAAAGCTGCAAACAGTCCTGAGGACCTTTATCAAAAGTGAATTCTAACAGCAGAGGGAACAACTGTGAAAAGATCTCACCAGGGCCACTGAAGAAGCAGGGACGAGGCTTCCGGTGGCGGCCATGGAGGAGTAGGTCACGCATTCGGCAGCTCTCGTCTGGAACGGGCACTTAGACCTTTTTCAGGAGTTTCCACGGACATATTGGGGCAGATTGGTGAAGCGAACACTGCCAAAAGGATTCCCTCTCGAGACTTTTGGGCTTTTTTCAGGGCCCCCAAGGGCACTTTTTTGATGTTTCCCGGTGTGGGAAGGAGTTAATAATAGTTCCCCGTCAGTATATGGCTTCAACTAGGAGCGGGGTGACAAAAAAGGTGGTGGTGGACCAGAAGAAGGGAGGGAAGAAGGACAAAATGGCGGCGGGCGGAGACCAGGCAGCGTGGAGGCAGTGGGCGGAGGAGCAACAGGAGGGTATCCAGCGCCGCCTCAGAGAGATTAAAAAGGACCTGCTAGAGCCGATGAAGGCTTCTATTGATAAGCTGCTGGAGACACAGACGGCCCAGGGGGTGGCGATCCGAGAAGCTCAACAAAAGATCTCTGTCAATGAGGACGAGATCTTAGTCCTGGCGGTAAAGGTGGAGGCGCACGAGGCACACCACAAGAAATGGCAAAAGCAGTTTGAGGAGATGGAGAATCGGTCGAGGCGGAAGAATCTGCGGATTCTGGGCCTCCCGGAGGGGCTGGAGGGGCCGGACGTGGGGGCCTATGTGGTCACCATGTTAAACTCGCTGATGGGAGCGGGGTCCTTCCAGGGGCCCCTGGAGCTGGAAGGGGCCCATAGAGTGTTGGCGAGGAGGCCCAAGGCTAACGAGCCTCCGCGGGTGGTGCTGGTGCGGTTCCATTGGTTCGTCGATCGGGAGTGTGTGCTCAGGTGGGCCAAGAAGGAGAGGAGCAGCAGGTGGGAGAACGCGGAGGTTCGGATATATCAGGACTGGAGTGCGGAGGTGGCGAAGAGGAGGGCCGGGTACAATCGAGCGAAGGCGGTGCTGCACAGGAAGGGGGTGAAGTTTGGCATGTTGCAGCCGGCGCGATTGTGGGTTACCTACAAGGACCGGCACCATTATTTTGAGTCTCCGGAGGAGGCGTGGGCCTTTGTTCAGGCTGAGAAGCTGGACACAGACTGAGGGTCGGTATGGCCGATTGGGGAATGCGGTGGATATGTTATGCCTATTTTTGGTTCGGGGGGGGGGGCCTTTGCATTGTTTTGGGTTTCTTTTTCTCTGTGTTTTTCTCTTTCGGGTTGGGGAGGGTGGATGGGGCGGGTTGGGCACTGTTTTGGTTGGTGGCGGGGCCTGGTAGGTGGAGAGCGTGGGATTTTTTCCCGCGCCGAAGACTGGGGGGGGACGGGACCGGGGCGGGGAAGCGAGGATTGTTTCCCGTGCTTGGAACGGAGGGGGAGAGCCTGTGAATGGGGAGCGGGAGAGGAGGATGTGCCACACAATGGGAGGAGTCGAAGGGGAGGCGGGAGTGGCCGGGGTCAGCAGGAGTCAGCTGACTTGCGGAAGTGCAATGGGGGGAGTAAACCAGCTAGGATGGGTCCTAGCCAAAGGGGGGGGGGAGCGAGTTGCTGCTGCTAAGATCAAGGAGGAGCTGGAGCGAGTGGGGTGGGTCAAGACGGGGGTATGCCGCTGTGGGGAACGGGCCGGGTGTGGGGTGCGGGCGCGTGGCTGGCCGAGGAGGGGTCATGGCTAGTCGGCGGGGAGGGGGGTCGGGTAGCCCCCTAATCCGGCTGATAACCTGGAATGTAAGGGGACTGAATGGGCCGGTTAAGCGGGCCCGGGGGTTCGCCCACCTGAAGGGGCTCAAGGCGGATGTGGTTATGCTCTAGGAGACACACCTGAAGGTGGCAGACCAGGTAAGACTGAGGAAAGGGTGGGTAGGTCAGGTGTTTCACTCGGGGCTAGCTGCCAAAAATCGAGGGGTGGCGATCTTGGTGGGAAAGAAGGTGTTATTCGAGGCGTCGAGCATTGTGGCAGATAATGGCGGGAGGTACATAATGGTAAGTGGTAAGTTGCAGGGAGAGAGGGTGGTACTGGTCAATGTGTAGGCTCCGAACTAGGACGATGTGGGTTTTATGCGGCATATGTTGGGTCGGATCCCAGACTTGGAAGTGGGGGGCCTGATAATGGGGGGAGACTTTAACACGGTGTTGGATCCTGCACTGGATCGCTCCAGGTCTAGGATGGGTAGGAAGCCGGCGGCGGCTAGAGTGTTGAGGGGATTTATGGACCAAATGGGAGGGGTGGACCCTTGGAGATTTGCAAGGCCGGGGCCTAGGGAATTTTCATTCTTCTCACATGTCCATAAGGCTTATTCTCGAATCGACTTTTACATTTTGAGTAGGGCGCTGATAGCGAGAGTAGAGGATACCGAGTATTCAGCAATAGCCATTTCGGACCACGCCCCACATTGGGTGGACTTGGAGATGGGGGAGGAGAGGGACCAGCGCCCGCTGTGGCGCTTGGAGGTGGGGCTGTTGGCGGATGAGGAGGTGAGCGAGCGGGTCCGAGGAAGTATAGAGAGGTACTTGGAGACCAACGACAACGGGGAGGCCCGAGTGGGGATGGTATGGGAGGCACTGAAGGCGGTGGTGAGGGGAGAGCTGATCTCCATCAGGGCCCACAAGGAGCGGAGGGAGCGGGGGGAGAGGGAGAGGCTGGTGGGGGAGATGGTGAGGGTAGACAGGAGGTATGCGGAAGAACCTGAGGAAGGATTGTTGAGGAAGAGGCGCAGCCTCCAGGCCGAATTCGACCTGGTGACCACCAGGAAGGCGGAGGTGCAGTGGAGGAAGGCCCAGGGGGCGGTCTACGAGTATGGGGAAAAGGCAAGCCGGATGCTGCCGCATCAGCTTCGGAAGCGGGACGCAGCTAGGGAGATCGGGGGAGTTAAGGACAGGGGAGGGCTATCTCCGGCTCAAATGCTTTTCAATCGTGAAGTAAGAACAACGCTACGCATGATATCGATTGCTAATCCAGATCAATCATGTGTGTGAGTAAAATAAAGCTACTCTGCAACAAACAACAACATTACTATGATCGACATGCGACAACACTGCAACCACTAGAAGCTAATGGTACAGTTAGACTTCGAAATCCAGAAGGAGGATGGTCACAAACCGCTACAGTCACCACGTTCGTATGTTGTCAAAACTGCAGAGGGTGTGCTCATTACTGAGGGAGCACTGCACTGTCAGAGGGTCAGTAATGAGGGAGTGCTTCATTGTTGCAGGGTCAGTAGTGACGGAGTGCTGCACCTTTGAAGGGACAGTAATGTGGGAGTGTCATTGTACTGTTTATCTAGATCTGCTCTCTCCCTGTTCCCATGGCTATTGCTTTAACAGTTGGTGCAGAATGGGTGAGTCACTCAGTCCCAAACCTTTTGACCTTTGGGACTAAGTTAAAAGATAAATTGTCACTGACTAGGGAATTCTACCTCTGCATTGTTTGAGGGACCAAACTGAGGTAGTGCTGCGCTGCCGGGGAGACAATGCTGAGGGAGTGTTCCACTGCCAGAGGGTCGGCATTGAGGGAGCACTGCACTGTCAGAAGGGGTAGTACTGAAGGAGTGCTGCAGAGTCAATGGAACTGTACTGTGGTAATGCTGCACTGTTGAAGGGTTAGTTCTGAGGGAGTGCTGCACTGCCAAGGGGGCAGGACTGAGGAAATGTTGTAGAGGGAGATAAGAGGCAACCTTATAGAAGTCTACAAAATCATGAGGGGCATGGACAGAGTGGATAGTCAGAAGTTTTTTCCCAGGGCGGAAGAGGCAATTATTGGGGACATAGGTTGAAGGGGCAAGGGTCAAAGTTTAGAGAAGATATGCGCGGGAAGTTTTTTACACAAAGGGTGCCTGGAACTCGTGTCCGGAGGATGTGGTGGAAGTAGGCATGATAGTGCTGTTTAAGGAGCATCTTGACAAATACATGAACAGGATGGGAATAGAGGGACACTGACCCGGAAGTGGAAAAGGTTTTAGCTTTGACAGGCAACACGGTCAGCACAGGCTTGGAGGACTGAAGGGCCTATTCCTGTGATGTATTTTTCTTTGTTCTTTGTTGTGGGGCATTGCTGAAGGAGTGCCACACTATCAGAACTTAGCATCAGTACTTAGGGAGCGCTGTTAGAGATGCCATATTTCAGATGGACTTTAAACCAGGGCCCATCCTCTCCCTCAGGTAAACATAAAAGTTCCCATCGCCAGTATTCAAAGGCGAGCAGTGGAGTTCTTCCCAGAGTCCTGGCCCAATATTTATCCTTCAACCAACATCGGTGAAAAGCAGACTATCTGTCGTGATGTTTTTCTTTTCCATTAAATAATCGGAGGAGTCCCAGGCACAGAACGATCATTTATTGCCCAATGCATTGGGCAAGCCCAGCTTCAGTGAAAGATGTCCGGAACTGACCCTGATGCTGACAGCTGCAGATTGTGCCACATCAGCTTTTAGTTGACATCTTTGTAAAATTGCCCTTTACTGATTTAGTATACTGTATTACACTATCTAAATTTAAAAATCCCGAAGAATAATTGTTAATTGTTGTGAATAAATCCTGGCCATTTCCCTCCCCACAATGCTATCTAATCATTATCACATTGCTGTTTGAACAACCTGGACTGTGAAGATTGCCTGTCGTTTTTCCTACACAACAATGACTACACTTTGAAAATGCTATTTCATTGGCTCTAAAATGTTTTGGAATGTGGTGAGAATAAAGGTGCTGTATAAATGTATGTCTTTCTTCAATTCTCACTGGAAATTGCACCTTGAACCAATAGCCGCATTGAGTGTCATTGTACTGTTTATCTAGATCTGCTCTCTCCCTGTTCCCATGGCTATTGCTTTAACAGTTGGTGCAGAATGGGTGAGTCACTCAGTCCCAAACCTTTTGACCTTTGGGACTAAGTTAAAAGATAAATTGTCACTGACTAGGGAATTCTACCTCTGCTTCATACCATTATGTTGCATTATGCAATGTGTTGCAATGTGTTGCAGACTCTCAAACCTAGATTGATTGAGCCTGTTTACAAATGCAAAATAGGCTGGCATTCAATTTGGCAACAGCATATCCCACTCAGTATAATGATAAAAGCAGGAACATACCTGTGCCTCTGCGCACGGGAAAATAGGACCTAATCACATCGGAGGCCATTTGAAAATCAGGTTGACCTGGATCCGTCAGCGCCAGTTTGTCAACGGTCAGGATAGCCCCGTGTAGACGAGGCAAACCTAACGCTGCAGCTCATCACCGACTTTAAGCAGATTGGTTCAAAATATTCATCTGAATGTGGAGCTAGAAGGACGGGAGATAAATCCGTTGCCCAATGCTGTTCTGAAGACCATTGTTGTTCCCTGCTCCATCTGATTGCCCACCCCACACTCACCCCATTCCTCTTGATTACTCCCTCCCTCCCGAGTCCCACCCCCACAGCAGCTCTCTGAGTGCCAATACTAGCAATGCAACATCCTGAAATATAATGTTGATTTTTGTCTGCGTTAATCTGCAGAGACCCAGCGCTGGGATTAATCCCTGTACCAGTACATACTGGCAACTCAACTCGAACAAATTCCTAGATCCCAGTTCCTGATGATTTAAAGTACAGTGATGCTAATCATTAAGTAAACCTGATCCTGCACATTGTTGACACACTCAATCCAAGCTGGATAGCTCTGCTCACATACACATGCCATATAGCAGTGTTATACAAATCTTTTTCCGGAGACCCACTTTTGCCAGCTGGTCGATCTTCAGGACCCATTTCACCCTTGATGTGACAGGTGAGTCTGCTTGGCCCTCACAATCTCACTCCAATCAGGTTTTGTGTCTTGTAGCCAGTCTACCCAATTTCATTTCATTTCCTACCTGCGCCCCTCCATTGAATTTCAGGCTTCTTGCCACCTCCCTCGTCCATTATCTGTTGCTGCCATTGTGCCAACTACTGCCAACTCACCTTGAACCTCCATCCACCTGTCCCTGCCTCAGGCCTCTCTATTTGAACCACTCCCCAACATCATGACAGCCCCGACCAACACTGTGGTCAATTCTCCCCACCATCTGCACCTTATTTTGCATTCACTTAGAGAAAACAGATATTCTGGCTCCTGTGCCAAAGAGCCATCACTGTGTTATGTATGAATTTGGAGGGCAGCACGGTGGTGCAGTGGTTAGCATTGCTGCCTCACAGCGCTGAGGTCCCAGGTTCAATCCCGACTCTGGATCACTGTCCGTGTTTGTGTGGCTTTCGCCCCCACAATCCAAAGATGTGCAGGGTAGGTAGATTGGCCACGCTAAATTGCCCCTTCATTGGAAAAAATGAATTGGGGTACTCTAAATTTATTTTTGAAAATGTATGAATTTGGAATCTCACAGAATAATTTGCCTGCTGTGCCATTTTCTGTCTGTTTTTTATTTTTCTGTTTCTCAAGTATGGCTGTAGGTCAGTCATTTTTTTGACTATTAATGGTAACAAATCTGCATATATTGTACGCTCTGTTAGGCACTTTGCACACAATCTGATTGTGTGCATTGTGGTAGGATTCCATTACATGTTCTGGGCCTAAATCCCAACCCAAGCCAATATCAACTTTTTTTGGTCTTGTATTTATTCTGCTCTTGCGTTTAATTGTGATTTTCGATTGTAAACATAATGCATGGAACTTGTTTTTGGACTTGGCCAGACAGAGAGGTACAGCTAACAGAAAGTATTAGGAACCTGTTATGCAATAGATTCTATGACTGGGCACAGCTGGGCAGCGATAAAATAATGTGACTGTTCATCGTCCATCCGACGACACTCTCACATTTCTACGAAATGATTTATCTGTGATCACGGATGTCCTGATTTGCTCTGCAACTTCATGTAATACTTTCATTCTTAATACTGTTGGGTTTTTAAACAGCCTGTAACACTATATATAGCACATCTTCCCCATGTTCCTAGTGGAGAAATAGTCATATAAACCTGCAGCTAGCTGTCGAAAGTTCAGTGACTTGAACAGATTCCTGTCCCATTTCCCCTAAATACAACCACTGCTTAACATTACAGATAGCTTAAAAATTGTAATGTACTTTATATGGGAATGATTATAAACGGCAGCTGGGGGGGGCGGCAAAGTGACGCAGTGGTTAGCACTGCTGCCTACGGCACTGAGGACCCGGGTTCAATCCCGGTCCCTGACTGTGTGGAGTTTGCACATTCTCTCTGTGTCTACGTGGGTTTCACCCCCACAACCCAAAGATGTGTAGGGTAGGTGGATTGGCCACACTAAATTGCCCCTTCTTAATTGGAAAAAATGAATTGGGTACGCTAAATTTTAAAAAGGAAAAGTCAGCTGGAGGGGTGTAACTTAGGGTGCGATCTACTGGTCACATCCTGCTGGAATCGGAGCGGGATGCTGCCGGTAAAAGCCAGGTAAGGCCTCCCCCGGGATCCCTGACAGCCGCAATGCCTCACAACATCTAACCAGATCTCGGGAGATATCGTGATCTGGGTCCCGTACATGGTTAAGCAGGTTTAAGAACCCACTTAACTGTGCTGCTGCTGAATCTAACCAGCTCTGGCATCTCTCAGCCTCCCCAAGGAGACCCCAGCCGGGCATCCATTAGTACTGGTTCACACAGACGTGGACCAGGTCGAAGGGCATCTGGGGTCCTCCCAGGTCATTGGAGACCCGTGTGGTCAGGGGGCAGGGCCGGGAGGCACCCTGGCCCTCTCCCTGGCACCCAGGCAGCTTGGCACTGCCAGGCTGGAACCTCGGCACTGCTACCCTGGCATTGCCATGGTGCCTGGATGGCACTGCCAGGCTGACAGGAGCACCGAGAAGTGTTTCCATTAAATCGCGCCCATAGTTTGTGTTTATATTATTATGTTTATATTATTATCTGTTGTTGTAATCCCGCAGCACTGTCTTGGGGGAAACTTACACAATGCTTTCAGGAGAAATGTGCAGCTTCAGCATTTTGTTTTGTTGTCGTCCCAGAAAGCCGGAATCACTTTCTTATCTGCAGGGTAAATGGCATCAGAAATGAAGTACAGAGGGTAAGATATCCCGACACTCAGAACAGGATACTAAATCCATCCGTTATAAAGCTATTTCAGTCCATGGCGGAAACACCACGACATTTAGCTCCGCGACCCTACCGACACCCGGCCATGACCCAACCATGGGTCGCAACCCGCACTTTGAAAAACCCTGCCAATAGCAAAGGGGAAACACCATTGGAAAAGGCTGTAAAATAGATAAGGTGTTGGTTGTAAACCATGTTAGCTGACACACGACAATTTACAAGGCTGCCCTAACAATTTGATGAGATTTAATATCGATAATACGGGAATTAGGCTACCGATCCTTCACCAGAGTACAGTGCACTTGAAAGAAACATGTCAGGCTTTATACTAGCGGCAGTGAACTACAAACAGCTGAATAACATGATGTGATCAGTAGCTATGGAGATTATGTGCCCATCAAAACCATTTAAAATCACTTGGGTGCGAAAGGAAACCTCAGCAGGAGGTGTAGAAACTATAAACAATTTCAATGGAATGGTTGAGGGAAACCTGTTCCCAGTCACAGGAGGCTCGGTAACCACAGGACACAGATGTAAAGTCATTGGCAAAAGAGCCAGAGGAATTATCAGAATTTATTGTTACACACACACAACAAGTTTATTTTTAGATTTATGGGAGGAGGGGGGAGGGACCTGACTGGGACTAAAGACTTTTCTCTGTCTCGTCTTACGGGGCGGGGCTGGTGGCTGTCTCGGGTGAATCTTGGGCCCCAGGCCTACCGGAGGTAGAGACCTTTGTCTCTTATCTTTAGGAATTAGTCACAGTCAATGAGGTGGGGGGTCGGGAGGAGGTTGGGGCCAGATGGTTTATGGGGTGGGGGGGGGGGGATGGTTTATGTTTTTTTTTCAAAGGTTTGTAAACAATATTTTGTTTGTATGGATTTGCTTATCTTGTGTTTTATAAAATGAAAACTTTCATTAAAATATTTTCGACTAGAAAGAACGATATTCCAGAGCTTATGGCCTAGGGAACTGAAAACATGATCGCCAATGGTAGAGAAATTATAATAGGAAATGCGCAACAAGCCTAAATTAGAGGAACGCAGCTATATCGGAGGGGTGTGGGGCAGGAGGAGATTACAAAGGCAACGGCATTCTCTGTAGCCCGACGTCAAAATCGAGAACGGCAATTGGCGGAGAATGGCTCCCGATCCCAAGATCGGCACCGGTTGGCGATTCTTCGCCCCCTCCAAATCGGCGTCATCGGGACACACACCACGTGCAGTCGCACATCGTTAGCACATCATTGCCGGCCCACCCTGGATGCTCCGCCTCCAAAGGGTCGAGTTCCCGACGACGCGGGCCGTGTGTGGTCCCAGCGGCCGGGTGCCTGGCGTGCCAGCCGCGGACAGTGTCCAGCGCCGCCACACTCGGCAAAGATCCGTGCCACTGGCCGGGGGGCTTCTGCTAGGGCTGGGGCGAGTGGTGGGGCGTAGCCAGGAGGTAGGTTGTGGAGTCGGGGTGGGCGAGTATGCTTTCCCGCATGGCCATGTTTTCCGGCGCAACCGGTGCTGGTGTAGGCGTGTACGGCTGCAGCTTGTCAGCCCTGTGCATGTGCGGTCTGGGACCAGTGATTCTCCAGCCGTTTCCTGCACGTTCCGCGGGTGTTCCATGCGACATCGGTGCGAGCTCCTCACCGGTACCGGAATCGGTGAGGGTTTTGCACCGATTTTCCCGTCGTGGAACACCATGGATTCTCCATTGGCGCCAGCACTTAGCTTCCGAAATGGAGAATCCAGCCCAAGGTCATGGACGATGTGAAAACAACAATGAGAATTTCAAAGTCAAGGTGTTGCTTCTCTAGGAATCAACGTGGATCAGCGAGCAACAGGCTGATAAGGGAACAGAAGTTTCTGTCAGTTAAAACAGTAGAGTTTTGGATGATCTCAAGTTTTTGGAGAATAGAATGTGGGAGACCAGCCAGGAGTAGGTTGAAATAGTCGAGTCTAGAGGTATCAAGGGCATGAATGAGGGTTTCAGCAGCAAGTGAGCTGAGACAGGGGTGAAGTCGGGCAATTTTACAGAGGTGGGAATAGGCAGCCTTCGTGGTGGGGTCGGAAACTCATGATCAAATGCAACACTGAGGCTGCGAACAGACTGGGTATAATCTCAAACTGTTGCCTGGGCTTTACCTGGGCTTCAGGATGACGTCATGGTGGAGGTGCAAAGGCTTCGGAAAAACTCTGGATGAATACTGGTTGCTTGGCGATCCTGTCATGGCTTTGGCCTTTCCAAGCTCCCTGTATAGTTATATTAGCCTGCAATTCATCATTAATCCTGAACTTTATTTTCTAGTGATTAGATCCCTGATTTTGTGTTATGAGCAGTGCCACAGCACGGTGGCGGGTGGTTTGGTATAGAGGTGGTTAGTATGGCTGTGTAAGTCCTCATTGTGGATGAGGAAAATCACCGTTAGGTCTATTGGTGACGTGTTTTTCTTTTGTACTTTGGTTATTTTATGATTAAGGAATCCTTGCTTGTCTCCGAGAAAAGGTCCAGACAGATCAAGTATCCTGAAAAAGATTGGGTTATTTTTTCTTTCTCTAGTTAGTGCCTCTGGTGTTGTTGGAGTGGAGGGGGGGGAAATATGTACTGATCCACGCCCGGGCATGGTCGATTAATCCTTGGATATCTAGCCGTTCTTGGGATGGTTTTCTATATGTACTGCGCGGGTAGTGACAGTGGTCACTTGAATACTTGACTCATTGAATCTACGATGGGCATATTATCCTTTTGTTAGGGTTTCTTTGATGAGGGGAATTGGGTGGAATCTTGTCGTTGGCAGAGCACAAGTGGCACCTCTGGGGTGTCTTGAGATAGGGATAGTTTGCTGGTTCAATGTATAGGACTAGTTTAGCTCTTACGTAGGTCAGTAACTGATTTCTGAGTCGGGCAGGAAAGTGGGTCCCCTCCCCCGAGATGTCCTTGTTAGGGGGTTATGGACTACTCTCCTTCTTGAGATTTGATTCCCCAGGGAATGTATTATCCTGTTGGCTGCGGGGCTTGAGTGTGAGTCTGAGTGCTTTGGTTCAGCGCTTTCTTCAGTTGGAGATTCCGTTGGATGGAGGTGCAGGTCACCCTCGTCCAAGTGGTCTTATATGAGAACTTCCAGACTGTCCTCCTTCTTGAGGCTTGGGCTCCCTCGGAAATTCAGTATCCTGTTTTTTATGAGGTTATGCTGTTCTGTCCCTGTTATCCTTTCTGCAAAAGTGACGGTTGCTAGACCATGCCTGACGTCGATTGGCTAATCCTGGTGTTCCTCTCTCTCTGGGGTTTCCTTTCTTTATCCAGGTAGGTGCGGTTCTGATACAGACTCTGATTTGTTATGTTTAATTCTGGAGGTTTTCCTTTATTTTGTCGGGAGGAGGAGAATTGTGTCATTCCCCGAGATATCCCGTTAATGGGTGTCTTGACAATTCTTCTTTTTGTCCGTGGTGGAAAGTATTCCAGTGATAGCGGGGCCTGAACAGCGCTTTTAACTTGGCTGGAGAGGAGTGAGGTCTGTTGTGCAGGGAATCTTGGCACAGTGTAAGAATTCTTGGCTGACTGACTCCTGTATACAAGAGTGTGCACTGCCAGGCTATGTGTTGCACCAATTCCTGCCCTTCCTGTTTATTCCCTTACTTCACCTTTCTTTTATCTTGCCGTTATTATTTTTGGTCCATGGATGATTAATGGATGTGTATCTTTAAGTCAAAGTCAGAATTCAGAAGTTACCGGAGAGAACACTCTGCTCATCTCTGCTGGTTTAATCAGGAGCTTCAGACTTGTCGGCAGCAGAGAGATGGGGTGGGACTCAGTTTGATTGATTGGCTGGTGGTCAATGAATTGGCCCAAAAGGCCGTACTCAGCCCGCTAACAGGTGGTGATTGGATCCTATCCCAGTGGAATGATTTTCAGAGTCCCCAGGAATTTCAATTTGTCTTCTGAAAGCAGAGGGAGAATGTCTCTCTCCCCCCCCCCCCCATGTTCTCTGCAGAAAAGCTGTTTTCCTGGGACTGCAGACAACTTGAATGAATTAATCTACAGGAAAATTTTGCAGGTTACAAAACAAAGCCAAGAAACTTCTCCCTCTCTCTCCAGAAATGCCATGAGTACAATATTTTTGAAACTTCAGAGACCTGAATGAATCTACAATAAAAACCACAAACTGAAAGAAAAGCCGAAGAGGAGTAAGGTGCTGGAAACCACCATCTGAAACAAAGACTCTTCTTCACTTTTACTTATGTTTTTTTTTTACCCCTTTCTTCCCCTCTGTGTTTGTCTGTCTTCGGTGTGCATGTAGAGGATGGGGGGCATGTTGAAGTGGGGAATTAGGAATTAGATAATAGTAAACCAGTTGTATTTGCTGCACATTCCACTATAGTTCTTGTTTTAAATAAACAGGAATTGTGATTACATTTACAAACCTGGTCACTGTACTTATTGGGCAGCCAAAGGCCAAAGACTTCAGGGGCTGGATTCTCCGCCCGGCTATGCCACATTTCTCTTTCAGCACTCGGCGGGATGCTCCGTTATGCCGGCTGGTCAATGTGGTTTCCCATTGTGGGGCAGCCGCATGCCATCGGCAAACCCCCGGGCTACCGGTAAAACGGAGCATCCCGACGGCGGAGAATCCAGCCCCAGGTATTTTTTTCTAAGAATTCTTGGTTAATTCACTTGTGTTGTGGCTCCGGGTAAAGTGGGGCTGGAATTGACTGCAAACTAGCCCAGGGCGTCGTCACACCATGATGCCGCATGCTCATGGTTTTGTCCTGTTATCCTATCATTCTGAGATTCCCCACTCTTCCGGGTATCCTTTAATTATCCATATGAAAGGAGACACCGACTACAACGATTGCAATGATTGATAATCTGAACCATTTGTATGAATATTTGCTGGTCATTTCTGTATGTGTATGTGGAATAATAATCACTCTGTACTGTGCTAGATGTTGGGCTTTTAAACCATAAGACCATAAGAAAGATATGGGAGCAGAATTGGAGCATTTGGCCCATCGGGTCAACTCCACCATTCGAGCATGACTGATATGTTTCTCATCCTCATTCTCCAGCCTTCTCCCGTAACCCCTGATCCCCTTATTAATCAAGAACGTATCTATCTTTGACTTAATGACACTCCGTGACTGGACCTCCACAGATTTGTTGCGCTTTGTGGTAAAATGTAATATTGAAAATCTTTCTTAAAATATTCTTTTAAAAAAAATAAAGTGTTGGTGTCTAGTTGCAAACCTCGCCATCAAGTCAAACAAACATACGAGTGATTCACTGACTCAGTATAACTGCTTGATACTCCTTTGCAGGTACCCGCCTACCCTGAAGGAGAAACCGCCACTCCCTCACAACACCTGCCCAAAAGATGGAGCGTTTTCTCGTCTGCAAATTTATTGCCTGTTTATTTTGTACTGTGCATTCTGTCTTTTAACGAATACCTTTCTTATGTGGGCTATCAGCCTCAGAATGGCTCCTGTCACTGTACTAACTCTGCCTGTCTGAATCCCTCGAAAGCTAATAAAACTTTCTCATTGCCCAAAGATGAGCAGTTTAGGTGGTTTAGCCATGCTAAATCGCCCCTTGGTGTCCAAAAGGTTAAGTGGGTTAATTGGTTACGGTGATAGGGTGGAGGTGTGGGCTTAAGTAAGGTATTCTTTCCAAGGGCCGGTGCAGACTCGATGGGCCGAATGACCTCCGTCTGCACTGTAAATTCTATAATGTGGATTCTATCACTACCCGGCACAGCATCAGAGGGCAAGTAGAA
This sequence comes from Scyliorhinus torazame, assembly GCF_047496885.1. NCBI lineage: Eukaryota > Metazoa > Chordata > Chondrichthyes > Carcharhiniformes > Scyliorhinidae > Scyliorhinus > Scyliorhinus torazame. Next base: position 186,210,814 of record NC_092716.1, read on the forward strand.
GCCAAATACCACTATCGATTCCGGATAGGCAGAGTTCAGATGGGGCGTGTCAATTTCCCCCTCCTCATGGTGTTTGGCAGTTCTTTAATGTGTGTTGAACTGTGTTATATGTGTGTGAGTGACTACCTTAGACTGGCCGACTGTATTCTTAAAAGAAGAGGCTATATTTCAAAGCATCATACCTGTGAGGTTTCGGTACTTCCATAGAATGCACAGCACAGAGTTAGACCATTCAGATCCAATGATCCCGCAGGTGCTTATGTTCTCCATAGGCTTCCTCTCACCCCTCTTCCTACCAGCATGTTCTCCTATTCCTTTCTCCCTCATATGCTCCACTTAAATGCATCAATATATTCACTTCAATCACTCTCTGTTAGAGAGTTCCATGTTCTCACCTCTCTGGATAAGGAAGATTCTCCTGAATTCCCTACCAGATACATTAGTGACTCCTGTTCTGGCCCTGAACTTTCTTACAAATGGAAACATCTTTTTCTCTACTTCAACCCTATCAAGAATGCCATGGAAGGAATCTTGATTAGCTGGTTTACCTCTGCATTCTGGCCCCGAGTGCCTCCAACGTGGTTACTTACAGAGCGGAGCCTAGGGTGTGCGAGAAAGAACAATGTGAAGTAAAATTCAAATTCTGAATGAACGAGGAAGTTCCGAGATGTGTGGTAGATTAATTTTTTTTTTTTTGCCTCTTGACCTTAAAGGCATTCGGTGAGGAAGGATAGGAAGTCAGTTGTGCTAACCCCCACGAGGACCATGGGGGATTGGCCCGTGGGAGGCCCACCCAGCTGGGACTCCTTAATTCAGCCCTTAAAATACCAGCCTGAACCTGGACCGGCAAATCTGGTAGCCCTGGAGTTATAAATAAACAAAGTTATCCTTTAAGGTCATGTGTCCTGGATTATTACATCAGCATTTTAATTTTTTTTCTTTCAGATCTTCTTTCCTTCAGCATCTGCCTTGGGTCCTTCCCTTTGTGTTTCTCTTGTCCCTGTGGCCAAGTGGGCCGATGGCAGTGATCATGCACAAAAGGCAAGATACCAATGGCAGCGGCAAAAGGAGACCACCGCCCCCTCCCAACACCCGCCCAGCAGCCTCTGTCTGAGAAATATGGAACAAGATGGCGTCCTGAGGGGAGCCGAATGAACCGGACGGGGGGGGGAAAAGATTAAATTACAGGACGACCATTTAAAAGACAGGATAGTTGTTCACCTTGTTCCATACCTTGGGGGTGTTACAAGTCGTCATTGCTGTTGTACTCTGTCACCATAACATCTGTGGTGTCCTGAGGCTGTGCAGCATCCAGGGCATGGTCGTCCCCAGTGTTCTCAGTCTCCAGGCGTTTTCTCAAAACCTCGTAAAGGACAGGGCTTCCTCCTCAACCCTTTACAACAATGATGTGGCCCGGGGTTGGGGAGATTGCCGTCAGTCCTCATTCCCACTCTGAGGCTCTGTCAATGCCCAACAGAGCCTTGGCTGGGACGATTGCACTACATACTGGGCCCTCTATGCTTCAAAACTTATATTGTTACGTTTTTTTCAATTTATTCATCTGTTATGAACATTGCTTTCATTATTTGTCCATCTCTAAATGCCCCTAAAAAAGATGATAATGGGTATTTTTTTAATGGTTCCAGTGTGTGTGGTTTAGATACACCTACAATGCTGTTGGGGAAGGAGGGAGTTTTGATCCAGCGACAAGTGAAGGGACAGCAAATATTCCCAGGTCAGGATGGTGTGTGGTTTGGAGGGGAATGTGTAGTTGATGGAGTACCCATGCATTTTGAGCCCTTATTCTTCAAGGTGGTAGAGGTTCCAGGTTTGGAAGATGCTACCGAAGGAGGTGTGGTGAGTTGCTGAAGTGTGTCTTCTAGAGGGTACACACTGCTGCTACTGTGCACTGATGATGGACGGCATGCCACACTCCCACCCTTCCTGAACCTTACTGCAGCCTTTCTCATTGGACACACTGTCAATCAGGCTGCAAAACTGGCAAAAATAAATCTCCCTCCCACCCTGAGAGCACATCAAAATAAAATGTCCTTTCGGGAAGAAAATCTGCCATCCTGACCTGGTCTATCCCACATTTGACGCCAGACCCATAGCAATGTGATTGACTCTGAAATGCCCTCTGAAATGGTCCAGCAAGCCATTCAGTTCAAGGGCAAATAAGGCTGGCACAGCCACCAGTGCCCATGTAAGAATAAAAGTAGTATCAGGGCCAATGATTCAGTGATTCAGTAAAGCATACCTACAGGCTTTGGCAAGTTCTGTGAGTTTGGCTGGGACCCAGATATTTGAGATAAATTTCAAATGAATATATTTAGACAGGTCATTTATATAGCGGGCATGTTTCCCCGCCTCCTACGCCAAAATCGCGTTTGGCGATCAGCCAGAGAATGTCCGTTGGTGCCAATATCGGGGCTGGGCCGTTTTTGCGATGCTCCGCTCCCTCCAAAACAGCGTACTCACAGAGTACACCGCACGCCGTTGGGAAGTCCTCAGTTACCTGATGCCCTCCCCCCAATGCTCCGCCCCCGATGGCCGTGTTCCCTTATGGCGTCGGTCACGTGTGGTATTTGTGTTCGGGAACTCGGCGTGGCAGCTGCGGACTGAGTCCAGTACCACCAAAGTCGGGGGGGGGGGGGGGGGGGGGGCTTTGGTGTGGGCCGGGGGCACTGGTGGGGGGTGGTCCAGGGCTGGTGAGCCAGGCTAAAGGGGGTCACTATTTGACAGGCCGGGTCCGTGCGCAACCGGTGCCATGTTGCACAGCACGGCCGCTGCAGGCCGCCACCCGTGCACATGTTCGGCCACGGGCCTGGCAACTCTCCGGCCGTATCCGCTGCTGGCCCCCCACCAGACGGAGGATCGGTGGCCTTTTGTGCCATTTTTGTGGTCGTAAAACGGCACTGTTCCCACGCCGCCATCAGCACTTAGTCTCAGAATCGGAGAATCCAGACCAGCAACTTTGCATCTGTCTTTACCAAGGAAGATAATGCTGCCAAATTCATAGTGAAAGGGAAGGTAGTTGAGACATTGGATAGGTTAGAAATTGATAAATGGGAAATCTTAAAAATGCTAGCTGTACTTAAAATTGATAAGTTACCTGGACCAGATAAAGTGAATCCATGGTGCTGAAGGAGGTGAGGCTGGGAATTACAGAGGAACTGGTCATAATCTTCCAATTCTCCTGGACAGCTGGTTCGTGGAACAGGTCGAAGCCAGCAGCGCCATTTCAAGTCCCGTAGTGGCTGAGGTTATTCATGAAGGCCCCGCCTTTTCAACCTTCGACAGAGATGTGGTGATCATAAGGTTAAATCACCACAAGTCAGCTAAAAGGGGGAAGCAGTCTATGGTCATCTGGGACTATGCCTACTTTACGAGTGGTGAATGGTTGATTTTTTCAGACTGTAGGTAAGTATAGAGCGGGTTTCCCAGCCGTTGGTATTAGGACCACCGCTTTTCATGTCAATGACCTAGACTTGGGTGTACAGGTCACAATTAAAAAATTTGCAGATGACTCAAAACTTGGAATTATTGTGAACTGTGAGAAGGATAGTGATAGACTTCAAGAGAACATAAACTGGTGGAATGCGTGGACATATGGCAGGTGAAACTGAATGCAGAGAGTTGCAAAATGACACATTTTGGAAGAAAAAGGCGACACATAGGATACAAAAATATGACGGTTATAATAAATCTACAGAAAACGTTGGTCTGGCTTCATCCGGAGCATTGTATACAATTCCAGGCATCACACTTTAGAAAGGATGTGGAGAGGGTGCAGAAGACTTTCACGAGAATGGTGCCATTGAAGAGGGATTCCAGTTAGGAGGAGAGTCTGGCAAAGCTGGGGCTGTCCTCTTTAGACAAGAGAAGGTTGAGAGGAGATTTGATGCAGTGAGTGGGTAGGCTCTGGAATGCACTGCCTAACAGTGTGGCGGAGTCAAATTCAATCATTGTTTCCAAAAGGGAACTGGGTAAATATCTGAAAAGAATAAAGATTGCAGGGCTACATGGAAAAGGCAAGTGGGGTGGGAACAATATGAGAGCCAGCAAGAACAGGCCGATAAGCCCTCTTCTGTGCAGTTTCCAGGCTGTGGTACTGTTTCTTTCACCCCTCTGCACTTTCCAACTTGGAGGGGGTGAGCTTGGTGGCTTAGGGGAAGCACTCCTGCTGTTCTTGGTCCTCAAGCCTTGCTGCAAAAAAAGATTGACCTTTTCCAGTCTTTACTCTGGGATAAACCTGGGAGCGAGGTTAAATATGAGGCACACAGACCTATTAGGCTGCTTAAATGGCCACCCTGCTCCCTGGGGGCAGGCTCATTACTCAACCCCTTATCTGTTAAAACTGGGAGTGAACGTGTTGGAGTTGGGTTGAGATTTGAGCCAATGAATTCCAGATTCCCACCATCCTCTGGGTAAAAGAATTTCTCCTCAGCTGCCCACTAATCCCTTTCCCAATAACTTTAAATTTACATCCTAATTACTTACTTCTCTGCTAATGGAAGTAGGCCCTTCTGATCCACATACACTTTCGCTCCTCATAATTTTACACACCTCAAAAATCTCCCCTCAGCACCCTGTCTTCCAAAGGGAACAACACGAGCCCATCTACATAAAATGGATGACCCTCATTGACCCTCTTTAAACATTCAGTTAAGTTAGCCAAACATGACCATCCCTTAAAGAATTCACGCTGACTGTCGAAGCATGCCTTAATTACAGCCTTTCATGAAATTATCATAATGTTTACTTAGCGTCATATTAGAATGAAAGCCTCATCAGATTTTTATCTGGCTGTAAAGATATTCTCAAACATGCACAGCGGGAGGTTTGGCCTCGGGTGATGTTTCGGTAGCAATTACTGGCAGAGAGAAGCTAGGGCGGAATGGAAAGGTTTCTTGTGAAATTAGACACAACAACACCATTGTTTATGCATTGGAGGTACACCTGATGCCATTCAGTACAGGGCACAGAGCAAAGAGCACTGCTCCCTGTGAGAAATGAGCAAGCTTTGATTTGTTGACCATGAGGTCCTAACCAAAGGGGTCTTACTTCTGTGTTCAAATGCCCACCGACAGCAAATGGCACTAAACTGCCCACTCTCTGGGCATGAGGGCTCATCCAGTGATCACATTAAGCAGAGAGTGGCCAATTTTAACCTTCCTAGCCTGGTATGAACGAGGTGGCAAGCTGGTTAGGGTGTTGGTTTGGCAATTGCCCCTCTGTTTCTGATATATTTCCACTCTCCACTCAATATCATTTTATCTACAGGCAGAACCTTGCTCTCATTTAATATTCTGGGTTCAGTCATATCATTAGGAACCCAACACTATTTTTATTGAAGGTTATTGATGATGACGCTGGATAATGGGCACTGACACAGGGCGTTGGCATTGGGTGCTGATAATGGTGCGAGGCAATGGCATGGTTGTTGAAACTGGACACTAAACTCTGGACGCTGGGTACTGAAACTGGACAATGACATTGGGCACTAGCACTGGGTGCATTGGGTGTGAGGGCATTCCTGTACAGACTGAAAATCCTCTCAGGGTGATTCCCCTTCTCTTTGGTCACTGTAACAATTTTCAATCGACATTTGTTCTTCTGGCACTTAAAATAAAAATGACAGGGACATGAAAGTAATTTCTGTCTCTGCTCCAGTGGAAAATTCATTTACTCACTTCATTTGGTTTGCATTATGAATGTTATTGTTGGAGAGTGTGGATTCAGAGTGACAGGGTGAGTGTCCCTGTGAAATGGTGAAAGAAAACTTGCACTTTAGTAGCTTCTTTCACAACAACAGGATGTCTCAAAGAGCTTTCCAGTCAATGTTGCACTTTTCAAAATTTGTCACTATTATTTTTTTAAATGTTTTTATTGGTTTTCACATTTTATATTACATATTTCAGTTTGAACGTTGAGTTACGGGTGTCATGTAAGTCTTCCCCCCACTTTTCCCTTGTTGTCCAGTGGTGTACCTGTCCTTCCTATTAGTTGGCCATACAGATCCCCCTCCCTAAGATGTCCGCGTCCAGTAATTCCTCTAACAGTGAGTACGTTTTTATTTCCCTACGTGAGATGTTTTTGACGTGCATGTATCTTAGCTCGTTTCTCCCTGTCACTGGAACTTCTCTGTTAATTCCTCAAGTGTTGTCAATCTGTTGTCTGTGTAGACTTCCCTGACTGTCGACGAATCCCCCATCCTATCTCCATCTTTTAAAGATGACGCCCATTATAGCTGGCATGAACCTGTGGTTGTTGCAGATGGGGGCCTTAAGGACATTGTGGTTAATCCGAAGTGCTGTCACAGTTGGTTCCACGACCAGAGTGTTGCTACCACCACTGGGCTCGTTGACTGTTTGTTTGCTGGGAATGGGAGCGCAGGCATGGCCAGGGCCCAGAGGGAGGCCCCTCTGCAGGAGCCTTCTTCCATTCACACCCACTCGGTTTCTGCCTCCTTTATCCATCCCTTTCCCTTTCCGCAGTGGCCGCCCAGTGGTAACATTGCAGATTTGGGAGGGTTAGGCCCCCCATGATTCTCCTTCTCTGCAGTATATTTTTTGGGCAATTTGGATCTCCAGGTAGCGGAATGTGTTTTGGGCCTGTTTTAATGGTAGTCTCTCCAGCTTTGTCCCTCCCTCTTGCGGGTTCACTGGGAAGTTCTCACTTTTGCTCAGGCTGAGTATGTAGCCCGAGAAGGCTCCAAACTCTTTCAGCAGCACCATGAATCCCTTCATGCTGCTTTTGGGGTCCAAGATGTAGAGGAGCAGGTTATCCGCATAGAGCGAGACTCTGTGCTCTCTGTCTCCTCTCCGGATCCCCTTTCAATTCTTTGCGATCCTGAGCGCAATCGCTAGTGGTTCGACCGTGAGGGCAAACAGCAGCGGGGACAACGGGCATCCCTGCCTTGGCCTCTGCGCAGCAGGAAATACTTAAGCCCGGAGGTATTTGTCCATATGCTTGCCATGGGAGCATTATAGGGGAGCTTCAACCAGGCGGTGAACCCTGCTCCATGCCTGAACCACTCCAGTACCTCTATGAGGTGCTTCCATTCTACGCTTTTTCTGCGTCCAGGGAGATGATCACCTCAGGTGTCCTCTCCCCGAATGGGGTCATTATCACGTTCAGAAGGCACCTGATGTTCGATGTTAACTGCCTACCATTAACAAAGCCACTCAGGTCCTCTGCGACCACCTCAGGCATGCAATTGTCCAGGCGCCTGGCCAGGACCTTGGCCAGTATTTTCGCGTCCACGTTGAGCAGCAAAATGGGTCTGTAGGTCCCACATTCAGTTGGGTCATTGTCTTTCTTGGGTATCAGCGAGATTGAGGTTTGTGCTAGCCTTGGAGGCAAAGTGCCCCTTGCTAGTGAACCTATGAACATCTCCCGCAGGTGCGGGGCCAGTGCTAGCGCGTATTTTTCATAGAAGTCTGCTGGGAATCCATCTGGACCCGGGGCCTTCCCTGTCTGCATGGAGTTGATGCTCACCATGACTTCTCCCAGTTCTAATGGTGCTTTTAGACCCCAATTTCTATCCTCTCCCACGACTGGCATGTTCAGTCCATCGAGGAATTGCTTCATCTTCGAGTCCTATTTGGGGGGCTCGAGAGGGGCTGAAACTCACAACCTTCTGACTGAGAGATAAGAAGAGATGCCAGCACCCAATGCACAGCTTGGAAGTTTAGTTTTTCTCATTCCTGGTATACGACTGTGGTTAGCAAGACCAGCACTTGCAGCCTGTCACCAGCTGCCACGGGGAAAGTGATGGAGAGCCACCTTCTTGAACTGCTGCAATCCATCCCACAAATCCCGAAAGACGTGCTGTTGGGTAATTTGGGCATTCTGAATTCTCCCTCCGTGTACCCGAATAGGCGCTGGATTGTGGCGACTGGGGGATTTTCACAGTAACTTCAATGCAGTGTTAATGTAAGCCTACTTGTGACAATAAAAATTATTATTATGTCGTGCAGGTATGCATTTAAAAGGTTTTGACGCAGTAACTGTGAAGGAACAACTGTATCGTTTCAAGTCTGAATGATGTGCTGTACTGTTCTATGTTCTATGTATGGCTTAAGAGAGGAACTTGCAGATGGTAGTCTTCCCATGCATCTGCTGCCCTCTAGGTGGGTTGAGATTGTGGGTTTGGAAGGTGCTGTCGAAGGTGCTTTAGTGAGTTTCCGAAGTGCATCTTGTAGATGGTACAAGCTGTGTGTTGGCTTCTGGGGAAGTGAATGTTGAAGGGGTTAAATGTGGCACGGATAAGGTGGACTGTTTTTTCCTGGATGCTGCCAAGTTTGTTGCTTTTTGGACTGTGCTCATCAAGACAAATGAAGAGTATTCCATCACACTCCTGACTTGTGCCTTGTAGATGATGGAGAAGCTTTATGGAGTCAGAGGTATAGAACATAGAACATACAGTGCAGTAGGCCATTTGGCCCATCGAGTCTGCACCGATCCACTTAAGCCCTCCCTTCCACCCTATCCCCGTAACCCAATAACCCCTCCGAACCATTTCTGGACACTAAGGACAATTTAACATGGCCAATCCACCTAAGCGGCACATCTTTGGACTGTGGGAGGAAACTGGAGCACCCGGAGGAAACCCACGCAGACAAGGGGAGGATGTGCAAACTCCGCACAGACAGTAACCCAAGCCAGGAATCAAACCTGGGACCCTGGAGCTGTGAAGCCACAGTGCTACCGTGCTGACCATGAGTTACTCTCTGCAGAATTTTCAGCCTCTGAGCCATTTTTGCAGTTACAGCACTTATAATGTTGTTCCAATTAAGTTTTCGGTCAATGGTCACCCTCAGAAGTTAATGTACAGGGGACTTAGCAATGGTCCTGCTGCTGAATGTCAAGGGGAGATAGTTAGATTCCAATATGTTGGAGGTGGCCATTTCCTCTAACTTGCAAGGCGTGAATATTACTTGATTCTTATCAGTCCAAACATGGATTTTGTCCAAAGACACTAAAAATTGAACAATCATCAGCAATCACCTTACATCTGACCTTTGGGGACAGGAATGAGTGTCGATAGGAGGGTTTGGGGGACTGGAATGGTGATGGGAGGGTTTGGGGATTGGAATGGTGATGGGAGGGTTTGGGAACTGTAATGGTGATGGGAGGGTTTGGGGGACTGGAATGGTCATGGGAGGGTTTGGGGGACTGGAATGGTGATGGGAGGGTTTGGGGATTGGAATGGTGATGGGAGGGTTTGGGGGACTGGAATGGTGATGGGAGGGTTTGGGGACTGGAATGGGTGTGGGAGGGTTTGGGGACTGGAATGGTGATGGGAGGGTTAGGGGATTGGAATGGTGATGGGAGGGTTTGGGGGACTAGAATGGTGATGGGAGGGTTTGGGGATTGGAATGGTGATGGGAGGGTTTGGGGCCTGGGATGGTGATGGGAGGGTTTGGGGACTGGAATGGTGATGGGAGGGTTTGGGGCCTGGGATGGTGATGGGAGGGTTTGGGGTCTGGAATGGTGATGGGAGGGTTTGGGGACTGGAATGGTGATGGGAGGGTTTGGGGCCTGGGATGGTGATGGGAGGGTTTGGGGCCTGGGATGGTGATGGGGGGGTTTGGGGCCTGGGATGGTGATGGGAGGGTTTGGGGCCTGGAATGGTGATGGGAGGGTTTGGGGATTGGAATGGTGAAGGGATGGTTTGGGGATTGGAATGGTGATGGGAGGGTTTGGGGTCTGGAATGGTGATGGGAGGGTTAGGGGATTGGAATGGTGATGGGAGGGTTTGGGGACTGGAATGGTGATGGGAGGGTTTGGGAATTGGAATGGTGATGGGAGGGTTTGGGGGACATGAATGGTGATGGGAGGGTTTGGGGGACTGGAATGGTGATGGGAGGGTTTGGGGCCTGGGATGGTGATGGGAGGGTTTGGGGCCTGGAATGGTGATGGGAGGGTTTGGGGCCTGGGATGGTGATGGGAGGGTTTGGGGTCTGGAATGGTGATGGGAGGGTTTGGGGACTGGAATGGTGATGGGAGGGTTTGGGGTCTGGAATGGTGATGGGAGGGTTTGGGGATTGGAATGGTGATGGGATGGTTTGGGGACTGGAATGGTGATGGGAGGGTTTGGGGCCTGGGATGGTGATGGGAGGGTTTGGGGCCTGGGATGGTGATGGGAGGGTTTGGGGCCTGGGATGGTGATGGGAGGGTTTGGGGTCTGGAATGGTGATGGGAGGGTTTGGGGACTGGAATGGTGATGGGAGGGTTTGGGGGACTGGAATGGTGATGGGAGGGTTTGGGGACTGGAATGGTGATGGGAGGGTTTGGGGATTGGAATGCTGATGGGAGGGTTTGGGGGACTGGAATGGTGATGGGAGGGTTTGGGGACTGGAATGGTGATGGGAGGGTTTGGGGGAGTGGAATGGTGATGGGAGGGTTTGGGGGACTGGAATGGTGATGGGAAGGTTTGGGGGACTGGAATGGTGATGGGAGGGTTTGGGGACTGGAATGGTGATGGGAGGGTTTGGGGATTGGAATGGTGATGGGAGGGTTTGGGGGATTGGAATGGTGATGGGAGGGTTTGGGGGACTGGAATGGTGATGGGAGGGTTTGGGGATTGGAATGGTGATGGGAGGGTTTGGGGGATTGGAATGGTGATGGGAGGGTTTGGGGGACTGGAATGGTGATGGGAGGGTTTGGGGATTGGAATGGTGATGGGAGGGTTTGGGGACTGGAATGCTGATGGGAGGGTTTGGGGGATTGGAATGCTGATGGGAGGGTTTGGGGGACTGGAATGGTGATGGGAGGGTTTGGGGATTGGAATGGTGATGGGAGGGTTTGGGGGACTGGAATGGTGATGGGAGGGTTTGGGGACTGGAATGGTGATGGGAGGGTTTGGGGATTGGAATGGTGATGGGAGGGTTTGGGGATTGGAATGGTGATGGGAGGGTTTGGGGGACTGGAATGGTGATGGGAGGGTTTGGGGGACTGGAATGGTGATGGGAGGGTTTGGGGATTGGAATGGTGATGGGGGGGTTTGGGGACTGGAATGGTGATGGGAGGGTTTGGGGGACTGGAATGGTGATGGGAGGGTTTGGGAGATTGGAATGGTGATGGGAGGGTTTGGGGGACTGGAATGGTGATTGGAGGGTTTGGAGATTGGAATGCTGATGGGAGGGTTTGGGGGATTGGAATGGTGATGGGAGGTTTGGGGACTGGAATGGTGATGGGAGGGTTTGGGGACTGGAATGGTGATGGGAGGGTTTGGGGACTGGAATGGTGATGGGAGGGTTTGGGGATTGGAATGGTGATGGGAGGGTTTGGGGATTGGAATGGTGATGGGAGGGTTTGGGGGACTGGAATGGTGATGGGAGGGTTTGGGGATTGGAATGGTGATGGGGGGGTTTGGGGACTGGAATGGTGATGGGAGGGTTTGGGGACTGGAATGGTGATGGGAGGGTTTGGGGGACTGGAATGGTGATGGGAGGGTTTGGGGGACTGGAATGGTGATGGGAGGGTTTGGGGATTGGAATGGTGATGGGGGGGTTTGGGGACTGGAATGGTGATGGGAGGGTTTGGGGGACTGGAATGGTGATGGGAGGGTTTGGGGGATTGGAATGGTGATGGGAGGGTTTGGGGGACTGGAATGGTGATGGGAGGGTTTGGGGGATTGGAATGGTGATGGGAGGGTTTGGGGGACTGGAATGGTGATGGGAGGGTTTGGGGATTGGAATGGTGATGGGAGGGTTTGGGGTCTGGGATGGGAGGGTTTGGGGTCTGGGATGGTGATGGGAGGGTTTGGGGCCTGGAATGGTGATGGGAGGATTTGGGGATTGGAATGGTGATGGGAGGGTTTGGGGACTGGAATGGTGATGGGAGGGTTTGGGGACTGGAATGGTGATGGGAGGTTTGGGGACTGGAATGGTGATGGGAGGGTTTGGGGACTGGAATGGTGATGGGAGGGTTTAGGGATTGGAATGGTGATGGGAGGATTTGGGGATTGGAATGGTGATGGGAGGGTTTGTGGGACTCGAATGGTGATGGGAGGGTTTGGGGGACTGGAATGGTGATGGGAAGGTTTGGGGACTGGAATGGTGATGGGAGGGTTTGGGGCCTGGAATGGTGATGGGAAGGTTTGGGGACTGGAATGGTGATGGGAGGGTTTAGGGATTGGAATGGTGATGGGAGGGTTTGGGGACTGGAATGGTGATGGGAGGGTTTGGGGGACTGGAATGGTGATGGGAGGGTTTGGGGACTGGAATGGTGATGGGAGGGTTTGGGGACTGGAATGGTGATGGGAGGGTTTGGGGATTGGAATGGTGATGGGTGGATTTGGGGCCTGGAATGGTGGTGGGAGGGTTTGGGGACTGGAATGGTGATGGGAGGGTTTGGGGACTGGAATGGTGATGGGAGGGTTTGGGGATTGGAATGGTGATGGGAGGGTTTGGGGGACTGGAATGGTGATGGGAGGGTTTGGGGACTGGAATGGTGATGGGAGGGTTTGGGGACTGGAATGGTGATGGGAGGGTTTGGGGATTGGAATGGTGATGGGAGGGTTTGGGGGACTGGAATGGTGATGGGAGGGTTTGGGGGACTGGAATGGTGATGGGAGGGTTTCGGGGACTGGAATGGTGGTGGGAGGGTTTAGGGCTGGAATGGTGATGGGAGGGTTTGGGGACTGGAATGGTGATGGGAGGGTTTGGGAGACTGGAATGGTGATGGGAGGGTTTGGGAGACTGGAATGGTGATGGGAGGGTTTGGGGACTGGAATGGTGATGGGAGGTTTGGGAGACTGGAATGGTGATGGGAGGGTTTGGGGACTGGAATGGTGATGGGAGGGTTTGGGGATTGGAATGCTGATGGGAGGGTTTGGGGGACTGGAATGGTGATGGGAGGTTTGGGGATTGGAATGGTGATGGGAGGTTTGGGAGACTGGGATGGTGATGGGAGGGTTTGGGGACTCGAATGGTGATGGGAGGGTTTGGGGATTGGAATGGTGATGGGAGGGTTTGGAGATTGGAATGGTGATGGGAGGGTTTGGGGGACTGGAATGGTGATGGGAGGGTTTGGGGCCTGGGATGGTGATGGGAGGGTTTGGGGATTGGAATGGTGATGGGAGGGTTTGGGGACTGGAATGGTGATGGGAGGGTTTGGGGGACTGGAATGGTGATGGGAGGGTTTGGGGACTGGAATGGTGATGGGAGGGTTTGGGGATTGGAATGCTGATGGGAGGGTTTGGGGGACTGGAATGGTGATGGGAGGGTTTGGGGTCTGGAATGGTGATGGGAGGGTTTGGGGACTGGAATGGTGATGGGAGGATTGGGGACTGGAATGGTGATGGGAGGGTTTGGGGATTGGAATGGTGATGGGAGGGTTTGGGGGACTAGAATGGTGATGGGAGGGTTTGGGGACTGGAATGGTGATGGGAGGGTTTGGGGTCTGGAATGGTGATGGGAGGGTTTGGGGACTGGAATGGTGATGGGAGGGTTTGGGGACTGGAATGGTGATGGGAGGGTTTGGGGCCTGGAATGGTGATGGGAGGGTTTGGGGACTGGAATGGTGATGGGAGGGTTTGGGGCCTGGGATGGTGATGGGAGGGTTTGCGGGACTGGAATGGTGATGGGAGGGTTTGGAGATTGGAATGGTGATGGGAGGGTTTGGGAGACTGGAATGGTGATGGGAGGGTTTGGGGATTGGAATGGTGATGGGAGGGTTTGCGGGACTGGAATGGTGATGGGAGGGTTTGGGGCCTGGGATGGTGATGGGAGGGTTTAGGGCTGGAATGGTGATGGGAGGGTTTGGGGGACTGGAATGGTGATGGGAGGGTTTAGGGCTGGAATGGTGATGGGAGGGTTTGGGGACTGGAATGGTGATGGGAGGGTTTGGGGATTGGAATGGTGATGGGAGGGTTTGGGGACTGGAATGGTGATGGGAGGGTTTGGGGGACTGGAATGGTGATGGGAGGGTTTGGGGACTGGAATGGTGATGGGAGGGTTTGGGGATTGGAATGCTGATGGGAGGGTTTGGGGGACTGGAATGGTGATGGGAGGGTTTGGGGTCTGGAATGGTGATGGGAGGGTTTGGGGATTGGAATGCTGATGGGAGGGTTTGGGGGACTGGAATGGTGATGGGAGGGTTTGCGGGACTGGAATGGTGATGGGAGGGTTTGGGGACTGGAATGGTGATGGGAGGGTTTGGGGATTGGAATGCTGATGGGAGGGTTTGGGGGACTGGAATGGTGATGGGAGGGTTTGGGGTCTGGAATGGTGATGGGAGGGTTTGGGGACTGGAATGGTGATGGGAGGATTGGGGACTGGAATGGTGATGGGAGGGTTTGGGGCCTGGAATGGTGATGGGAGGGTTTGGGGACTGGAATGGTGATGGGAGGGTTTGGGGCCTGGGATGGTGATGGGAGGGTTTGCGGGACTGGAATGGTGATGGGAGGGTTTGGAGATTGGAATGGTGATGGGAGGGTTTGGGAGACTGGAATGGTGATGGGAGGGTTTGGGGATTGGAATGGTGATGGGAGGGTTTGCGGGACTGGAATGGTGATGGGAGGGTTTAGGGCTGGAATGGTGATGGGAGGGTTTGGGGGACTGGAATGGTGATGGGAGGGTTTAGGGCTGGAATGGTGATGGGAGGGTTTGGGGACTGGAATGGTGATGGGAGGGTTTGGGGACTGGAATGGTGATGGGAGGGTTTGGGGACTGGAATGGTGATGGGAGGGTTTGGGGACTGGAATGGTGATGGGAGGGTTTGGGGACTGGAATGGTGATGGGAGGGTTTGCGGGACTCGAATGGTGATGGGAGGGTTTGGGGGACTGGAATGGTGATGGGAGGGTTTGGGGACTGGAATGGTGATGGGAGGGTTTGGGGACTGGAATGGTGATGGGAGGGTTTGGGGACTGGAATGGTGATGGGAGGGTTTGCGGGACTCGAATGGTGATGGGAGGGTTTGGGGGACTGGAATGGTGATGGGAGGGTTTGGGGATTGGAATGGTGACGGGAGGGTTTGGGGACTGGAATGGTGATGGGAGGGTTTGGGGACTGGAATGGTGATGGGAGGGTTTGGGGACTGGAATGGTGATGGGAGGGTTTGGGGACTGGAATGGTGATGGGAGGGTTTGGGAGACTGGAATGGTGGTGGGAGGGTTTGGGGACTGGAATGGTGATGGGAGGGTTTGGGGACTGGAATGGTGATGGGAGCGTTTGGGGACTGGAATGATGATGGGAGGGGATGGGGACTGGAATGGTGATGGGAGGGTTTGGGGATTGGAATGGTGATGGGAGGGTTTGGGGACTGGAATGGTGATGAGGGTTTGGGGGACTGGAATGGTGATGGGAGGGTTTGGGAGACTGGAATGGTGATGGGAGGGTTTGGGGGACTGGAATGGTGATGGGAGGGTTTGGGGGACTGGAATGGTGATGGGAGGGTTTAGGGCTGGAATGGTGATGGGAGGTTTGGGGACTGGAATGGTGATGGGAGGGTTTGGGGGACTGGAATGGTGATGGGAGGGTTTGGGGACTGGAATGGTGATGGGAGGGTTTGGGGACTGGAATGGTGATGGGAGGGTTTGGGGACTGGAATGGTGATGGGAGGGTTTGGGGACTGGAATGGTGATGGGAGGGTTTGGGGGACTGGAATGGTGATGGGAGGGTTTGGGGACTGGAATGGTGATGGGAGGGTTTGGGGGACTGGAATGGTGATGGGAGGGTTTGGGGACTGGAATGGTGATGGGAGGGTTTCGGGGACTGGAATGGTGATGGGAGGGTTTGGGGATTGGAATGGTGATGGGAGGGTTTGGGGACTGGAATGGTGATGGGAGGGTTTGGGGACTGGAATGGTGATGGGAGGGTTTCGGGGACTGGAATGGTGATGGGAGGGTTTGGGGATTGGAATGGTGATGGGAGGGTTTGGGGGACTGGAATGGTGATGGGAGGGTTTGGGGGACTGGAATGGTGATGGGAGGGTTTGGGGATTGGAATGGTGATGGGAGGGTTTGGGGACTGGAATGGTGATGGGAGGGTTTGGGGGACTGGAATGGTGATGGGAGGGTTTAGGGCTGGAATGGTGATGGGAGGGTTTAGGGCTGGAATGGTGATGGGAGGGTTTGGGGATTGGAATGGTGATGGGAGGGTTTGGGGGACTGGAATGGTGATGGGAGGGTTTGGGGGACTGGTAGGACGCCTGTTAAACTGGACGGCTGTGCCGTTTGCTGCCTCCAGAACAATTCCACACGCTCCAATTTCTGTTTGAATAAACGCAGAGCGGCGGTAGAAAGTGAAACTTAAAAAAATAAAACCATCTCCAAACTGGAGTCGAGTCCACGTGATTTCTGAGAAAGGAAAGTGGACTGCCATATTTGGAAAGTAAGCATTGCCGCCCCCCGGAGTATTTGATCCGAAGCTGTTAGATGTGTGGTGAGCTGATTAAACCACAAAGCGGGAAGGGTGAACCGTCTCCTCTCGGGGGTTTTGCAGACGTCTGGTGCTTGTGTTAGCCTGTGATGTAACTGCTCCAGTCCAGCCCACACTATATAACAGGCTGCAGCCTAAGGCTGCTTTCGAATTGAAGGCAGGTGTACTGTCGTGCTGCAGTTTGCAGAGACTGCAATGGGCAAGCAGAGGTGACTCATTGTACCGTGCATTGGCCCGGGGGGGGGGATGGGGGTGCCTTTACTGATGCCTTGCACCTTCGTCCCATTATAAAATTCACTGCTCCGCTGGCTGTGAAACATTAACCTGCCCCTCTCTTGTCCTCATCACTTTGTTGTTCGCAGGATGAACAACCAGAAACCACAGTTCAGACCCTGGCTGATCCAGCAGGTCAACGGCGGCTGTTACCACGGGCTGTGTTGGCTGGACCTCAACAAGGCGAGATTACGAATTCCCTGGAAACACGCCGGGAGGCAGGACCTGTGTGAGGTTGATTACAGCATCTTCAAGGTATGAACGACAGGGCTTCCCGGGCTTGGGAAAAGTGTCTTTACTTTCCCCGACTGCTGATAATATGTGTCTCAGATCCCCGGCTGAAATGAGGGAGTGCTGCACTGTCAGAGGGTCAGTACTGAGGGAGTGCTGCACTGTCAGAGGGTCAGTACTGAGGGAACGCTGCACTGTCAGAGGGTCAGTACTGAGGGAGTGCTGCACTGTCAGAGGGACAGCACTGAGGGAGTGCTGCACTGTCAGAGGGTCAGTACTGAGGGAACGCTGCACTGTCAGAGGGTCAGTACTGAGGGAGTGCTGCACTGTCAGAGGGTCAGTACTGAGGGAGTGCCGCACTGTCAGAGAGTCAGTACTGAGGGAGTGCCGCACTGTCAGAGGGTCAGTATTGAGGGAGTGCTGCACTGTCAGAGGGACAGTACTGAGGGAGTGCTGCACTGTCAGAGGGACAGTACTGAGGGAGCACTGTACTGTCAGAGGGTCAGTGCTGAGGGAGTGCTGCACTGTGAGAGGGTCAGTACTGAGGGAGTGCCGCACTGTCAGAGGGGCAGTACTGAGGGAGTGCTGCACTGTCAGAGGGTCTACTGAGGGAGTGCTGCATTGTCAGAGGGTCAGTACTGAGGGAGTGCCGCACTGTCAGAGGGGCAGTACTGAGGGAGTGCTGCACTGTCAGAGGGTCTACTGAGGGAGTGCTGCACTGTCAGAGGGTCAGTACTGTGGGAGTGCTGCACTGTCAGAGGGGCAGTACTGAGGGAGTGCTGCACTGTCAGAGTGGGGCAGTACTGAGGGAGTGCTGCACTGTCAGAGGGTTAGCATTGAGGGAGTGCTGCACTGTCTGTACCGAGGGAGTGCTGCACTGTCAGGGGGTCAGTATTGAGGGAGCGCTGCACTGTCAAAGGGTTAGTACTGAGGGAATGCTGCACTGTCAGAGGGTTAGCATTGAGGGAGTGCTGCACTGTTTAAGGGTCAGTACTGAGGGAGTGCTGCACTGTCAGAGTGGGGCAGTACTGAGGGAGTGCTGCACTGTCAGAGGGTCAGTACTGAGGGATGGCTGCACTGTCAGAGTGGAGCAGTACCGAGGGAGTGCTGCACTGTCAGGGGGTCAGTATTGAGTGAGTGCTGCACTGTCAGAGGGACAGTACTGAGGGTGTGCTGCACTGTCAGAGGGTTAGTATTGAGTGAGTGCTGCACTGTCAGAGGGACAGTACTGAGGGAGTTCTGAACTGTCAGAGGGTCAGTACGGAGGGAGCGCTGCACTGTCAGACGATCAGTACTGAGGGAGCGCTGCACTGTCAGAGGGACAGTACTGAGGGAGCGCTGCACTGTCAGAGGGACAGTACTGAGGGAGTGCTGCACTGTAAGATGGTCAGTACTGAGGGAGCGCTGCACTGTCAGAGGGTCAGTACTGAGGGAGTTCTGAACTGTCCAAGGGTTTGTACTGAGGGAGAACTGTGCTTTCCCTTGGTCAGCTCTGTGGGTGTGCTGCGCCGCCGGCACCGGGAGAGCGCCACCGGCACCGGGAGAGCGCCGCGCCGCCGGCACCGGGAGAGCGCCGCCGGCACCGGGAGAGCGCCACGCCGCCGGCACCGGGAGAGCGCCGCGACGCCGGCACCGGGAGAGCGCCGCGACGCCGGCACCGGGAGAGCGCCGCGACGCCGGCACCAGGAGAGCGCCGTCGGCACCGCGCCATCGGCACCGGGAGAGCGCCGCGCTGTCGGCACCGGGAGAGCGCCGCGCCGTCGGCACCGGGAGAGCGCCGTCGGCACCGGGAGAGCGCCGCGCCGTCGGCACCGGGAGAGCGCCGCGCCGTCGGCACCGGGAGAGCGCCGCGCCGTCGGCACCGGGAGAGCGCCGTGCCGTCGGCACCGGGAGAGCGCCGTCGGCACCGGGAGAGTGCCGCCGGCACCGGGAGAGCGCCGCGCCGCCGGCACCGTGAGAGCGCCGCCGGCACCGGGAGAGAGCGCCGCGCCGCCGGCACCGGGAGAGCGCCGCGCCGCCGGCACCGGGAGAGCGCCGTCGGCACCCGGAGAGCGCCGCGCCGTCGGCACCGGGAGAGCGCCGTCGGCACCCGGAGAGTGCCGCGCCGTCGGCACCGGGAGACCGCCGTCGGCACCGGGAGAGCGCCGCGCCGCCGGCACCGGGAGAGCGCCGCGCTGTTGGCACCGGGAGAGCGCCGCGCCGCCGGCACCATGAGAGCGCCGCGCCGCCGGCACCGGGAGAGCGCCGCGCCGCCGGCACCGGGAGAGCGCCGCCGGCACCCGGAGAGCGCCGCGCCGTCGGCACCGGGAGAGCGCCGTCGGCACCCGGAGAGCGCCGCGCCGTCGGCACCGGGAGAGCGCCGCCGGCACCGGGAGAGCGCCGCCGGCACCGGGAGAGCGCCGCCGGCACCGGGAGAGCGCCGCGCTGTTGGCACCGGGAGAGCGCCACGCCGCCGGCACCGCGAGAGCGCCGCGCCGCCGGCACCGGGAGAGCGCCGCGCCGCCGGCACCGGGAGAGCGCCGCGCCGCCGGCACCGGGAGAGCGCCGTCGGCACCCGGAGAGCGCCGCGCCGTCGGCACCGGGAGAGCGCCGTCGGCACCCGGAGAGCGCCGCGCCGCCGGCACCGGGAGAGCGCCGCGCCGTCGGCACCGGGAGAGCGCCGCGCCGTCGGCACCGGGAGAGCGCCACGCCGTCGGCACCGGGAGAGCGCCGCGCCGTCGGCACCGGGAGAGCGCCGCGCCGTCGGCACCGGGAGAGCGCCGTCGGCACCCGGAGAGCGCCGCGCCGTCGGCACCGGGAGAGCGCCGTCGGCACCGGGAGAGCGCCGTCGGCACCGGGAGAGCGCCGCCGGCACCGGGAGAGCGCCGCGCTGTTGGCACCGGGAGAGCGCCACGCCGCCGGCACCGCGAGAGCGCCGCGCCGCCGGCACCGGGAGAGCGCCGTCGGCACCCGGAGAGCGCCGCGCCGTCGGCACCGGGAGAGCGCCGTCGGCACCCGGAGAGTGCCGCGCTGTCGGCACCGGGAGACCGCCGTCGGCACCCGGAGAGCGCCGCGCCGCCGGCACCGGGAGAGCGCCGCGCCGTCGGCACCGGGAGAGCGCCGCGCCGTCGGCACCGGGAGACGCCACGCCGTCGGCACCGGGAGAGCGCCGCGCCGTCGGCACCGGGAGAGCGCCGCGCCGTCGGCACCGGGAGAGCGCCGCACCGTCGGCACCGGGCACCGGGAGAGCGCCGCGCCGTCGGCACCGGGAGACGCCGCGCCGTTGGCACCGGGAGAGCGCCGCCGGCACCGGGAGAGCGCCGCGCCGCCGGCACCGGGAGAGCGCCGCGCCGCCGGCACCGGGAGAGCGCCGCCGGCACCGGGAGAACGCCGCGCCGTCGGCACCGGGAGAGCGCCGCGCCTCCGGCACCGGGAGAACGCCGCGCCGCCGGCACCGGGAGATCGCCGCGCCGCCGGCACCGGGAGATCGGCGCGCCGTCGGCACCGGGAGAGCGCCGCGCCGTCGGCACCGGGAGAACGCCGCCGGCACCGGGAGAGCGCCGCGGGCACCGGGAGAACGCCGCGCGTCGGCACCGGGAGAGCGCCGTCGGCACCGGGAGAGCGCCGCGCCGTCGGCACCGGGAGAACGCCGCGCCGCTGGCACCGGGAGAACGACGCGCCATCGGCACCGGGAGAACGCCGCGCTGGCGGCGGGTCGGTACTGAGGGAGCATTGTTCTCTGAATAGGGATTGTCTTCTGATGAAATGTTAAAGTGAGGCACCCATTAGTGGATATAAATATACTGTGACATTAAGTTGAAGAAGAGCGGGAGATTATGCCAAAGTGCCCTGGCCAATGTTTGCATCCAACAGCTTAAAACCAGAGCCATAGAATCCCTACAGTGCGGAAGGAAGCCATTTAGCCCATCGGGTCTGCACCGACCCTCTGAAAGAACACCCCACCTCGGCCTACTCCCCTGCCCAATCCCAGTGACCCTACCTAACCTACATATCCTTCTACACCAAGGGGCAATTTGGCATGGCCAATCCACCTAACCTGCGGGTCTTTGGATTGCGGTTGGTTACTGGAGCATCTGGAGGAAACCCACAAACACGGGGAAAACATGCACACTCCACACAGACAGTCACCCAAGGCCGGAAACCCGGGTGACTGGCGCTGACAGACAGCAATGCTAACCACTTCCAGATAGATTACCTGATAATTAATCTCACTGCTGTCTGTGCACAAACTGGCAAAGTCCTGGTTTCCTGCAGCTTTATTACTAACTTCAAAAATGCTTCAATGGCTGTAAAGCCCTCTGAGATGTCTTATTGTCGTGGTGGATGCTATATAAACGCTAGTCTTTCATACATTGAGTCTAATCTTGTGGGATTCCTATTCAAATTGTTTGGGTTTTGTGTTTGAATTTTTTGATTTTAAGGAGTGTAATTAAAGTGTCTTTAATTAAATTCTAACTTCGATGGAAGCCTGTCATTCTCAATGATTGTTACTTTAATACTAGTGTGAAACATGGAAAATCAGTGGATTAGTGTCGGCACTAAAGTCTGACAAACCGGCAAACCTCAGTGGGGAATATTCTGTGAACTGTATTGAATGAGCGGACCGCACTGCACAGCACAGCTTGTAAATGTTGCCTTGCTGTACAGTGCTTCAAATAAAACATTACATCGCTTTCTGCCCTGGCACATACATGATGCCTGCCTGCAGGCAGGTTGAAGGGATGCCCTCTGGGGTCTGCTCACTGGAGCAGACGGTGGGTGGTGGCAGTGCCGCAATCCATTGAGCTGAGAGTTCAGACAGGAGGATTACTGAGAACCTTCCTCTGGACCACTCAGCGAGTTGTTAGCGAAGGACCTGCGTCTTGTCAGGTAGTGATGAACCACCAGGCCCACGACCGGGCGCTGACCATCAAAGCAAGAGGACTTTTGAAAATGAACATGATTGAAATTTCCTTTGTTTTGTGAGTTAGTAAAGACTGATTTATCAGCTCAAGAAGCTGCCACGCTCCGAATTTGTACAAATTGACCTTCCATAGTCAGCAGTCTGGCATCTGTTAGCAAGGTTCCGTAAAAAGTTTGGTTTGTGTCTCAGTTAGAGTTCCTCCCATGCATACATATGCAGTTTCTAAGTAAGATTCGTCAGTTAATTTTATCCAAACAGTTGTCATCGAAATGTTAAAGAGCAGCCTGTCTAGACCTATCGCTGTCTAAGCATGTTGTTAATCTGGTGGTGTCACTTTGCTGCCCTGTGGTTAGTTAGCAGCTTGTGAGGTGAGTGAAACATTCAGATTGCTGCTTGCCAGCTCGCCTAAACCCCTGGCACAGCCAATGGAGATAAGCCAATGGCAATTTAGGGGCGGTATGGAAGGAGCGCCACACTGTGTCGGAAAGGCAGTAGGGAGGGAGCACTGCCCTCTATCAGTGGGGCGTTAGAGATGGAATACCATACTGTGTCGGAGGGGCGATACGGAGGTAGTGCCGTACTGTGTCGGAGGGGCGGTATGGACAGAGCACCGCACTGTGTCGGAGGGGCGATACGGACAGAGCACCGTACTGTGTCGGAGGGGCGATACAGAGGGAGCACCGTACTGTGTCGGAGGAGCGGTATGGACAGAGCACCGCACTGTGTCGGAGGGGCGATACGGACAGAGCACCGTACTGTGTCGGAGGGGCGATACAGAGGGAGCACAATACTGTGTCGGAATGGCGGTACAGAGGGAGCACCGTACTGTGTCGGAGGGGTGGTACAGAGGGAGCACAGTACTGTGTCGGAATGGCGGTACAGAGGGAGCACCGTACTGTGTCGGAATGGCGGTACAGAGGGAGCACCGTACTGTGTCGGAGGGGCGGTACGGAGGGAGCACAGTACTGTGTCAGTGGGGTGGTACAGAGGGAATACCATACTGTGTCGGAGGGGCGATACAGAGGGAGCACCGTGCTGTGTCGGAGGGGCGATACAGAGGGAGCACCGTGCTGTGTCGGAGGGGCGGTACGGAGGGAGCACAGTACTGTGTCAGTGGGGTGGTACAGAGGGAATACCATACTGTGTCGGAGGGGCGGTACAGAGGGAGCACCGTTATGTGTCGAAGGGGCGGAACGGAGGGAGCACCGTACTGTGTCGGAGGGGCGGAACGGAGGGAGCACTACTGTGTCGGAGGGGCGATACGGACAGAGCACCGCACTGTGTCGGTGGGGCGATACGGAGGGAGCACCGTACTGTGTCGGAGGGGCGATACGGAGGGAGCACCGTACTGTGTCGGAGGGGCAGTACGGAGGGAGCACCGTACTGTGTCGGAGGGGCGGAACGGAGGGAGCACTGTACTGTGTCGGAGGGGCAATATGGAGGGAGCACCGTACTGTGACGGAGGGGCAGTACGGAGGGAGCACCGTACTGTGTCAGCGGGGCGGGACGGAGGGAGCACCATACTGTGTCGAAGGGTCGATACGGAGGGAGCACCGTACTGTGACGGAGGGACAGTACGGAGGGAGCACCGTACTGTGACGGAGGGGCAGTACGGAGGGAGCACCGTACTGTGTCGGAGGGGCGGAACGGAGGGAGCACTGTACTGTGTCGG
This sequence comes from Scyliorhinus torazame, assembly GCF_047496885.1. Lineage (NCBI taxonomy): Eukaryota > Metazoa > Chordata > Chondrichthyes > Carcharhiniformes > Scyliorhinidae > Scyliorhinus > Scyliorhinus torazame. Next base: position 186,234,288 of record NC_092716.1, read on the forward strand.
AGGGGCGGAACGGAGGGAGCACTGTACTGTGTCGGAGGGGCGATATGGACAGAGCACCGCACCGCACTGTGTCGGGGCGATACGGACAGAGCACCGTACTGTGTCGGAGGGGTGATACGGAGGGTGCACCGTACTGTGTCGGAGGGGCAGTACGGAGGGAGCACCGTACTGTGTCGGAGGGGCAGTACGGGGGAGCACCGTACTGTGTCGGAGGGGCGATACAGAGAGAGCACTACTGTGTCGGAGGGGCAATACGGAGGGAGCACCGTACTGTGTCAGCGGAGCAGGACGGAGGGAGCACTGTACTGTGTCGAAGGGTCGATACGGAGGGAGCACCATACTGTGTCGGAGGGGCAATACGGAGGGAGCACCGTACTGTGTCGGAGGGGCGGAACGGAGGGAGCACCGTATAATGCCGGAGCGGCGATACGGAGGGAGCACCGTACTGTGTCGGAGGGGCGGAACGGAGGGAGCACTGTACTGTGTCGGAGGGGCAATACGGAGGGAGCACCGTATAATGCCGGAGCGGCGATACGGAGGGAGCACCGTACTGTGTCAGCGGGGTGGTACGGAGGGAGGACTGTACTGTGTCAAAGGGTCGATACGGAGGGGGCACCGTATAATGCCGGAGGGGCGATGCAGAGGGAGCACTGCACTGTGTCGGAGCGGCGATACGGAGGGAGCACAGTATGGTGTCGGAGGGGCGATACGGACAGAGCACCGTACTGTGTCGGAGGGGTGGTATGTGTCGTGTTGGGAGCTCTGCTACACAGACGAACCAACACGGTTGCAGATGGTACAACTCTGTTTTATTCCTATCAATAACAACATCTGTAAACTTGTTACTGTGGTTCGTTCTTTACCCTTTAACCTGTGGACCCAGCCCTAACACTATCTTGGAGAGGCATTCAGCACATGGTGAATGTCTGAGTGGCTTGCTGTGAGCTCTGTGCCCTGAGCTGTCTCCTGCTGGAATGAGCGGGAACTGTGGTGTTTCCCATTTTATAGTGCGTGTGCCCTTGCTTGTGATTGGCTGTGATGTTGCGTGTGTGTTGATTGGTCCATTGCTCTGTCCATCAGTGTGTATGTGTGTTTGCACAATGATGTTTATCTGAATATCATGACAGGCACAAACTATGTGCCTATGTGTTAATAAATATAGATGTGTACTGAGCACAGCTGAATGTGTGTGTGCAATATCTACAACATGTACATGAGGCTAAACTATATACCTAGGAAGGTGTCAGGTGCAACATAGCAACGAGGTTGTACCATAAATAAAACAAGTGTAAACATCAAGCATCAAAACGAACTCCTGTAACGACAAAAAGAGAAACATATTAACATTGTGGCATAACACTTTAGTGAGTCCAATGTTCAAACAGGCTCATAAGTCCAGCCTAGTAGGTGGGCGACGAATTCGGGTTGACCGTTAGGGTGGCACACCATTCATCACCCGGATTGACACTGTTCACTGGCATCGGCTAATGGGTCCTGCTTGGGGACATCCGGTTCCTGTCAATGACCACAACACGGAAGGCTTCCCGGTCGTCTGTATCACCGGTCTGTATATCGTCAGGGTATGAATCGGTGTATGGAGGCTGAATGGTCCGCACGTCCCTGCGAGGCTGGCGGAATTGGGGAGCACTGGCAGGTTGAGCTGCTCGGTAGCAGGCAGCGTAGTGGCCCATCTTGCCACAGCGGAGGCATTGTCGGTTCTTTGCTGGACATTGCCGCTTTAAATGTGCGGATCCATAGTTGCCGCACGTCATGGCGTTCGTTGTGCCATTGCGCATGTGCAGTTCGGTCCTGCGTGGAGCGCGCTTGGGCGTCACGTCCCTCTGCGCCGACGTCTTTTTTGCCGCGTACTAGCGCGGGAGGCCGCGGAAAGCGCGCAAAAAGGCCGCCCTCGTCCGGGCCGCAGGTCGGGAGGAATTCAATCGCCTGGACCCGCTCGGCCTCGTAGGACCCCCTGCCTTGCCGATTTGGCCGCGTAGGACCCCTGCCGTGCCGATTCGGCCGCCTGGAATTGGGAGTAGCGGCTGGTCGCGTTTTCATGGAGGACGCAGGCTTCGATGGCGGTGGCTAGGGTGAGGCTTTTAATTTTGAGGAGCTGCTGGCGTAGGGTGCCCGAGGTGACCCCCAAAACTATCTGCTCCCGAATCATGGAATCGGAGGTGGCCTCGTAACCGCAGGACTGCGCGAAGATACAGAGGTGTGTTAGGAAAGATTGAAAAGGCTCATCCTTACCCTGCAGGCGCTGCTGGAAGAGGTACCTCTTGAAGCTCTCATTTTACCTCGACGCTGAAGTGTTGCTCGAGTTTAATAAGGACCGTCTTGTACTTCGTCTTGTCCTCACCTTCCGCGAACACCAGGGAGTTGTAGATGTGGATGGCGTGTTGCCCTGCCGTGGAGAGGAGGAGGGCAATTTTCCTGGTGTCTGAAGCAGTCTCCCTTTCTGTGGCTTCTAAGAAGAACTGGAAGCGCTGTTTAAACAACTTCCAGTTAATGCCGAGGTTTCCAGTGATTTGGAGTGGCTGCGGTGGGCTGATGGTGTCCATGGCACAGGATGGCGGATTCCTGAAGATATGTAGGTAGGTCTCACCGTTGCTGGGTTCCAATCCTGGTACTATGTCGTGTTGGGTGCTCTGCTACACCCAACGAACCAACACGGTTGCAGATGGTGCAAACAATCAATAACAACATCTGTAAACTTGTTACTGTGATTCGTTCATTACCCTTTAACCTGTGGACCCAGCCCTAACACTATCTTGGAGAGGCACTCAGCACATGGTATATGTCTGAGTGGCACGCTGTGAGCTCTGTGCCCTGAGCTGTCTCCTGCTGGAATGAGCGGGAACTGTCGTGTTCCCCGTTTTATAGTGCGTGTGCCCTTGCTTGTGATTGACTGTGATGTTGCGTGTGTGTTGATTAGTCCATTGATCTGTCCATCAGTGTGATCTGTCCATCAGTGTGTATGTGTGTTTGCACCATGATGTTTATCTGAATATCATGACAGTACAGTCCTCCCTCCGTACCGCCCCTTCGACACAGTACAGTCCTCCCTCCGTACCGCCCCTCCGACACAGTACAGTCCTCCCTCCATACCGCCCCTCCGACACAGTACAGTCCTCCCTCCGTACCGCCCCTCCGACACAGTACAGTCCTCCCTCCGTACCGCCCCTCCGACACAGTACAGTCCTCCCTCCGTACCGCCCCTTCGACACAGTACAGTCCTCCCTCCGTACCGCCCCTCCGACACAGTACAGTCCTCCCTCCATACCGCCCCTCCGACACAGTACAGTCCTCCCTCCGTACCGCCCCTCCGACACAGTACAGTCCTCCGTCCGTACCGCCCGTTCGACACAGTACAGTCCTCCGTCCGTACCGCCCGTTCGACATAGTACGGAGGGAGGACTGTACTGTGTCAGAGGGGCGGTACGGAGGGAGGACTGTACTGTGTCCGAGGGGCGGTACGGAGGGAGCACCGTACTGTGTCGGCGGGGCGGTATGGAGGGAGGACTGTACTGTGTCAGAGGGGCGGTACGGAGGGAGCACCGTACTGTGTCAGAGGGGCGGTACGGAGGGAGCACCGTACTGTGTCAGAGGGGCGGTACGGAGGGAGCACCGTACTGTGCCAGAGGGGCGGTACAGAGGGAGGACTGTACTGTGTCCGAGGGGCGGTACAGAGGGAGCACCGTACTGTGCCAGAGGGGCGGTACGGAGGGAGGACCGTACTGTGTCGGCGGGGCGGTACGGAGGGAGCACCGTACTGTGTCGGAGGGGCGATACGGAGGGAGCACCGTACTGTGCCAGAGGGGCGGTACGGAGGGAGCACCGTACTGTGCCAGAGGGGCGGTACGGAGGGAGCACCGTACTGTGTCAGAGGGGCGGTACGGAGGGAGCACCGTACTGTGTCGGAGGGGCGGTACGGAGGGAGCACCGTACTGTGTCCGAGGGGCGGTACGGAGGGAGCACCGTACTGTGTCAGAGGGGCGGTACGGAGGGAGCACCGTACTGTGTCAGAGGGGCGGTACGGAGGGAGCACCGTACTGTGTCAGAGGGGCGGTACGGAGGGAGCACCGTACTGTACCAGAGGGGCGGTACGGAGGGAGGACCGTACTGTGTCGGCGGGGCGGTACAGAGGGAGGACTGTACTGTGTCAGAGGGGCGGTACGGAGGGAGCACCGTACTGTGTCAGAGGGGCGGTACAGAGGGAGCACCGTACTGTGCCAGAGGGGCGGTACGGAGGGAGGACCGTACTGTGTCGGCGGGGCGGTACGGAGGGAGCACCGTACTGTGTCGGAGGGGCGGTACGGAGGGAGCACCGTACTGTGTCGGAGGGGCGATACGGAGGGAGCACCGTACTGTGCCAGAGGGGCGGTACGGAGGGAGCACCGTACTGTGTCAGAGGGGCGGTACGGAGGGAGCACCGTACTGTGTCGGAGGGGCGGTACGGAGGGAGCACCGTACTGTGTCAGAGGGGCGGTACGGAGGGAGCACCGTACTGTGTCCGAGGGGCGGTACGGAGGGAGCACCGTACTGTGTCAGAGGGGCGGTACGGAGGGAGCACCGTACTGTGTCAGAGGGGCGGTACGGAGGGAGCACCGTACTGTGCCAGAGGGGCGGTACGGAGGGAGCACCGTACTGTGCCAGAGGGGCGGTACGGAGGGAGCACCGTACTGTGTCAGAGGGGCGGTACGGAGGGAGCACCGTACTGTGCCAGAGGGGCGGTACGGAGGGAGCACCGTACTGTGCCAGAGGGGCGGTACGGAGGGAGCACCGTACTGTGTCAGAGGGGCGGTACGGAGGGAGCACCGTACTGTGTCGGAGGGGCGGTACGGAGGGAGCACCGTACTGTGTCGGCGGGGCGGTACGGAGGGAGCACCGTACTGTACCAGAGGGGCGGTACGGAGGGAGGACCGTACTGTGTCGGAGGGGCGGTACGGAGGGAGCACCGTACTGTGTCAGAGGGGCGGTACAGAGGGAGGACTGTACTGTGTCAGAGGGGCGGTACGGAGGGAGCACCGTACTGTGTCAGAGGGGCGGTACGGAGGGAGCACCGTACTGTGTCAGAGGGGCGGTACAGAGGGAGGACCGTACTGTACCAGAGGGGCGGTACGGAGGGAGGACCGTACTGTGTCGGAGGGGCGGTACGGAGGGAGCACCGTACTGTACCAGAGGGGCGGTACGGAGGGAGGACCGTACTGTGTCGGAGGGGCGGTACGGAGGGAGCACCGTACTGTGTCAGAGGGGCGGTACAGAGGGAGGACTGTACTGTGTCAGAGGGGCGGTACGGAGGGAGCACCGTACTGTGTCAGAGGGGCGGTACGGAGGGAGCACCGTACTGTGTCAGAGGGGCGGTACAGAGGGAGGACCGTACTGTGTCGAAGGGGCGGTACGGAGGGAGCACCGTACTGTGTCGGAGGGGCGGTACGGAGGGAGCACCGTACTGTGTCGGAGGGGCGGTACGGAGGGAGCACCGTACTGTGTCAGAGGGGCGGTACGGAGGGAGCACCGTACTGTGTCAGAGGGGCGGTACAGAGGGAGCACCGTACTGTGTCCGAGGGGCGGTACGGAGGGAGCACCGTACTGTGTCCGAGGGGCGGTACGGAGGGAGCACCGTACTGTGTCCGAGGGGCGGTACGGAGGGAGCACCGTACTGTGTCCGAGGGGCGGTACGGAGGGAGGACCGTACTGTGTCAGAGGGGCGGTACGGAGGGAGCACCGTACTGTGTCCGAGGGGCGGTACGGAGGGAGCACCGTACTGTGTCAGAGGGGCGGTACGGAGGGAGCACCGTACTGTGCCAGAGGGGCGGTACGGAGGGAGCACCGTACTGTGTCAGAGGGGTGGTACGGAGGGAGCACCGTACTGTGTCGGAGGGGCGGTACGGAGGGAGCACCGTACTGTGCCAGAGGGGCGGTACAGAGGGAGGACCGTACTGTGTCGGCGGGGCGGTATGGAGGGAGGACTGTACTGTGTCAGAGGGGCGGTACGGAGGGAGCACCGTACTGTGCCAGAGGGGCGGTACGGAGGGAGCACCGTACTGTGTCGGAGGGGCGGTACAGAGGGAGGACCGTACTGTGTCAGAGGGGCGGTACGGAGGGAGCACCGTACTGTGTCGGAGGGGCGGTACGGAGGGAGCACCGTACTGTGTCAGAGGGGCGGTACGGAGGGAGCACCGTACTGTGCCAGAGGGGCGGTACGGAGGGAGCACCGTACTGTGTCGGAGGGGCGGTACGGAGGGAGCACCGTACTGTGCCAGAGGGGCGGTACGGAGGGAGCACCGTACTGTGTCGGAGGGGCGGTACAGAGGGAGGACCGTACTGTGTCGGCGGGGCGGTACGGAGGGAGCACCGTACTGTGCCAGAGGGGCGGTACAGAGGGAGCACCGTACTGTGCCAGAGGGGCGGTACGGAGGGAGCACCGTACTGTGTCGGAGGGGCGGTACAGAGGGAGCACCGTACTCTGTCGGAGGGGCGGTACGGAGGGAGCACCGTACTGTGTCAGAGGGGCGGTACGGAGGGAGGACTGTACTGTGTCAGAGGAGCAGTATGGAGGTAACGCCGCACTGCGCCAGAGGGACTATATGGAGGGATCATCGTACTGTGTTGGACGGCGGTACGAAGGGTGTGCCATAATGTGTCAGTTGGGCAGTACAGAGGGAACGCCGTACTGCATCAGAGGGGCAATATGGAGGGAACGTCGCTCTGTCTCCACACTAGTATTCTCCACCGTTGCTGATTGGTAAGAATTGTCCCTTTTCTTTTTTCAGGCTTGGGCCATTGTGAGTGGGAAATTCACTGAAGGTCCTCGAAAATGGAAAACTAACTTCCGATGCGCCCTCAACAGTAACGATTCCTTTACTTTGATTGATGACAATTCAAAGGAGTCTTCGGACCCACATAAAGTCTACGCCATCACCAACCAGAAGGCCAATCCAGCACCTAGTACGTATCACCCGTATGCTCAGGCTCAGTCTTAAATGTTCTATTTCACAGAAAAGAACTGAGATGCCTGGAGGTCACTGACAGATCAGCAATGGTTTCATTGAATATCAGAACAGGCTACAATGCTAAAGGCCTGCCCTTTTCATATGGATATCTGTTTGTGTGTATTATGATCCCGAACAAGACCCCATCAGTTGCTAGGATACCGGACAGAAACCTCCAATATTTTGTTTAATTTGTAAGACTGTGAGGAAAGGATACTTCACTCCAGGAGTGATTCCACCACAAACAGGAATATGGTCTCTTAGAACAAATTTTATTACTAACAGAGGTAAAATAACTTTAACATCATACAAGAAAATAGCTTACAATTACCCATTGAACAATGTTTAACAATAACAATGAAACACTAACTCCTAACTTCTATCTTTTATCTCTACGCAAGCAAAACCCATCCCAGTTCAAAATCTACTTTTAAATATAGTTAACCAACCCAGAAATACTTGGATAAGCCACTTTGAGAGAGAGATCCTTCAGGAACCAGCTTGCAGATTCTTGCATGTGTCAAACTACTGTTTAACCAGCCAACCTTTTCAGAAACTGCTGTTCTATTCACAGGCAAATATTTTTTAACAAAACTACTTCGAGAGAAACTTCTGCTCTGTCCAGAGTCAAGTCTTTAATGGAACTGAAATTCAACACCTGACTGCTTTAGTCACTGGCTCCTCCCAGTCTTATTAAAGCTAAAAACAATGGGCATGATCGAACGGCATCATCGTGCCTGATTCAGTGACGCGACGAGGCCATTAAATCTCGTAAGTGACCTCGCCATGGCACCTGGGGTGCCTCCCAGGTCATCGGAGCCAAGTGGTATCCCTTCCTCTTTTTTCACAGCAGAAAGCACTTAGCTGCCTTTGAGGTGGTGAGGAGCTGTCAATAATAGCAAGTGTGTTTATAAACATTGTGGTTCACATCAAAGCAGGGTACTTGAGATGCATTCAAGTGTGAAGGGAAAGATAAATAAACAATTCACCAAGCAGCAATGTCTGAACCATGAGACAGAGAATCACAGGCTAGTGAGGTATTGCTCTGTGAAATTGAATGGATGTTTAGCATTTCAAAGGCTGTCAGGCGATTTGAAACTTGAAGCTTCCTAGGAAGCTGCTGACATTTGTAACAGCTGGTGTTTTAAAGGCATTTCTCTGAGGGAGCAGATGTTAGGAAAGGGAAAGCATTTCTGCATGAATTCTTCACTGGACTGTCTTGACTGCTCTTCAGCTCTCAGGCAGAGCAGTACAGGGTGAAGAGGCCACATCAGAGATTTAAAAACTCCGAGCAGGAGGATGCTGTTGAGCAGAGGGCTGCCTGAGATCGCCATGCCAAGGTTAATCTTCGGGTTACCCAGGGCTGGAAGGGGCAGATCAGACACGGCACCCCCATAAGTGTGTGGGGGGAGGGGGTGATGTCTTCCTGCGGTCAACACCTCACTCACAGCCCAAGCCCACCCAGCCCCCAGGATCCTTCCCCCCCTCAGGCTCCACCACGCCAAGGCTATACTTGGCCAACCTTGCATCAAAGTCCGCCTGCTGGATTAGCTGCTGGCACATCAGTGGAGGGTGGAGAGAAGAGAATGGGGATTCCGGCAAGTTAATTGCATGCTTATGCATGCTAAACCTGAATGTGCATCTGAATCAGCAGCGGAGCATTGTAACAGGTTTTTCCGGTGATCTGCCATTCTTTGCCCAATTAGGAATCCCGATACCAGTGTCGGACAATGGAGAATCCATCCCTGTAAATTGTTTTGATGGAATAAATAAGGAGAAACCGTTTCCAGTGGCAAAGGGGTCGCTAACCAAAGGAGACCGATTGAAGGTGTTTGGAAGAATGCGCTATCTCAGGAAGGTGGTGGAAGCAGATTCAACAGTAACTTTCAAAGGAAATTGGATAAACACTTGGAAAGGAAAAAGATTTGCAGGGCTGGGGAAAGGGCAGTGAAGTGGGACTAACTGGATAGCTCTTTTCAAAGAGCCAACACCAGCTGAATGGGCTGAATGGTCTCCGGTGCTGCATCGTTCTTTGACTCTAGGTAGTGCGAAACAAAAAGATGGTTTGATGTTAAAACCTTTTGTCAATGCTGTGATTTCAGATCTTCTGCAGGAGGATGACAACCTAGAATCAAGACTGTACATCAGTCCTGAGACCAGCCCAGACCAGCCCGACTTCACACTCTACAACCCCCATCAGTCCTTTGCAGCATTTGAACTTCAGGTACAATGGGATCTGGGACTCCAATGTGCTAAGCTTTGATCCATCAGGAAATCTATTAAACAGAGGTAACACGTTAGGAATCTGAACATGGGACAGGAAGCAGTGATCCCGCAGTCGGTCATTGACACATTGAGAGCTCTGGATAACAATAGTCAGCTGCTTTCCGCATCTCAGTAACTGTCTCTCTTTTAAATGTTTAGACCCATGGCTCTGGGGAATATTCCACATTCTTAGAATCTTAACCTGTCAAACTAAAAGAGGCCGGTTTAGCACAGTGGGCTAAACAGCTGGTTTGTGATGCAGAACAAGGCAGCAGTGCGGGTTCAATTCCCGTACCGGCCTCCCCGAACAGGCGCCGGAATGTGGCGACTAGGGGCTTTTCCATAGTAACTTCATTGAAGCCTACTTGTGACAATAAGCGATTATTATTATTATTTCAGGGTGCATCTTTAAACAGGCTTAGCTCGATTTGTGACTTGCTACCTTGTTCTAATTGCTCAGCTGAATGAAAAACAACATTCTCGACCTACCCTGATACGATTTTAAACACCTCAACCACTCGACCCACAAGTTCCCAATCTCCATCAAGCACAAAGCAATCTGACCCAGTTGCTCAGCACTACGGTCTCGGCCACGACTCAAAGGTGACATCCTTCTTGCCTCTGAGACAGGCCGATGCGGATACCACTCTAGAGATTTGAGCACTGAATCCAGGTAGACACTCTTGGGCAGGACTGAGGGAGTGCCACCCTTATCGACAAGGGTGCAGTACTGAGGGAATGTGTGAAGTGCTGCCTTTCTGCTGAAATGCTAATCTGAGGCCTCGTCTGCATTCACACAGATGGATGTAAGAGATCTCATTGTGCGATTTTGAAGGACAACAGGGGCGTTCTCTCCCCAGTGAATTAACGTTACTAAAAATCAGAATTGAAGATCTGTTCATTTATCATAGTGCAGTTTGTGGGATCTTGCTGTGAATAAATTTGTTGCCGCATTTCCTACATGACAACAATGACTACACTTCAAAAAGTTATCAGTTGGCTGCATGATGCTCTGGGTCGTCCTGAGGTTGTGAAAAGCGCTATAGGATTTCACGTCTTGCATAATATTACGTGCAGAGCATGTGGCAATATGCAGCAGGTTAAAACCAACACTCGGACTTATTCGCATATAAAACAATTACACTTGCTTCTTTTTACATCAGTGTATTTGACTAAGGATTGCAATCAAAGTGTATGTGAGAAAGGACTGCAATCAATGGGTAAACTGTTTCAAAAGAAAAAATTCACACACTTCAGTTATTTTTGTGATGAATCCTGCTGTATGTTACACGGGAGATTGAGTCATAGATGTTTAAAGCATTGAAACAGGCCATTCGGCCCAGCTTGTCCATGCCGACCAGTTTCTATCACTAAGCTAGTCCCACTTGTGCGCATTTGGCCCATATCCCTCTATACCCACCCTGCCTATGTAACTGTCTAACTGCTTTTTAAAGGATAAAATTGTACCCACCTCTACCACTGCCTCTGGCAGCCCGTTCCAAATGCTCACCGCCCTCTGTGTGAAGACATTTCCCCTCTGGTCTCTTTTGTATCTCTCTCCTGTTTGTCACTGATATATCTATCTGATATATCTCTGATGCTCAAGGAAACGCCTCACTGATAAAATTCATTCATGTTAGTCCCAGGCAGTTAAGACATTAGTCAACAGTTAATCAGATAACGGATAGTTTCTGACATGCGATGGTCGGTAGGCTCTTTGAAACTGAACCTCTCCTTGGATTAAAACTCTTGATAGTTCAGCAAGGTGAGCTAATAAATTCCGTCAATTTTCTCCAAAGGCCCCCCCCCCCCCCCCCCCCCCCCCCCCCCCCACCTTCATATCGAGTGTCCAGTAGTCAAACCGCCTATATTGCAGCAGTATTCATGTACTGGGAGTGGTATTTATCAAAAAGATTGAAGCTGGAATTATGTGGGCGTGTTTATGTAATAGCGATGGCTCAAAAGAACAGATAGTTGGAGCCAATGTTTAATGTATTTACCCTATCTGATGTTTGGAGAAAGTACAAAGCTTTCTACTTGATCAGATATCTTTTTAAAGTAAACTAATTGTCTCTCCGAAAGAACAAACAATCTATTGTTTACAGTACTGAGCAGCACAGTAGCACAAGTGGATAGCACTGTGGCTTCACAGCGCCAGGGTCCCAGGTTCGATTCCCCGCTGGCTCACTGTCTGTGCGGAGTCTGAAGATTCTTCCCGTGTGTGCGTGGGTTTCCTCCGGGTGCTCCGGTTTCCTCCCACAGTCCAAAGACGTGCAGGTTAGGTGGATTGGCCATGCTAAATTGCCCTTAGTGACCAAAAAGGTTAGGAGGGATTATTGGGTTAAGGGGATAGAGTGGAAGCGAGGGCTTAAGTGGGTCGGTGCAGACTCAATGGGCCGAATGGCCTCCTTCTGCACTGTATGTTCTATGTTCTACTCCAGTCATAGCCCAGTGTGAAAAAATCGGTACTGCACTGGGAGTGCCAGGCTGGGCAGTGTGCTCAAGTCTCTTCAGTGGAACTTGAACCCACAATCTTCTGAATCAAATGGGAGGGAGGGAGTGACACAGTGAAAGATCCACCTGCACAGCGATTGGAAACTGCTTGATAAACACGTTCATTAATGACATAACCAATGTGAGTTCATTCATGTTCTGAGCTAAGTGTCGCAGGGTCTGATGAAGAGCTTGATGATTGGGGATTGCTAATAGACTAAAATACAGATGTTCCCCATTGTTTCTTTTGAACTAGGATCAGCTGGATGAATGCATTCCAGATTTTGGATTAATGAATCTGTCGGACAGTCTTGCAGGTCAGTATTTTTCTCATTGATACAAGTTCTATGTTATGTTAGTGAAGTTGGGCAGCATAAAATTATGGAGTGGATAATCCAGTGGGATACACAATTGGACATTCCTTACCGGCAGCTGGAGGGAGCTGAAGACTGCTTCAAGCAGAGTGTTAAAGTGCCTTTACAACGCAGCTTGTGGGCCAGAGAGCTTGCACACACAATTCCGACACACACACAGCTCCCAGCTTCATCCCATTTACCACACCCCTTCCATACAATAGCCTATTGAAAAGGATCAGGAGCCCCCCAAAACCCGGGGTTGTGGATGGGACCTGCCTACTCCAACGTGCTTCCCCAATTGACTGGAATGTTGGGCTGAGCTCCAACCAGGGAACTTCTCGAGGAGACTCACGGTGTGGAATTGAAACTGCATCTGAAGAGATGCAGCTTTTCAAACTGAAACTCTGTTTCCTCAGAAATTCCCCCATCCGGCCAAACAACCCTACCCGGTTAATGCCCAGGCTGTTTCCTTGGGTCCCGAATTCCCAGTTTCTACCCCAAAGTAACATTACAGTTATAGAGAATTTTGGTCAGGCCTCCTGTGGAGCACCATGTTAACAGCTGGAGCTCACTAAGGCTGGATTGACCTAGTAGGGTGTGCAGCACAGATTCACCAGAATGATACAGCAGTTGGACGCTTGAGAGTTTGAAAATTGGAAGATTGACTGCACTCCAGAAGAGCTTCACTGACTGTGCTGCGCTTTGGGATATTGTGAAATGTGTAAGGATCCTTCTGTTTAATTCCTGTCTGTTCCTTTTTTCTCCTTTTTAATTTCTGTTATTCTGTTGGCCACTTCAACCTTTGTACATGGACAATTAATGTACCTAAGCCTTTAAGATGGACTTCACCTTTTAATTTGAGTGGCTGGTAAACTGAGGGTTGACCTATGACCCTAAGGCAAGGCAGGTTGCAAGAAGCGGTTTACTTTTCTGATCAGAGGATTCCAGGAAGATCGGTGCTGACACACCTTGATGAACTTGGCTGTCGGCCATGGGGCTGTTTTGAATTGCCGAGCCTCGTCAGTGGCCCCTGCCAATTGGTCAGGGTTTTCTCTGTAATGTTTCTCCTCAGTAAGGCTGTTGGTCATTCTGGTGGAATTGGAAACAAATAAAAATTAAACAGGCCTGAGGCTATTCCTTTGAATGAAGACCCAAGGTTGATTAAAGTTAAAGTGCTTCTCCAGAGAAAATCCTATTGTCTGGGAGTACTGACTGATTGCTGCTGCCAGAAGATCATCTCTAACACTACACCCGTGGCTTCAATTCCTAAGCATCCTTGGAAGACAACCTGCTGTAACAACTTCAACATCAGAAGCAAGGATGCTCTCTGTGCATCTTAATCCCTCTTATTTACCCCTCCTCCTCTCCGTTTGTCTTATGTGTGTTTGGGTAGAGTGGGATGGTAGAAGTGGGCAGAATAGATTAGCTGGCTGTTATTCCGTTATAATGATTGCATATTTCAACTTTATTTCTGTTTTAAATAAATAGTTATTGTGTTCAACATACAAACCTGGTGGCCATAATTTATTGAGTAGTCAAGTGGCCAAGGATTCTGCAAACTTTATACAAATTATTGGTTAATTCGCTTGTGTTGGGACTCCGGGTGTGTGGGGCTGGAATCAACAGTGCACCAGCCCCAGGTGCCGTAACAAATGTGTTATTCAAAAAAGAAAAACTTTTTTTTTTGTTTCCTTGAAGACCAAGTGGCTCCCGACACATTAAATGCAGTTGGCTTTTTTAACCCGATGATGAACGGACAAGGCAATCTACAGGTGCATCTGGGCACCCCTCACCAGGATAATCTCGGTGTGTCCCCAGCCCAGGTTGTGCCCAGTGGTGAGTAAATAAAGCTGCTGAGTCAAACAGGAACACAGGAAATGGCGGGATCCAGAACCAAGGAATGGGCCAGAGGGCTTTAGATATAACTCAGAAGTGATTGACCTGCCACCTAGGTTTTGGCCTGTAAGTGAAGGTTGTCATCACTACTGTAAATCCCCCACCCGCCCCTCTGCCTCTTACCAGCCAGATATGGGCCTTGACTTGAATACAGGGAAAGACTTGTAGCCGCTGCTGTCGAATTGTACACTGGGGCTTTCTCTCTGACTGCTTCAGTCCCTTGCTGGGTATAATCCCCTGGAGGGTAAGGGGGATTTTAAGACCACCGGCCTTTACCACTTCTGATCCGATGCTTCAGAAAGATGCACCAGGTGCAGAATGGTTGATATGAGACAGAAAACCTTTGTCCAGCACAGGACCTGGACTTGGAAGCTGCAAGGAGCCCATTTCATCAGGGGGAAGCTGCAGAGATCCCAAGCAGGGTGATGGGGTGTCTCGAGGCTCACTCCTTTCCCCACGCCAGTAAATACGAAGCAGAATGTGTTAATTATCATTACTCAGTGGGCCATAATGTAGCACTGAGCTGACTCGGGATATATGGCATGGTGGCACACTGGTTAGCACTGATGCCTCACAGCGCCAGGGACCCGGGTTCCATTCCGGCCTTGGGTCACTGTCTGTGCGGAGTCTGCACGTTCTCCCCGTGTCTGTGTGGGTTTCCTCTGGGTGCCCTGTTTCCTCCCGCAGTCCAAAGATGTGCAGGTTAGATGAGGTTAAGGGGATCAGGCAGGGGAATGGGCCTAGGTAGGGTGCTCGTTCAGAAGGTCGATGGGCTAAATGGCTTCCTTCTGCACTATAAGAATTCTATGATTCTACGTAAAGCATAGAATCATAGAATTTACAGTTCAGAAGGAGGCCATTCGGCCCATCGAGTCTGCACCAGCCCTTGGAAAGAGCTTCCGACTTAAGCCCACAGCTCCACCATATCCCCGTAACCCAGTAACCCAACCTAACCTTCTTGGACACTAAGGGCAATTTAGCATGGCCAATCCACCTAACCTGCACATCTTTGGACTGTGGGAGGAAACCAGAGCACCCGGAGGAAACCCACACACACACTGGGAGAACGTGCAGACAGTGACCCAAGCGGGATTCGAACCTGAGACCCTGGAGCTGTGAATCAACAGTGTTACCGTGCTACCCATTAGCTGTTTGGTTTGAGAAACTGGGAGGAATAGCAGGGCACCCTCGCCTGTGAGTTTCCCATCGGCATGGGGTAGTTCAATTGGAAATCCCATTGACAAGCGGCAAGAAGACAGAATTCCACCGTCAGGGAACAGCACGCCGCGGTGAAACACGTGGCTCAGGAACTGGAGATTCCAGCTAGGGTTTGCAGCTCTGACCAGCAGAAGCAGGGAGGCTGTGATTTGTGTGTGGTTTGACCAATAGAGAGGCAGTTTCCTCTGATCACACCCAGAGGTCTATATCCCATTAATATTTGCTTGATTTTAACTTGAGGTACCTCCCATCAGGCGTTGTTTGGAGAGAATGCTGTAAATATTACATGTTGCGTTGACGTGTTTAAACAATTAGAATCACCGTTTTTCTGTTCCAAGTATTGGACCAGCACTGGGAGCCTTTCCATGTCCCACAATCCCACATAATGGAAAATGTGGCCCAGGAGATGGCAGTCCAGATTCCTGTTCCGGATCTCCCGTTGAATCCAGCTCCCGGAGCCCCGATCGTGACTGCAGCCCCTTCTCAACTCTTCCAACAATGTATGTCAAACAGAACAACAGCCGAACCCTGTATCAACTCATCCTGTCTTTGCTTTTTCTACTTAGAAACAAATATTTTTAAAAAGTTTTAGACAGTAAAGAAAGACTTGCATTTCTATAGGGCCCTTCAGAGCCAAAGACCATCCAAAGCACGTTATAGTTAATGAAGTACTTTTGAAGTGTCGTCACTGTTGAAATGTAGACCACAATGCGATATTGACTGGGAAATTGATTCTTCCTGATGTTGGAGGAGGGATAAATACTGGACAAGACATTGGGGAGAACTTTGTTCTTTTTCAAATAGAGCCATGTGATCTATCATACCACTGAGGGCAGATAGGACCTTGGTTTTAATATCTGATAGTGTAGCTGTCCCTCAGATTTGCCCCTCCAACTGCGCAGCGCTCCCTCCAGTAGCGCAGTGCTCCCTCAGTCCTGCAGTAAGACTGCCAGTCTGGATTATCAGCCCAGTCTGGATTATCGGCCGACATTTCTGCAGCCTTTTCTGAGTGAAGGACACGGACTGGGTGAAATGATGGCCTATTTTGCCTTACTTCTGTCAATAGGTCTTGGTCATCAGTCTCGAGACCAAACCTGAACTGCACCATTGCAGGATCATCCACTTCCCTCAGCTGCCAGAGCTAGAGGAGCAGTTAAGACCATCTTTGTACTGTAGCTCAGCCTTCAGTGGTTTGGGGGAACTACACAAACTCCCTCCCAGAACCATCACAAGATGCATTAAAACCTGCTGGCTTTTGTTTGGAAGGGACCATTCAGCCCCTCCAGCATATTCTGCCATTCAATTAGATCATGACAGATCTGTATCTTAATTCAATCTAGCTGTCTAGGTTTTATATAGCTGTACCGGTCATTATTAGGTCTCACAAAGAAGTTTAGAGGCTTGTATAAGAACAATATTTATTTCACAAGTAGTCTTACATTAACACTGCAATGAAATTACTGTGAAAAGCCCCTAGTTGCCACATTCCGAATAGACAGAAGGAGAATTCAGAATGGGTTTCCTCTGGGTGCTCCGGTTTCCTACCACAAGGAGGAAAGCACGGTAGCATAGCGGTTAGCACTGTGGCCTAACAACGCCAGGGTCCCAGATTCGATTCCCCGTTGGGTCACTGTCTGTGCGGAGTTTGCACGTTCTCCCAGTGTCTGCGTGGGTTTCCTCCCACAGTCCAAAGACGTGCAGGTTAGGTGGATTGGCCACGATAAATTGCCCTTAGTGACCAAAAAGGTTAGGAGGGGTTATTGGGTTATGGGGATAGGGTGGAAGTGAGGGCTTAAGTGGGTCGGTGCAGACTCGATGGGTCAAATAGCCTCCTTCTGCACTCTATGTTCTATGTTCACAA
Organism: Scyliorhinus torazame; assembly: GCF_047496885.1. Taxonomy (NCBI): domain Eukaryota; kingdom Metazoa; phylum Chordata; class Chondrichthyes; order Carcharhiniformes; family Scyliorhinidae; genus Scyliorhinus; species Scyliorhinus torazame. Next base: position 186,251,372 of record NC_092716.1, read on the forward strand.
GTCCTGAAAGATGTGCCGTTAGGTGAATTGGACATTCTGAATTCTCCCTCCGTGTTCCCGAACAGGCGCTGGAGTGTGGTGACTAGGGGCTTTTCACAGTAACTTCATTGCAGTGTTAATCTAAGCCTACTTGTGACAGTAATAAAGATTATTATTACTGATATTGCTCTTGAAAAGTCCCGGCTCTATTTTTAAAGTGGTGTCCCCTTGTTTTGGACTCTCCATCTGCCCCACAAAATCCTTTAAACATTTCCATTAGATCACCGTTCAATCTTCTATACAAGCCCAATCTATGCAACCCACCCTCAGAATGAAACCCATTTAGCCCTGGTATCATTCCTGAATCTGATATTACTGAATCTGCTCCATGCTCACTCTGAAGAAATTATCACCGGGTAAAATCAAAACCATTTGCTGATTAAACCTCTTGCTCTTTGTGCAGTTCCGAGAGATTTTGACATTACCATTTACTACCGCGGCAAAGGAGTCCTTCAAAGCACGGTTAACAACAGCCTGGGCTGTCGGCTTTATTATGATGAAGAGAATGGAAGATTTGCTCAGCTACAGCCTGTCAAGTTCCCAAGTACAGAGGAGATAAATGATTTGCAACAGAAAAGGTTCACCAATTGTCTCTTGTCAAACGTGGCAGGAGGGCTTCTCCTGGAGCATAAGAACGGAGATCTTTTCGGCAGGAGACTGGGGAAGTGCCAAGTCTTTTGGGTTCGATCAGAAGCATCAGAGAACGAGGATTCACAGAAACTGAACCGAGATCAGGAGATCAAACTATTCAGCCTGAAAAAATTTTTAATTGGTGAGTTACCTGCTGATTCAGTTTCTGTTGTAGAGCGTTAAGTAACCCTGGCTTCCACGTAACTCCCAAATGTTGAAGAGACGATCCAGTCTCCCACCCTCGCCTTGGAGAGTTTCTCCCCCCCCCCCCCCCCTCTCATAACCCCCCTCCCCGCCACCCACTTTCCTTCTCTGTGACCTGACCAAGATGCAGTGACTCGCATTCTGCCATGTCACCACTGCCCAAGTGCCACCTCCTGTGACCCTTACTCCTGTTTCTAACATCCCATTCAATTTTCTTTAATGACCACACGTTTTACGCAGCCAGAGACTTGTGTTTGTTTTGGAGGACTGTGCTTGTACGTGTTCTTAATGCCTTCCTCATTCCCCAGGGATGCTGGATAAATGCAACAGGCTCAGCCCTTCAAAAAACTGCCCCTCAAATTTGGGGGAAAGCCTTGAAATAAAAATCAGTTCATTAGAAAGAATTTCACGCAGTGCAGTCCCGGTGAGATGTGAGCCACACACAGTCCGGGGGGTAGGGCTGTGGAGCCAGGAGCCTCCATAGTAGGTGTGTTCACATGGCAGTCTGTCAGACTGCTGATCAGCCTTTGCTAATTGCAATGAATCCTCCCACTATCTCCGTGCTTTCCAATGAGGAGAATGAAGAATTGAGAACAATCACAGTATTTTTAAATCATTCTTTCATGGGATATGGCCGTCGCTGGTAAGGCAGGCATTTCTTACCCTTCCCAAATTTCCCTTGAACTGAGTGGCTTGCTGGGTCATTTCAGAGTGCAATTTAGAGTCACCATTTTTGTGGGTCTGGAGTCAAATGTAGGTCAGACCCGGTTAAGGACAGCAGATTTCCTAAAGGTGAACTAGATAATGGCTGATAACTGTCGTGTTAAGCACATTGAGATAGCACGGGCTGCAACTGAATGCAGCTATAACTGAAGGTCCTATTAACTATTAACACAGTTCTTAAATGAGTTCGGCTCGCCTGCTAATCTAACTGTAGTAACTCAGTCTAACTAAACCAGCCTGCTCTAAGCCACTTGTTGGGTGTGATGCTGCTGATCAACCCTGATGTACTCTCTAGATGTCTGTCTGCAGAAAGAGGCAGGGTGTGAGTGCCTCATCCCTTTTATAGTGGAAACCACCCCCAAGTGTTCTGCCTGCTGATTGGTTATGTCCTGTTCTCTGTGTTCATTAGCTGCCTGTCTGTATCTCATTATGTGCATGTCTGCATATCAAGACATCTCCCCTTTTGAAATGTTTTTCTGTAGCATATGTGAAAGTATTTACATGTGTAGACCGAAAAACTAACTTATTTACATACAATGGCAGATGGGAACATAAGTACAGCCTGTCGAACAACAGCAGCTGGAGCTGACCAGCATCCATCAGGTAGCTTGATCCGAACAGCATCCGCCAGGGATAACACGGGCAAATCGGTGGCATGAGCGTCATAGCCCTGCTTTTGCCGGTCCCTGAGTTTCTGCGCCTTCTGCAGCACCAGGAAGTGATCCAGATCAGGCAAGTGTATGGCTGGAAGAGTCGTCCGCGGGTCTCTGTTCATCAGGAGTTGAGCCGGTGACAGGCCGGTAGACAGAGGGGTTGCCCTGTACGCAAGCAGCGCAAGGTTGACATCCGAAGCAGAATCCGCGGTCTTGCAGATGAGCTGCTTTACGATGTGCACCCGTTTCTCAACCTTCCCGTTGGACTGCGGGTAGTGTGGGCTGGAAGTGACGTGATGAAACTGATATCACTGGGCAAATCTTGACCACTCTTGGCTGCTGAAGCAGGGACCATTGTCACTCATGACAGTGAGGGGAATACCATGCCTGGAGAACGTCTCCTTACAGGCCTTGATGACGGTCTTGGATGTGAGGTCTGAGAGTTTCACAACTTCTGGGTAGTTGGAAAAATAATCAATGATTAACACATAATCACAACCATTGGCGTGAAAGAGGTTGATGCCCAGCTTGGAACATGGGGAGGTCACGATTACGTGCTGCTGAAGCGTCTCCTTGCTCTGTGCTGGCTGGAAGCGCTGACAGGTCAGACAGTTGAGGACCATATTTGAGATGTCCTGACTAATCCCAGGCCAGTAGACAGCTTGCCTGGCTCTGCGCCTGCACTTCTCAACATCCAGATGTCCCTTGTGGATTTGCCGGAGCACCAAGCTCTGGAGACGGAGTAGAATGACAATGCGGTCCAGCTTGAGGAGGATACCATCAACCACCATCAGGTCGTCCTTCACATTGAAGAATTGAGGGCACTGCCCTTTTTGCCAGCCATTGGCGAGGTGGCGCATGACACGCTGCAGAAGAGGGTCTTTGGCTGTCTCGTCGCGAATGCGGATCACCTTTTCATCCGACGCCGGGAGGTTGCTGGCCCACAGCTGCACCTGTGATTCGATCTGTTGGATGAATGCTGGCGGGTCAGCAGGCAAGGTTATGGAGTGGGACAGGGCATCCGCAATAATGAGCTCCTTGCCAGGCGTGTACACGAGCTCAAAGTCGTACCGTCTGAGTCTGAGGAGGATGCGATGCAGCCGGGACGTCATGTTGTTCAGGTCCTTGTGGATAATGTGGACCAGAGGCCTGTGGTCCGTCTCGACGGTGAACGTGGGCAGGCCGTAGACATAATCGTGGAACTTGAGAATTCCAGTGAGAAGGCCCAGGCATTCCTTTTCAATTTGGATGTACTGCTGCTCGCTGGGTGTCATCGCCCGTGATGCGCAGGCAACCGGTGCCCAGGATGAGGTGTCATCGCGCTGGAGCAACACCGCGCCGATGACGTCCTGGCTCGCATCTGTCGAGATTTCTGTTTCCCTGTCCGGGTCCAAAAAAAGCCAACACGGGTGCAGTGGTGAGCTTGGCTTTCAGCTCCAACCACTCTGCTTGATGAGCTGCCTGCCACTCAAAGGCAGTGGACTTTTTCACCAGGTGTCTGAGGGTCGTGATGTGTGAGGCCAGGGGTGAGATTCTCCGACCCCCTGCCGGGTCGGAGAATCGCTGGGGGCTGGCATGAATCCCGCCCCCGCCAGTTGCCGAATTCTCCGGCACCGGAAATTCGGTGGGGGCGGGAATCACGCCGCAACGCCCCCCCCCCCCCCCCCCCCCCCCCCCCCCCCCCGTGATTCTTCGGCCCGGATGGCCCGAAGTCCCGCCGCTAAAATGCCTGTCCCGCCGGCGTAGATTAAACCACCTACCCTACCGGCGGGACAAAGCGGCGTGGGCGGGCTCCGGGGTCCTGGGGGGGGGGGGGGGGGGGCGCGGGGTGATCTGGCCCCGGGGGGGGGGTGCCCCCACGGTGGCCTGGCCCGCGATCGGGGCCCACCAATCCACGGGCGGGCCTGTGCCGTCGGGGCACTCTTTCCCTTCCGCCTTCGCCACGGTCTCCACCATGGCGGAGGCGGAAGAGACTCCCTCCACTGCGCATGCGCGGGAATGCCGTCAGCAGCCGCTAACGCTCCCGCGAATGTGCCGCCCGGAGATGTCATTTCCACGCCAGCTGGCGGGGCACCAAAGGCTTTTTCCGCCAGCTGGCGGGGCAGAAATCCGTCCGGCGCGGGCCTCGCCCCTTAAGGTTGGGGTTCGGCCCCCCAAGATGTGGAGCATTCCGCACCTTTGGGGCGGCGCGATGCCCGACTGATTTGCGCCGTTTTGGGCGCCAGTCGGCGGACATCGCGCCGATACCGGAGAATTTCGCCCCAGGTTTGGGATAAACCTTCCCAAAAAGGTTTTTTTAACCAAACTATTTTAATGAGGTATTTTTGGCATTACAAGCAACAACAGTATAAAAACAATGTACAAACAACAATAAACATAGTGCAAACACTGACTCCCATCCTGCCAAGACCCGCCTATTTCACCCCCGATTCTATGCTACCCTAGCCCCCCCCTGCTGACGATTAATTCTCCGCGAAGAAGTCGATGAATGGTTGCCACCTCCGGGTGAACCCTAACACTGACCCTCTCAAGGTGAACTTAATCTTCTCCAGGCCGAGAAAGCTCGCCATGTCGGTTAACCAGGCCTCCGACTTCGGGGGCTGTGAGTCCCTCCAAGCTAATAGTATCCGTCTCCGGGCTACCAGGGAGGCAAAGGCCAGAACATCTGCCTCTTTCTCCTCCTGGACTCCCGGATCTTCCGACACCCCAGAAATCGCCACCTCGGGACTCATTGCCACCCTTGTTTCAATATTCTGGACATGACGTCCGCAAACCCCTGCCAATATCCCCTAAGCTTTGGACACGCCCAGAACATGTGGACATGGTTCGCTGGTCCACCCGCACATTTTACACACCTGTCCTCCACCCCAAAGAATCTACTCATCCGGGCCACTGTCATATGGGCCCGGTGTGCCACCTTGAAGTGGATCAAGCTGAGCCTTGCGCATGTAGCGGTCGTGTTGACTCTGCTCAACGGGTCCGCCCATAAGCCGTCCTCCGTCTCTCCCCCAAGTTCCTCCTCCCACTTACACTTCAACTCCTCGGTCTGCGTCTCCTCCGCCCCCATGAGTTCTTTGTAGATGTCCAGGACACTACCCTATCCTGGATCCCCCTTAGTGGCAGGAGTGGGAAGGATGATACCTGCCTGCGCAGAAAGTCCCGCACATGTAAATATCTGAAGTCGTTCCCTCTTGCCAACCCAAACTTCTCCTCCAGCACCCTCAAGCTAGGGAAGCTCCCTTCCAGGAACAGGTCCCCCATCCTCTCAATTCCCGCCCTTCGCCATACTCGAAACCCCCCATCCAGGCTCCCCGGGGCAAACCAGTGATTGTCACATATTGGGGACCAGACCGATGCTCCATCTGCTCCAGCGTACCTCCTCCACTGACCCCAGATCCTCAAGGCCGCCACCACCACGGGGCTGGTGGAGTACCTCGCCGGCAGGAACGGCAGAGGTGCCGTTATCAACGCCCCCAAGCTGGTGCCCCTACATGAAGCTGCCTCCAACCGCTCCCAAACCGACCCCGCCCCCACCACCCACTTCCTTATCATAGCAATATTGGCCGCCCAGTAATTCCTGAAGTTTGGCAGGGCATGCCCCCCCTCCCCCCGGTTCCTCTTGAGCATCACCGTCGTCACTCGCGGGGACTTACCCACCCAGACAAACCCCAAAATGATTTTGTTAATCCTGTTAAAAAGGGATGAAAATTGGGAGGCATTGGAATACAAATAAAAATCTCGATAGAACTGTCATCTTAACCGCCTGCACCCTCCCAGCCAGCGACAGAGGTAGCGCATCCCATCTCTGGAACTCGCCCCTCATCTGCTCGACCAACCGGGACAAGTTCACCTATGTTCCACACCACCCCATCCCCCCCCACCCCCAATCAGCCCCTTGACACTCTCGCGCAATTGTCAGCGGCTCTACAGCTAACGCAAACAGCAGTGAGGAGAGGGGGCATCCCTGTCTTGTCCCCCGGTGCAGTCTAAAATAGTCCGAGGTTGTCCTATTCGTCCTTACACTAGCCTCCGGGGCCTGGTACAGCAGCCTGACCCAGTCGATAAAGCCCCTACCGATCCCAAATCGTCCCAGCACCTCCCATAGATAGTCCCACTCCACCCGGTCGAACGCCTTCTCCGCATCCATGGCCACCACTACCTCAACCTCCCTACTCTCCGGGGGCATCATAATCATGTTGAGCAGCCTTCTTATATTGGCCGCCAACTGCCTGCCCTTGACAAACCCGGTTTGATCCTCCGTAATCACATCCGGCACACAGTCTTCAATCCTGGAGGCCAAAACTTTGGCCAGCACCTTAGCGTCCACATTGAGCAGTGAGATCGGCCTACAAGACCCACATAGCTTCGGGTTCTTGTCCCGCTTCAATATGAACAAAATAGTGGCCTGTGACATCGCGGGGGCAGCACCCCTCTGTCCCTTGCCTCATTGAAAACCTTGACCAGCAACGGCCCTAAAATCCCCGAGAACTTCTTATAGAACTCCACCGGATACCCGTCCGGCCCCCGGGCTTTACGCGACTGCATTGCCTTCAAGCCCTCAGCTATTTCTTCGGCCCTGATCGGAGCCCCCAGCCTGTCCACCAGCTCCCTGTCCATCCTTGGGAAGCTCAGTCCATCCAAAAAGCGTCTCATCCCCTCCGGCCCCGTGGGGGGTTCCGAGCGATAGAGTCTGCTGTAAAAGTCCCTGAACGCCCTGTTTAGCCCAGCCGCGTCCCCTACCAGATTCCCATCCCCATCAACCACCCTCTCTATTCCCCTGGCCACCTCCCTCTTCCCAAGCTGCTGTGCCAGCATTCTGCTGGCCTTCTCCCCATGTTCATAAAACGCCCCCCTCGCCTTTCTAAGCTGCTCCACTGCCTTACCTGTGGACAACACCCCGAACTCAGCCTGCAGCCTCCGACGTTCCCTTAACAGTTCCACCCCCGGAGTTGCCGCATACCTCCTATCTATCTGTAGGATCTCCTTACCCAGTTGGTCCGTCTCTGCCCTATCCGTCCTGTCCCTATGAGCCCGGATCGAGAGCAGCTCCCCTCTCACCACTGCTTTCAGCACCTCCCAGATCACCGCTGCGGAGACTTCCCCCATGTCATTAACCTGAAAATAGTTCTGCATGCACTTCCTCACCCTCGCACGCCGCCTCATCCGCCAACAAGCCCACGTCCAACCTCCATTGTGGGCTCTGGAAGCTCTCCTCACTGACCTGCAGTTCCACCCAGTGTGGGGCATGATCCGAAATAGTGATGGCCGAGTACCCCGAGACCACCGCCCCCCGCCAGCAAATCCCCGCTCAAAATGAAAAAGTCAATCCGGGAATAAACCTTGTGAACATGCGAATAAAAAGAAAACTCCTTCCCCATTGGCTGCTTAAACCTCCATGGGTCAACCCCGCCCCCCCCATCTGCTCCATGAACCCTATCAGTTCCCTTTGCCATTGCTGGCACCCTCCCCATTTTCGAACACGACCGGTCCAGGCCGGGGTCGGTGACTGTATTAAAATCCCCTCCCATCACCAACTTGTGCGAGTCCAGGTCAGGTATCTTCCCCAGCAACCTCTTTATAAATTCTACATCGTCCTAGTTTGGCGCGTACACGTTAACCAAGACTACCTTCCTCCCCTCCAGCTTACCGCTAACCATGACATAACGACCCCCACCCCCCACCCCCCCCGGTCCGAGACTACTGCCCACTTGGAATTGCACCCGCTTATTGATTAAAATCGCCACCCTTCTAGTCTTGATGACCAGCCCCGAATGAAAAACCTGACTGACCGTGGGTTTCCTCCGGGTGCTCCGGTTTCCACCCACAGTCCAAAGATGTGCAGGTTAGGTGGATTGGCCATGCTAAATTGCCCTTAGTGTCCAAAATTGCCCTTCGTGTTGGATGGGGTTACTGGGTTATGGGGATAGGGTGGAGGTGTGGACCTTGGAGAGGGTGCTCTTTCCAAGAGCCGGTGCAGACTTGATGGGCCGAATGGCCTCCTTCTGCACTGTAAATTCTATGAAAGCCGGAATCGAACCTGGGACCCTGGAGCTGTGAAGCAATTGTGCTATCCACCATGCTACCATACTCCCTTCCCTTCCGTCCATCGAAACCACTTCCCTCATCAAACCGAGACCGAATAATCTCCCAATTACCATAGGAACCCAAAATGAAAAACCCGCAAAGAACCCCCCAATAGTGCAAATCAGAGTAATAAAAAGTAAAAATCCACCCCCAACAAAACACCAAAAACCCATAGAAACCGAATAACTTTTACTTTCCCACCTCCACACTCAGGTCTTGATAGACCCGCAATATGCTCTTGTCCCATTTGCAGTTCCTAGTACGCTTGGCCCACTGGAGAACACCGTCCTTATCCAAAAATCTGTGGAACCGGACCACCATCGCCTTTGGGGGGTCCCCCGGCCGTGGCTTCCTCGCCAGCGCTCTGTACGCCCTGTCCACCTCCAACAGTCGGGGAAAAGCCCCCTCCCCCAGAAGCTTCTGAAACATACTCGCCACAAACCCGCCAACACCAGCCCCATCAGGGAGACTGACAATTCTTAAGTTCTGCCGACGAGCTCTGTTCTCCAGGTCGTCTACCTTCTCCAGCAGCTCTTTTGCTGATCCTTCAGCATCCCCACCTCTAGTTCGACACCGTTTGGTGCTCCTCCTGGTCCGCCAGCACTTTCTCCAGCTTCTGAATCATCCGATCCTCGGCATCCAGCCTGCGCTCCAGCCACTCGATCGACTCCTTTATCGGGCGGTTTCTGTCTGGCAAAGCCCCCTTGGATGACCTGCATCAGCTCCTCTGTCGATGGCTGGGCCGTCGCAGCAGCGGTCCGAACATCAGCCATATTGTCTTCAGCTGCCACCTCCACCCAGCCCTTGCTTATCTTTTGATTTCTTCCTTTTCGGTCCCTTGGGGTTCTCTGTTCCATGCACCACTATGTGGGTCCAGAGCCTAATCGTCTGCGCCTTCAAAGCCAAAACTCAAAACCACAGAAAAGTCAGGGAAAAAGGTCCAAAAGCCCGGCCAATGCGGGAGCCACCAAATGTGCGACGTACTCCCTCATAGCTGCCACCGGAAGTGACTTGCCCAAAAAGTTTACTATGCCTACGAAGCGCAGCACCATCTTGTCTTCAGGGGTCTTCATGGCTTCGGTGGCTTTGACCTTCTCTGTATCCGGGCGCACGCCCTGCTGAGATATCTGGTCACCTAAGAACTTAAGTGTCGACATGCCAAAGCAACACTTGGCCCTGTTCAGCTTGAGGCCATTGGCATGGACATGGCGGAATAACTGCTGGAGACGAGAGATGTGCTCTTTGGGGGTTGTGGACCATATGATTAAGTCGTCCACATACACACGAACCCCTTCAATGCCCTCCATCATTTGCTCCATGATTCTATGGAAGATCTCCGAGGCCAAGACAATGCCGAACGGCATGCGATTATCGCAGTATCTGCCAAACGGTGTGTTGAAGGTGCAGAGCCTTCTGCTGTACTCATCCAGCTGGATTTGCCAGAATCCATGTGACGCATCTAACTTTGTGAAAAACCGGGCGTGCGCCATCTCACTTGTGAGTTCCTCCCGCTTCGGGATGGGGTAGTGTTCCCGCATTATATTCTGGTTGAGATCCTTGGGATCAATGCAGATGCGCAGCTCCCCCAAAGAACAAAGAAAAGTACAGCACAGGAACAGGCCCTTCGGCCCTCCAAGCCCGTGCCGACCATGCTGCCCAACTAAACTACATCCCCCGATGGACTTTTTACACATACCATCGAGCTGACCCAGTCAGTCGGTTCTGTAACTTTGGAGATGATGTCCTGGGCCTGAAGATCTTTTAGCTGCGCCTTCAGGCGCTCCTTCAGTGGAGCCGGGACCCGACGTGGTGCGTGGACCACAGGCATGGCATCAGGTCGTAGCAGGATCTTGTACCGATATGGCAGAGTGCCCATCCCGTCAAACACATCCAGATACTGAGCGAGGATGTCGTCAATGCCGGCTTGAAGATCCACGTTGGGGGAGGTCATTGTGTAGACCCGCTGCACAAGGTTTAGCTGCTTGCATGCATGTGTGCCGAGCATGGAGGCCTTGTCTGGCTTGACAATTTCAAACCTTAGCTTTGCGTGAATGCTCCTGTTGGAGACCAGCAGATGGCAGGATCCCAGTGCTGTGATGGCATTGCCGTTATAGTCTAGGAGCTGGCAGGCTGCTGGAAGGAGCATGGGTGGCTTCTTGATGCGATTGAAATCTGCCTGTGAAAGGAGATTGGCAGAAGCACCGGTGTCCAGCTTGAACTGGATAGAGCATTGATTTACTTGTATCACCGCATGCCATTCGTCCGCAGAATCCACAGTGAGGATGGACAGGCTTTGTGATTATGTCGGTGATCATGTTCACGTGTGAAACTGATGCCCACACGGTAGGGACACTCCAGGCAATTGTCCGCTGGATCCGTTGTACTGCCAGGATCAGAATCCTGTAAACCTTGTTGGACACTCCGAACGCGCCTGCGTTGGAATTGGGAGCGCTGGCCCTTGACTGGTGGTGCAGACCTGCACAAGGCTACATAGTGTCCAGGCTTTCCGCAATTTAAACATCGCCTGCCTCTTGCAGGACAGTGTTTCTTTAAGTGGGCGGTGCCGCAATTCGGGCACGTCATGACGTCGTCACGCTCCGTGCGTCGTTGCACATGCGCAGTGCGGTCGGCAGACGTTCGCACCTGCGCAGTGTGGTGATCAGCCGCTTCGTTATCCCATTCGCATCGCGCATGCGTGGGGCTCCGGGAAAATCGCGCGAGATGGCCGCTTTCACCAATGTTGAGGCGCTGCATCCGGGCGATAGCCTGCACACTCTCTGCCTCGTGGCAGGCAAGTTTCTCAGTTTCAGCCGATTTGTATTGGGAATACCGATTTTTGGCGTGCTCATGCACTGTACATGTTTCACTCGCGGCTGACAGGGTCATATGCTTGATTTTTAAAAAGCTGCTCTCTGAGGATCAGAGTGAACTCCAAAAACAATTTGGTCTCTGATCATGGAGTCAGCAATATCACCAAAGTTGCAGGACAGCGCTAGTAGACGGAGATTAGTTAAGAAGGAGTTGAAAGATTCATCTTTACCTTGTAGGTGCTGTTTGAATATATAGCGCTCGAAGATTTCATTGGTGTCCACTTCACAGTGACTACAAACTTTTCCAGGATGGTCTGAAACTTTGTCTTGTCCTGGCCTTCGGTGAAGTTAAACGCGTTGAAGAGTTGGATGGCTTGATCCCCCGCAGTTGAGAGGAGATGCACGATCTTTCTTGCATCAGACGCACCCTCGAGGTCAGAGGCTTCGATGTACAGCAGAAACCTTTGCTTGAAAGTCCACCAGTTGGCACTGAGATTGCCGGAGGTCTGCAGCTGTTGAGGAGCCTGGATCTTCTCCATGGTGCCGGGATACATTTGCTGGTTGTCACGGAACAGATTGAGGTAAACCACCTAGGGATAGCAGTCTACTGGTACCATGTCGTGTTCAGCACACTGAGGTAACACGGGCTGCAACTGGATGCAGCTATAACTGAAATATACTCCAGACCTTGAAGTTAGTTCAATTTGATTTATTGAACCTGCCACACAGCTCAGTTCTCTGTGAGTTCCACTCTCTGCTAACCTAAGTGTGATTACTCTGTCTGACTGAACCAGACTAGCTCTTAGCCAAGTGCTGTCGGTGTTATGTGATATATACACCCTGACTCACTCTGTAAATGTCCCCAGTGGAAAGAGGCAGAGTGTGAGTGCCTCGTGTCTTTTATAGTGGGAAACCACCCCCAAGTGTTCTGCCTGCTGATTGGTTATGTCCTGTTCTCTCCTGTTCTCTGTGTTCATTAGCTGCCTGTCTGCATATCATGACAATAACTAAGACTCGGGTGGGATTTTTCCCACCGGTGGGATCATCCGGTCCTGTTGAAGGTGGACACACCCCACTCTCTAGTGGGCAAGTTTTGCAAAATGCCACTGACATCGGCAGAACTGGAAGATATAATCCACTTTGTCCACAATCTGTCTGAGATGAAAGTGAAAGGGATGCTGGATTTACACCCTGCCCAACTCCCCAACTCCTCACTGGAATTAAGAAGCAGAAAGAATCTCAAACAGCTGAAGAAGTGGGCAAACAAGGGCAGTGTAGAAGCTGCTGCTGAGGACAACTTGGCCGATGTCCGGACCCCGAGGCAGACAGCCCAGCCAACAATGGAACATCTGTTGAAGGTCATCCAAGAGGGCTTTACTGCTTTGAAGCGGGACAGTTTACATCCGATCCAGAAGTCTATCGAGCGCCTTGAGCATAGGCTGGATGTCCAGGATCGTACGATCGAGAAGCTGGGAAAGGTGCTGGAGGAGCAGGAGGATCACCAAACGGTGGTGGAGGCGGAGTGGAGAGGCTGAAGGACCAGCAAAAAAGGCTCCTCGAAAAGGTGGAGAACCTGGAAAATCGGTCTCGTCGGCAGAATTTGAGAATCGTTGGTCCCCCGGAGGGGGCTGAGGGAGAGGATGCCGCAGCGTATGCGGCGGGCATAGAACATAGAATAGAGAACGATACAGTGCAGTATAGGCCCTTCGGCCCACGATGTTGCACCGAAACAAAAGCCATCTAACCTACACTATGCCATTATCATCCATATGCTTATCCAATAAACTTTTAAATGCCCTCAATGTTGGCGAGTTCACTACTGTAGCAGGTAGGGCATTCCACGGCCTCACTACTCTTTGCGTAGAAGAACCTACCTCTGACCTCTGTCCTATATCTATTACCCCTCAGTTTAAAACGGGCATGTTCCAGAAGCTGTTGGGAGATGATGTCTTCCCGCGCCCGGTGGAAGTGGACAGGGCGCACAGGGTGCTGGCGAGGCAGCCGCGAACAGGGACCCCCCCCTGAGCGATGGTGGTCCTGTTTCACAGGTTCCTGGACAAGGAGTGGGTGCTACAATGGGCCAAGCGCATGCGGAACTGCCATTGGAATAACAGTGTCTTGCGCATCTACCAGGACCTGAGCGTGGAGGTGGCCAGAAGAAGGGCAGGCTACAGGCAAGTCAAAGAGATTCTGTTTAAGAAGCAGGTGAAGTTTGGGCTGCTGTACCCGGCGCACCTGTGGGTCACACACGAGGGACGGCGCCATTACTTTGAGGAGCCCGAGGATGCAATGGACTTCGCCAAGAAAGAAGGGCTGGTGCCGAACTGAGGACTTTTTGGACTTGGGTTAATAAGACACTGAGCAATGTTTACACATTTTTCTGGTGCTAGTGTTTTTCTTTTTCTTTTTTTCCTGGTTTTTCTGTTTCCCTCCTGTACTTGAGTTTTTGTTGGGATAAAAGAGGGAGGTTAAGGTATATGGTGCTGGGGGCTTTTTGTGTTTGGATCGGGGTGGTTGGAATATTCTGTTTTATTTGATTTGCACTAGCGTTGGGGTTCTCTTTGTTTCTCGTATTGCTCGTTTCTTTTCTGAGCAATTGCTCGAGGATGGCTGGTTTGGGGAAGTGGTGTTGATGGGCGGGCGGGGGGGGCGGGGGGGGGGTGGTGGATGGGTCAGAGGGAACAATAGGTGGAAGACTTGTTGGCGCCGGAGTCGAGAGTCACCAGGCTAGCTGGGTGAGCTGGTCTACGGAAGCCAGGTTGGGGGGGGGGGTGTATTTAGTTAATTTATGGCAGGGGTTAGGTTACAGGGTGTTGTTGCTGGGGGGGGGGTTAGTTGTTCTGCTGACGAGGGAGGGACTTGGGTGCGGGAGCATGGAGGAGGTGGGGGCTGCCAGGAGGCGGGCCAGGGGAAGCGCGACACAGCGGCTGGGGGCGGCCCCAAGAAAGGGGATGGCTGATTGGCGGGGGGGGGGGGGGGGGGGGGTTGGGGGCACGGTGCCCCTCAACCAGGCTGATCACCTGGAACGTTAGAGGGTTAAACGGGCCAGTAAAGAGGGCACAGGTGTTTGCGCATCTGAGGGTGCTTAAAGCGGACATGATAATGCTTCAGGAGACACATCTGAAAGTAGCTGACCAGGTCAGATTGAGGAGGGGCTGGATTAGCCAGGTCTTCCACTCGGGGCTGGACACTAATACCAGGGGTGGGGTCACGATTTTGGTCAACAAACGGGTGCAATTTGAGGCGGGCAGCACAATCTCGGATGGGGAGGCAGGTTTGTCATGGTGAGTGGCAAGCTTGAGGGGATGAGGGTGGTCTTAGTCAATGTATATGCCCCAAATTGGGACGATATGGACTTCATAAAGAGACTGCTGGGGAAGATACCTGACCTGTACTCGCACAGGCTGATTATGGGAGGGGATTTTAACACAGTCCTTGACCCCGGCCTAGACCAGTCGTGTTCAAGAACGGGTAAGATGCAGGCTATGGCGAATGAACTGAGGGGGTTCATGGAGCAAATGGGGGGGGGGGGGATGATCCATGGAGGGCTAGTCGGCCGACGGGGAGGGAGTTTTTGTTCTATTCACATGTCCGTAGGATGTATTCCCGAATTGATTTTTTTCATCATGAGCAGGGATTTGTTAGCGGGGGTGACAGACGTAGAATATTCGGCGATCACTATTTCGGACCATGCCCCGCACTGGGTGGATCTGCAGGTCTGCAAGGAAAGTTTTCAGCGCCCTCAATGGAGGCTGGAGGTCGGTTTGTTGGCAGACGAGGCGGTGTGTGAGAGGGTGAGGAAATGTATGCAAAACTACCTGCAGGTCAATGACACGGGGGAAATCTCAGCTGCGGTGCTCTGGGAGGCGCTGAGGGCAGTGGTGAGAGGGGAGCTGATTTCGATCAGAGCACATAGGGACAGGACGGACAGGGCAGAAACGGACCGACTGATAAGGGAGATCATAGAGATAGACAGGAGATATGCGGAGTCCCCGAGGGCAGAGCTATTAAGGGAACGACGAAGGCTACAGGCTGAGTTTGGGGTGTTGTCCACAGGTAAGGCTGTGGAGCAGCTTGGGAAGGCGAGAGGTGTGATTTACGAGCACTGGGAGAAAGCCAGTAGAATGCTGGCACAGCAACTGAGGAAGAGTGAAGCGGCCAGGGAACTAGGGAAGATAGTCGACGAGGGGGGGGAAACTTGGTAGGAGATCTGGCAGGGCTGCCCCCCCCCCCCGGGGCGGGAGGGAATGAGACGCTTTCTTGATGAACTGACCTTCCCAAAAGTGGGCATGGGATTGGTAGATGGGTTGGGGGCCCCGATCAGGACTGAAGAAATACTGGTGGGCTTGAGGGCCATGCAAATCGGTAAAGCCCCGGGGCCGGATGGGTATCCGGTGGAGTTTTACAAAAGGTTCTCCGAGATAGTGGGGCCGGTGCTGGCTAGGGTTTTTAATGAGGCAAGAGACAGAGGAGTGTTAACCCCAACAATGTCATAGGCCACCATCTCCCTGATATTGAAACGGGACAAAGTCCCAGAGGCATGTGGGTCCTATAGGCCGATCTCTCTGCTCAACGTGGATGCTAAAATTCTGGCCAAGCTCTTGGCGGCTAGGATTGAGGACTGTGTGCCAGACGTCATTATGGAAGATCAAACCTGGGTTTGTCAAGGGCAGGCAGCTGGTGGCCAACCTAAGAAGGCTGCTGAATGTGATCATGATGCCCTCGGAGAGTAGGGAGATAGAGGTAGTTGTGGCAATGGATGCTGAGAAGGCTTTCGAAGGGGGGGGTGGGGGGGAAATGTGTGGAACAGAGTTTCATTGTACGCCGACGACCTGCTCTTGGACATCACGGATCCAGTGGCTGGGATGGATGAAATCATGGGAATTCTGAAAGAATTTGGCCGGTTCGCAGGGTACAAACCAAACATGGAAAAGAGTGAGTTGTTTGTAGTCCAGGCGAGGGGCCAGGAGGGTAGGTTAAGGGGGCTGCCATTCAGGTTAGTGGGGGTCGCCTGCACAAGTTGAACTTGTCTCGGTTGGTGGAGAAAATGAGGGCTGAGTTCCAGAGGCGGGATGTGCTCCCACTGACACTAGCGGGGAGAGTGCAGACGGTTAAAATGACAAGCCTCCTGAGACTCCTGTTTGTTTTCCCGTGCCTCCCCATTTTCATTCCGCAGTCTTTTTTCAAGAAGGTTAATAAAATGATTATGGGATTTGTGTGGGCGGGAAAGTCCCCACGGGTGAAGAGGGTGATGCTCGAGAGGAACCGAGGGGAAGGGGGGCTGGCGCTGCCAAACTTCAGTAATTACTACTGTACAGCTATGATGATAAGGAAGTGGACGGTGGGAGCGGGGTCGGTTTGGGGGCGGGTGGAGGCAGCTTCGTGCAGGGGGACCAGTTTGGCAGCCCTGGTTACGGCGCCCCTGCCGCTCCCGCTGGCACGGTACTCCACCAGCCCTAAAGTGGTGGCGGCTTTGTGGATCTGGGGCCAATGGAGAAGGCATGTGGGGGGAATGGGAGCATCGGTTTGGTCCCCAATTTGCGCCAATCACCGGTTTGCTCCGGGGAATATGGACGGTGGGTTCCTAGCATGGCGGCGGGCTGGGATTGAGAGGATGGGGGATTTGTTCTTGGAAGGGAGCTTCCCGAGCATGAGGGCGTTAGAGGAGAAATGTGGGCTGGCGAGAGGGAATGAGTTTGGGTACCTGCAAGTGCGGGATTTTCTACGCAGACAGATTCCGTCCTTCCCATGCCAGCCACTCAGGGGGACCCAGGACAGGGTAGTGTCCAGTGGATGAGTGGGGGAGGGGAGGGTCTCGGATATATATAATTTTTTAAAAAAAACAAATTTGTAACATTTCCAGAGAGATCACAGGGCCTATGCAAAGGGCCTTAACATAGTGAAAACAAACAGTGGGAAAGAATAAACATGTTAACAAAACATTTCCCCTATCAACTCTGTTTGTCATGCCCCACGTGTTCAACTAAACTAATGTGGCTCTAAACCCCCCCCCCAACTCGGGTGCTGCTGCTATCGGTTTCCTGCTCCGCTCCCTGAGAGTCCGCAGCGACTCTCTCCCTCAGGGGATCCCACGACACCCCTCCCCCTTGCCCCTTAAGTCTCCTCTGCTCCCCTTCCCGTCGGCCCCACCCTAACCTCTCCCACCCCTCCCCCCGAGGCCTGACCTGCCAGGCCAGCCCCACGCCTGGCCCTAGCCTGCCCCTCCTCCTACTCTCCCTGGTGCCCCCTGACCTACGCTAGCTACGCTGACCCCTGCCCTTGGCGCCTGTCGGTCTCCTACCCGATCACTCGGGCCCTCCCCTCACAGACCAAGGACCCATTAACCTGATCGTATCTCCCCGTGCCCTTCCATGTCCCCTGACCAGCCCCTAGCCTATCCCCCTCTCCGAAGCCCCGATCTCCTGCCAAAAGGTACCAAGCGTGGGACCCCCTTTGCAGGGCCTCTCTCTTTACCCCCCCCCCCAATGCAATCTCCCACAAACACCCCACACAGTGCGCCCTCTAGCCTCTGCTCCCTGTCCCGGCTGAAAACTATCTTGGATATAACATTACAGTACAGGATAATCTAACAAATCGCCGCCACATAAAAGTTCTGAGAGCCCAGAGTCCCTTAGTTCAAGTCCAGCTTCTTTCAAGAAAAAAAAAATCACTCCTAAACAGAGCAAGTTAGGTTAGCAGACCGCCACCACTGTACAGCACTGAAAAAACTAAGTTCCCTTTAGTTCAAGTCCAGCTTCTTTTCTTTGCTAAAAGTACAAACCTGCTCCGGTGTCTCAAAATAGTAGTGGAGTTTCTCAAACGTAACCCACAGCTTCGCAGGATACAGCATTCCAAACCTCACCTCCTTTTTGAAGAGGGCTGCCTTTACCTTGATGAATCCTGCACGCCTCGTGGCCAGCTCCGTTCCAAAGTCCTGGTAGATGCGCACCTCGCAATTCTCCCTTCTGCTGCTCCTCTCCGCCTTGGCCCATCGCAGCACACGATCCCTGTCGGCAAGCCGGTGAAAGCAGACCACCAAGGCCCTCGGTCGGTGGCCCGTCCTGGGCTTCCTTGCGAGGGCTCTATGCGCTCCATCCAACTCCAGGGGTTAAGGGAAGGCTTCCGGCCCCATCAGTGCCTCGAGCATACCTTTCACGTATGCACCCACATCTGACCCCTCGCAGCTCTCGGGGAGGCCAATGATCTTCAAATTCTGCCTCCTGGCTCTGTTCCCCAGCTCTTCAAGCTGCTCTTGCATCCTCCTCTGGCGGGCGTTCAGCTCTTCCACCTCGTGCTCCAGCTCCGCCACCGTGTCTGTCTGGCTGGAGAGCTTCCCCTCGACCTCCCTGAGTGCCTTCTCCTGGACCATCTGCGCTTCGACCATTTGGTCCATTACCGCCCTCATCGGGTCCAACGTGTCCCTCTTCAATTCGGCGAAGCAGTTCTTAAAAAACTCCATCTGCTGCTCCCTTGGCCAGTGAGCCTCCGCTCCCTGGTCCCTGCCATCCGCCATGTTTCGCCTCCCGGCCTGGGGTCCCCGCTGTTCCCGCTTCGAGCCCTGCCGCTCCACTCGACCACTTCTGGTCCAGCTGCTCATACCCCGGGGGGAAGCCTCTTCCCTATCATCTCCTCAACCTACCAGGTCGCAGGTCCTGCAAAAGTCCGTTTAACAGGTCCGTTTGCCCGTCGCGGGCGGGAATGATCCGACCTGCTTCCTCAAGGGCGCCACCGGAAGTCCGACTCCGATATATATAAAGAACTTATGGGAGCAGAGGAGTCAAAGACCGAGGAGCTGAAGTTTAAGTGGGAAGAGGAGCTCGGAGGGGAGATAGAAGAGGGCCTATGGGCGGGGGCATTGAGCAGGGTAAACGTGACCGCAACATGCGCCAGGCTCAGCCTGATTCAATTTAAGGTCATCCACCGGGCCCACATGACAGTGGCACGGATGAGTAAATTTTTCGGATTGGAGGACAGGTGCGCCAGATGTTCGGGAGAACCTGCGAACCACGTCCACATGTTTTGGGCACATCCAAAACCCGGGGGGGGGGGGGGGGGGGTTACTGGCAGGGATTTGCGGGCGTTACGTCCCGGGTACTGAAAACAGGGGTGGTGATGAGTCCAGAGGTGGCTATTTTTCGGGTTTCGGAGGACCCGGGAGTCCAGGAGGAGAGAGAGGCTGACGTTTTGGCCTTTGCTTCCCTGGTGGCCCGACGACGAATTCTACTGGCATGGAGGGACTCAAAACCTGCGAAGTCGGAGGCCTGGCTATCGGATATGGCGAGCTTTCTCGGTATGGAGAGGATTAAGTTCGCTTTGAGAGGGTCACTGTATGGGTTCGCCCGGAGGTGGCAACCATTTATCGACTTCTTCGTGGAAAATTAATCATCGGAGGGGGGGGCGGGTTAGGGTAACATAGGTTGGGGGGGGGGGGGTAGTTAGGCTGGTCCTTGTGGGAGGGGAGCTAGGTTTCTTGCACTATAACGATTGTTTTTTGCACACTGCTTTATATTATTGTTGTTTATTGTACCAAAATGTCTTAATAAAATTGTTTATTGAAAAAAAAAGAAAACCCGTCCTCTGAATGTTGACCCGCAGTTAAAAATGCAACCATTAAAATGTATCATCTTTTTTTTTTCAGAATTAATCGACTTCACACAGCAGAAACGTGGAGTGCCACAGTGCTCCACCTGGCTGTGCTTCGGACAACAATTCCAGATGGAAACTATGAAAAGGAAGCTCATCCTGGTCAAGGTGAGAAAGTCTTCACCAATCCCAACAGCGGGCTCTGGGGATGTATCTCTTTCTCTTATTAAGAGAGACTTGTAGATTATATAGTGCCATTCATAACCTCTGGATGGTCCAAAGCACTTTGCAACAAATAAAACATTGATTGGAATGTAATCCCTGTTGCAATTTGGAAATGCGGGAACCAGTGTGCTGCCGATCCTAAAAACAGGAATATGATGAATAACCAGCTAATCATATCCAGAAACGTGGAACCCGCTACTGCATAGAGTGGTTGAGGTGGATAGTACAGATAATATATTTAAGGGGTAGCTAAATAAATATATGACAAAGAAAGGCACAGCAGATTCAGTTGAAATTGAGAGATGAAATTGAATTGGAGGGCGGCCCTGGGAGCCTGGGGGCAGTGGAGGAGCCATGTGGGAGCAGAGGGGGCATTGGTATGGTCCCCAATCTGCGATAATCACCGGTTTGCCCCGGGGAGGATGGACGGGGGGGTTCTGAATTTGACAGAGAGCGGGGATTGAGAGGATGGGGGACTTGGTTATAGAAGGGAGCTTCCCGAGTATGAGGGCGCTGGAGGAGAAGTTTGCATTGGCGGGGGGGAATGCATTTCGATATCTGCAGGTGCAGGACTTTCTGCGGAGGCAGGTACCAACCTTCCCATTCCTGCCACTAAGGGGGATTCAGGTTAGGGTGGTTTCTAGAGGATGGATAGGAGAGCGTCTCGGACATATATAAAGAGCTTATGGGTTCGGAGGAGACGCAGATCGAGGAGCTGAAGCAAAGTGGGAGGAGGAGCTGGGGGGCGGGGGGGAAAGAGATAGAGGAGGGCCTCTGGGTGGACGCGCTGGGTAGGGTCAACGCGACCGCAACATGTGCCAGGCTCAGCCAGATCCAATTTAAGGTCATTCACCGGGCTCACATGACAGTGGCCCGGATGAGCAGATTCTTTGGGATGGAGGGCAGGTGTGCGAAGTGTGTGGGGGGGGGCCAGCGAACCATGTCCATATGTTCTGGACATGTCCAAAACTGAGGGGATTTTGGCAGGGGTTTGCCGACGCCATGTCCAAGGTATTAAAGATGAGGGTGGCAATGAGTCCAGAGGTGGCAATATTTAGGGTGTCGCAGGATCCGGGAATCCAGGAGGAGAAAGAGGCGGCCTGTGATTACATATTACTAGCATGGAGGGACTCAAAGCCCCCGAAATCAGAGACCTGGCTTTCGGACATGGCTGGCTTCCTCTGCCTGGAGAAAATTAAGTTCGCCTTGAGAGGGTCTCTGTTAGGGTTCACCCAGAGGTGGCAACCAGTCATCGACTTCCTTGCAGAGAATTAATCGTCAGCAGAGGGGGGGGGGGGTTAGGTTAGCATAGATTAGGGAGGTAAACAATGGTAGGACCTGTGGAAGTGGGAGGCGGTATTTGCACTATGTTAACATTTTCCTTGTTATGTACATTGTTGATTTTGTTGCTGTTACAATGCCAAAGAAATACCTCAATAAAATGTTTATTAAAAAAAAATTTGAATTGGAGGAAGCTTGTGTATTAACACCAGTATGTACCAGTTGGACTTAATAGCCAGTTTCTGTACTGTACCTTACTACATAATTCTATGCCCTTCATTTACTGGGCATCTACCTTCTGCATTGGTTTTCAAAATCTACGAAAGAAAAACTGAACTTGTTCCCTGTGGGGATTTAGCCTTTTGGCAGGGGTTTACAACAGATTCCCACCCGCAGCAGTGTGAGGTCAGGGTGATTTTAATTGCTGGTTGACTTTCCATCCTGAATGTATTCTATTGCAGCACCTTCCAAACCCATACCGTCAAGCACCTCTGGCAACAGACGCACGACCTGCAGGTTTCCCTCCAAGTCACACATCACTGACTTGGAACTATACAATGGTTTGAACTCCCAAAAATGTATGGCCAGATTTTTGAAAATTATTATTCCATGCATGGTAGCACAGTGGTTAGCACTGTTGCTTCACAGCGCCAGGGACACGGGTTCGATTCCCGGCTTGGGTCACTGTTTGTGCGGAGTCTGCACGTTCTCCCCGTGTCTGCGTGGGTTTCCTCCCACAGTCCAAAGATGTGCGGGTTAGGTGGATTGGTCACGTTAAATTTCCGTGTAGTGTCCAAAAGTTAGGTGGGGTTGCTGGGTTACAGGGATAGGGTGGAGGTGTGGGCTTGGGTAGGGTGCTCTTTCCAAGGGTAGGTGCAGACTTGATGGGCCGAATGGCCTCCTTCTGCACTGTTGATTCTATGATCCTATTCTATGATTCTAAACACTTAGTTACTGGTTTTGCCTCAGCTGGAGTACTATGTTCAATTCTGGACACCAGGATTCAGGAAGGATGTGAAGATCTTGGAGAGCGAGCGGTGGTGGTTTACGAGAATGTTACTGGGAATGAGGGATTGAGTGAATCTGATGTCAGTGGTATGGCGAGACTGTAAGGTCTGAAGGAGAGATGAGGAGAATTGTTTTCTATTTGTACATACAGCAATTTGTGATGATCTGGAAAGCGCCGCCTGAGGGACGTTGAAAGTAGATTCAATAGTAACTTTCAAGCGGGAATTCGCAAAATATTAAAAGGAGAAAATTTTGCAGAAGCATAGAAATGAGCACTTGAAACGCCATAGCATGCAAGGCTACGGACCATAGTGTGCAAGGCTACGGACCATAGCGTGCAAGGCTACGGACCATAGCGTGCAAGGCTACGGACCATAGCGTGCAAGGCTGCGGACCATAGCGTGCAAGGCTGAGAACCATAGCGTGCAAGGCTGCGGACCATAACGTGCAAGGCTGCGGACCATAGCGTGCAAGGCTGCGGACCATAGCGTGCAAGGCTGCGGACCATAGCGTGCAAGGCTGCGGACCATAGCGTGCAAGGCTGCGGACCATAGCGTGCAAGGCTGCGGACCATAGCGTGCAAGGCTACGGACCATAGCGTGCAAGG
This sequence comes from Scyliorhinus torazame, assembly GCF_047496885.1. NCBI lineage: Eukaryota > Metazoa > Chordata > Chondrichthyes > Carcharhiniformes > Scyliorhinidae > Scyliorhinus > Scyliorhinus torazame. The sequence goes on from NC_092716.1 coordinate 186,274,219, forward strand.
CTGCGAACCATAGCGTGCAAGGCTACGGACCATAGCGTGCAAGGCTGCGGACCATAGCGTGCAAGGCTGCGGACCATAGCGTGCAAGGCTGCGGACCATAGCGTGCAAGGCTGCGGACCATAGCGTGCAAGGCTACGGACCATAGCGTGCAAGGCTGCGAACCATAGCGTGCAAGGCTACGGACCATAGCGTGCAAGGCTGCGGACCATAGCGTGCAAGGCTGCGAACCATAGCGTGCAAGGCTACGGACCATAGCGTGCAAGGCTGCGGACCATAGCGTGCAAGGCTGCGAACCATAGCGTGCAAGGCTACGGACCATAGCGTGCAAGGCTACGGACCATAGCGTGCAAGGCTGCGGACCAAGTGCTGGAAAATGCAAAGGGAATCAGTAGGTGTTTGAAGGCCGGCACAGACATGATCGGCCAAAGGGCCTATTTTTATGCTGTAAAACTCTATGACTCCATGTCAATGGCTCTGGAGGCAAAACCAGGGAGTAGGATTAATTGGATTCTTTAGAGCTGGGTCAAGCACAATGGGCCAGGTGGCCTCTTTCTGAGCTATATCAGTCTATGATTCTACAAAGAGCGCATTCTTACTCTAGTCTCGGGAGGAGGGGAAGCTGAGGCCTTTTAGCCTATCCCTCTGCTAACAACCCCACTTCCACACAGGCTCTACACTCTGAGATCCCCAGACATCTAATGGTTAAACGTGACATTACTTGAAAACACAGGCCTAATTATTTTCACCATTGACAGAACTTGAAGACGTTTGTTTTTTCCTTTGAGCAACTGCACCTCATCCCTTCAATGTGTTCATTCATTCTTCTGTTTCCAACTCTCAGGTTGTTCCAAAACTGTGCACCTTGCTGATCGAAAAGGCCCATCAAGGTGGAGCGTCCTCACTAACCAGTGAGAATGCCAGCCTGCAGATCTCCAACAGTTCCAACACGTCCTCCATCGAGAACTTCATGGCTTTAGTCAATGAATTGGGAAGCATGGAATGGAGCTAGTGTAGCTGCAGCACTGGTCCCAAGAAATGGGCTTCAACTATCAACACTTGTCAACCTGTTAGGAAGGCTTCCTCTTCATCCTATCCAAATGCATAGCTAAAAGTATTCTGACACAATTCCTACAATGCTTATCCAGAAGAATCTTCCAGAACTGGCCACTTTATTTTTCTAACCTTTTGTGACTGTGAACTCTGGGTGAATCTTCAGCTTTATCTTCTAGACCTCGGAGGAATGCTTATCGCATCTTGCTTCTTTCTAGTTACTAGTCAAGGTTCTTGGTCTGTTTGCAAAGGTTTGAGAAGCTGGATCAGAAGTTGCTTCTCTCTCATCTGGTTCTTGCTGATAAAGGAAAGCGACGTACAGAAGACAAAACTTCAAACCGGCATGTAGTTCTCTACAGTGTCATTAACATTAAAGGCAGGCAGGAGCAGAAGCTGCTCTTGGTAACAAAACACACAGTCGTGCTGCTCAAGTGGGGAACAGGAAACCAGGATTAAGAATACCCCGCATTTGAGTAGCTTTTTTCCACACCTTCAGGATATCTGGAGTGTATTATATAGCCAATTAAGTAAGTCTGAAGTGTAATCACTGTTGTAATGTAGGGAACTTGGCAATCAATGTGTGCACAGCAGGATCCCACAAATATTGATGAATAGTTCTGGAGTGGATATATGGGGGGTCACTATGTTGTTGGATCGAGAGTGGGAAGGAGTAGCCTCTAAGCGAGCTGGAAATGCAGAGTTTCCTACTTTTGTAGTTGTAACACTTGGAAGTTATTTTTTCTTGGTCTCTGCCCCATTTCTACATGCATGCACACACGTGCGCAAACACACGTGTGTATGCACACAGACACACGTGCACCCACACGTACACACAATTCCCACATGGACGCATTCGAGTCCATCATCTCTTAACATCATTAATTGCAAAATAATGTCTGGCACTCTGAACAGTTGGGGATTACTTAACAGAGGGCGGGGCGAGGGAGGGAAAATGCAAATTCTGGAAATCTCAAAAAAACAGAAGCTTCCAGAGCCACTCAGATGGCCCATCTGTCCCTGTTTTTTTTGTAGTTTTATAAAAAGCACCTAAATTTGGGTGGAGATGTTCTTCTGTGGCTATTTGATTACCTCCAGTCTGCAAATCTCACTCTGTTCAGGGTCTGCAGTATGGGAGGAGTAAGAGTTTACACTGCATGCCTTGAAAACCACCTCTTCAAATATTAGTTACTAAAGTCCGAGTATCTTTCTGAGAAGTAGTCCACAGACTCGATGGGCTGAATGGTGTTATATGCTGCCCGATTCAATGATAAATTCATTTCTCAGCACGAGACAGCAGGCATGAGTCTTTGTCATAATGAAGAGGCGTCTTTCTCACAAAATGATTGTACGCTAATCCTTACCAATAAATTTCAAGGCAGAATCCATTGATCAGGGAGTAAGAGGCAATCTTCAAGCTTGAAAACTATTTATTTTTAATGTAGTTCAATATTTTTAAGGCTATGCGAGTCAATAATTTTAAAAATAATTTAAGAGCTAAAGCAGAAAACCTGACCATCCATCTCATCAGTGAGGGCTTCACTCATGTTCCTCATTGATGGCTTGAATTCAGGAACAGTAACCTCACCCCTGAGCTTTCAGAGAGTGACGGTTACAAAGAGTCAATAGTCCTCGGGTAGGGCGGAGTTAGAAATGTTTACAACAAACGATTTAAGGGCTTCCGTATAAACTGTGAATTAGGACCAGTCTGTATTGATCTGATCAGTGCTGTGTGACAGGGTAAACATCAGTCTGGAGAATATTGCATTATATTCAGCATGAGTTCCAGAGATTCCTAGACGGGAATTTGCACAAGTATCAAGTTTATGATCTAATTTCACAGATTGTTGGTATTTTACAGTTGCCTGTATAACAGGCCTCTGCACTCACTTGATTTTAATCTTTCAGTGATTGATGCACTTATCATTCGTTTATCCAGCTCACCCCATGTCCTTCCCTGTTGACCAGGGTGGGAAGTGGTGGGGTAAGGGTTTATGGGAAACGGGTATACCATTCCCGTTGATCAGCTGGAATGTGGTGTCCCGTTTTCAGTCCCAAGACATCAGCGGATCGTCAATGCAAACGTCACTTTAAAAAAAATCAGGTCAGGAACAGGCTGATTGGGTTCCATTTAAGCTTGTTGCTCATTGGTCAGAGCAGAATCTGCCCTTGGCTATATTCAGGGCACGGGTAGATACTAGCGATTTGGTTACATGGTCGCTCATAAAATCAGCCTGATCAAGGTTCCCAAATTGGCTTTGGGAATGGAATAGGTGCTTATTAATGGAGATAGAAATTGCTCTATATTCGGTCATGGGACCATAGATCCCGAAACAAGCTAACTTGTTCTACCAGACGTTGGTAGCAGATACACAATTACTCCATTTTCCAATGAAATCATTTGGGAAGGAATTTATTGAGCTGCAGGGAGATCAGGGCATTGATGAACTTCTAAACTGAATTCCCCAAGTATCCAATGTTCCACTCGTGCTGTGGTGCACACTCCAGGATCAGAATGGTTCTTGGTTTTGGTGCAAGGTAATCTGCGTTAAATCGACATTCAGCACTGGTTGCAATCTAGGTGCCAGAGTCTCCCCCGGGCCGCGGGGAGGGCGGGCGGGGGATGCACGATGTGCATTCTGGATACCTGCTGACTGCATTTAACATCATCCAAATATAAAGGGTGGTGGGGGAGCACATTCCAAATGGCATTTGTTTTCTCACTGACTATGAGGAGGCAACGCCTACAGTCAAATATCCCCTGCCACCCAAACCCCTTCAACGTCTGCACTTTGAAAAATCCCTTTTCTCAGCCCAGCAAAGCTTGAATCGTCTCATTGAGGTTTGAAGGGTGAAGTGTATATATTCCTCTATGTCTATATCTGTATATTTTATACCTGTTTGCTGTTTAAAATTTTATTAGAGTTTATTAAAACATGGAGAAAAATTGCAAGCCCCGTGTTTCCTTGGATTCAGTAGTTATTTTCAGTAACCCTTTGCATAATTTAAGGTGCAATGTTTTTGCTTCGAGCACTTTTAATTACAGAAACGAGGATTAGTGTTTTGGGAGTGCAGCCGGTATTCCTGAAGCTTGGCTGATACTCTGGGAGCATGGCCAGTACTCTGGGCTGCAGCCGGTATTCCTGGGGCCAGTCCCGTATCCGGGTGAATGACCAGTGGATTTCGACAGACCCAGAAGTTCACATCATCAGTATGTCCCCAAGTTGTTTTGAATTGTAGTCAACCAAAGCCAATTGATGAACAATAAGATCCCACAGTGATGAGACAAAAATCTGGTTAATCAAACTACACTTGTTCCATATATCTCTGAAGAGTGTCATTGAATCTTTGGTCACTTTGGTATAATATTACATTTAAAAGATAGGACCACTTCCTCAGCACTGTTCCTCTGACAATGCAGCACACCCTCTGCACTGATTCTCTGGCAGTGCAGCACTTCCTCAGTACTGACCTGATTTGATCTGATTTATTATTGTCACGTGTATCAGTATACAGTGAAAAGTATTGTTTCTTGCATGCTGTACAAACAATGCATACCGTACATAGGGAGGGAAGGAAGGAGAGACTGCAGAATATAATGTTACAGTTCTAGCAAGTTGTAGAGAAAAGAGCAACTTAATACGAGGTAGGTCTATTCAAAAGTCTGATGGAAGTAGGGAAGAAGCTGTTCTTGAGTCGGTTGGTACGTGACCTCAAACTTTGGTATTTTTTTCCTGACGGAAGAAGGTGGAAGAGAGTATGTCCGGGGTGCGTGGGGTCCTTAATTATGCTGGCTGCCTTTCTGAGGCAGCGGGAATTATAGATAGAGTCAATGGATGGGAGGCTGGTTTGCGTGATGGACAGGGCTACATTCATGACATTTTGTAATTTCCTGCGGTCTTGGGCAGAGCAGGCTCCATATCAAGCTGTGATACAACCAGAAAGAATGCTTCCTATGGTGCACCTGTAGAAGTTGCTGCCATGCCAAATTTCCTTAGTCTTCTGAGAAAGTAGAGTCGTTGGTGGGCTTTCTTAACTATAGTGTCGGCATGAGAGGACCAGGACAGGCTGTTGGTGATCTGTACACTTAAAAACTTGAAGCTCTCAACCCTTTCTACTTCGTTCCCATTGATGTAGACAGGGGCATGTTCTCCACTACGCTTCCTGAAGTCGATGACAATCTCCTTCATTTTGTTGATATTAAGGGAGAGATTATTGTCGTCGCACCAGTTTACCAGATTCTCTATCTCATTCCTGTATTCTGTCTCGCCATTGTTTGAAATTCGACCCACTACAGTGGTGTCATCAGCAAATTTGAAAATCGAGTTGGAGGGGAATTTGACCACATAGTCATAGGTGTATAAGCAGTATAGTAGGGGGCTGAGGACACAGCCTTGTGGGGCACCGGTGTTGAGGATGATCATGGAGGAGGTGTTGTTGCCTATCTTTACTGATTGTGGCCTGTGGGTTAGAACGTTCAGGATCCAGTCGCAGAGGGAGGAGCCGAGGCCAAGGCCACGGAGTTTGGAGATGTGTTTCGTAGGAATGTTGGTGTTGAAGGCTGAGCTGTAGTCAATAAATAGGAGTCTTTAATAGGTGTCTTTGTTATCTAGGTGTTCCAGTGTTGAGTGCAGGGCCAGGGAGATGGCGTCTGCTGTGGACCTGTTGCAGCGGTAGGCGAACTGTAGTGGATCAAGGCAATCCGGGAGGCTGGAGTTGATTCGTGCCATGACTAACCTTTCGAAGCACTTCATGATGATGGATGTCAGAGCCACTGGACATTAATTTAATAGAATTTACAGTGCAGAAGGAGGCCATTCGGCCCATCGAGTCTGCACCGGCTCTTGGAAAGAGCACCCTACCCAAGGTTAACACCTCCACCCTGTCCCCATAACCCAGTAACTCCACCCAACACCAAGGGCAATTTTGGACACTAAGGGCAATTTATCATGGCCAATCCACCTAACCTGCACATCTTTGGACTGTGGGAGGAAACCGGAGCACCCGGAAGAAACCCACGCACACACTGGGAGGATGTGCAGACTCCGCACAGGCAGTGACCCAAGCCAGAATCGAACCTGGGACCCTGGGGCTGTGAAGCAATTGTGCTATCCACAATGCTACCGTGCTGCCCACAAAGGCAGCCCATTAAGGCACGCTGCTTGACTTTTTTTTGGTACAGGGATGATGGTCGTCTTCTTGAAGCAGATAGGGACCTCAGATTGTTGTAAAGAGAGGTTGAAGATGCCTGCGAATACCCCCGCCAGCTGATCCGTGGAAGACCTGAGTGCTCGTCCGGGTACCCCATCCGGGCCAGTGGCTTTCCGTGAGTTGACCTTCGAGAAGGCTGCTCTGACGTCTGCAGTGGTGATCTCAGATACAAGTTCATCCGAGGCTTCTGGGGTGGAGGGCTCGCTCTCGCTGACCTTTTGCTCAAAGCGGGCATAGAATGCGTTGAGCTCATCACGGAGGAGTGCGTTGGAGCTGACGATTTTACATGCCTTCATCTTGTAGCCCGTTATGTCTTGCAGACCTTGCCATAGACGGCGGGGGTCCGTGTGGCTAGTCTGGGACTCTAGCTTGGTCCGGTACTGTCTTTTGGCATCTTTGATGGATTTCCTTAGATCATATCTGGCTTTCTTGTATATGTCAGGATTACCTGACTTGAACGCCTCAGACCTAGACTTCAGCAAGCAGTGGATATCCCTGTTCATCCAGGGTTTCCGGTTGGGATACACGCGAATTTGATTCTTTGGTACACAGTCTTCTACACATTTACTAATTAAGTCAGTTACTGTAGTGGCGTACTCGTTCAGGCTGGTCACAGAGTTTTTAAATACTGACCATTCCACTAACTCTAAGCAGTCCCATAGGAGATCATCTGATTCCTCAGACCAACAATGCACAACTTTCTTTGACGGTTTCTCCCGCTTCAGTTTTTGCTTATAAGCCGGGAGCAGGAGCACAGCCTTGTGGTCAGATTTGCCAAAGTGTGGGCGGGTGATAGAGCGGTAGGCATGTTTGATATTTGTGTAGCAGTGGTCGAGGATGTTTGGGCCTCTGGTGGAACAGGTGACGTGTTGGTGGTAACTTGGTTGTACTCTCAGTACTCACTCACAGTGCAGCACTACCTCAGTACTGATACTGTGACAGTGCAGCACTCCCTCAGTACTGATCCTCTGACAGCACAGCACTCCCTCAGTACTGACCCTCTGACCGTGCAGCACTCCCTCAGTACTGAGCCTCTGACAGTGCAGCACTCCCTCAGTGCTGACCCTCTGACAGTGCAGCACTCCCTCAGTACTGACCCTCTGACAGTGCAGCACTCTCTCAGTACTGATCCTCTGATGATGCAGCCCTCCCTCAGTACCGATCCTCTGACAGCGCAGCACTCTCTCCGTGCTGACCCTCTGATGGTGCAGCACTCCCTCAGTAACAAATCTGCTGGAATTCTTTGAAGAGGTAACCAGTAGTCGACAAGGGGGAGCCAGTCGATGTGGTATATTTGGACTTTCAGAAGGCGCTTGACAAAGTCCCGCATAAGAGATTATTGTGCAAAATTAAAGCGCATGGGATTGGGGGAATTGTATTGAGGTGGATAGAAAACTGTTTGGCAGACAGGAAACAAAGAGTAGGGATTAATGGGTCCTTTTCAAATTGGCAGGCAGTAACCAGTGGGCTACCACAGGGATCGGTGCTGAGACCCCAGCTATTCACAATATATATTAATGATTTGGATGAGGGAACAAAATGTAACATCTCAAAGTTTGCAGATGATACCAAATTAGGTGGGAGGGTGAATTGTGACGAGGATTCAGGGATCCTACAGCAAGATCTGGACAGGTTGGGGGGTGGGCAAACCAATGGCCGATGCAGTATCATTTGAATAAGTGTGAGATTATTCATTTTGGAAGCAAAAACAGGAAGCAAGGTGACTACCTGAATGGCTGTAAATTGGGAGAGGGGAGTGTGCAGCGGGATCTAGGTGTCCTTGTGCACCATTCGCTGAAGGTAAGCATGCAGGTGCAGCAGGCGGTAAAGAAGGCTAATGGTATGTTGGCCTTCATTGCGAGAGGTTTTGAGTATAGAAGCAGGGATGAGTTGCTGCAATTATACAGTGCCTTGGCGAGGCCACACCTGGAGTATTGTGTGCAGTTTTGGTCTCCTTCTCAGAGGAAGGATGTTCTTGCTCTCGAGGGAGTGCAGCGAAGGTTTACCAGACTGATTCCAGGGATGGCTGACTGTCATATGAGGAGAGATTGACTAGGTTGGGATTGTTCCCGCTGGAGTTCAGAGGAATGAGGGGAGATCTCATAGAGACTTATAAAATTCTAACAGGACTAGACAGGGTAGATGCAGGGAAGATGTTACCAATGATAGGTGTGTCTAGAACCAGGGGTCACAGCCTGAGGATTCAGGGTAAACCATTTCGGACAGAGATAAGGAGACATTTCTTCACACAAAGAGTAGTGAGCCTGTGGAGTTCATTGCCACAGGAGGTAGTTGATGCTAAAACATTGAATATATTCCAGAGGCAGCAAGATACAGCACTTGAGGCGAATGGGATCAAAGGCTATGGGGAGAAAGCAGGATTAAGCTACTGAGTTGGATAATCAGCCATGATCGTGATGAATGGCGGAGCAGGCTCGAAGGGCCAAAAGGCCTCCTCCTGCTCCTACCATCTATATATCAAGTACTGTCCCTCTGACAGTGCAGCACTCCCTCAGTACTGACCCTCTGACAGTGCAGCACTCCCTCAGTACTGACCCTCTGATAGTGCAGCACTCCCTCAGTACTGACCCTCTGACAGTGCTGCACTACCTCAGTACTGACCCTCTGACAGTGCAGCACTCCCTCAGTACTGACCCTCTGATAGTGCAGCACTCCCTCAGTATTGACCTCCTGACAATGCAGCGCTCCCTCAATACTTACCCTCTGACAGTGCAGCACTCCCTCAGTATTGACCCTGACAGTGCAGCACTCCCTCAGTACTGACACTCTGACAGTGCAGCACTCCCTCAATACTGGCTCTCTGACAGTGCAGCACTCCCTCAGTATTGACCCTCTGATAGTGCAGCACTCCCTCAGTATTGACCTCCTGACAATGCAGCACTCCCTCAGTACTTACCCTCTGACAGTGCAGCACTCCCTCAGTATTGACCCCGACAGTGCAGCACTCCCTCAGTATTGACCCTCTGACAGTGCAGCACTCCCTCAGTATTGACCCTCTGACAGTGCAGCACTCCCTCAGTACTGACCCTCTGACAGTGCAGCACTCCCTCAGTATTGACCCCGACAGTGCAGCACTCCCTCAGTACTGACCCTCTGACAGTGCAGCACTCCCTCAGTACTGAGCCTCTGACAGTGCAGCACTCCCTCAGTACTGAGCCTCTGACAGTGCAGCACTCCCTCAGTATTGACCCCGACAGTGCAGCACTCCCTCAGTATTGACCCTCTGACAGTGCAGCACTCCCTCAGTATTGACCCTCTGACAGTGCAGCACTCCCTCAGTACTGACCCTCAGACAGTGCAGCACTCCCTCAGTATTGACCCTCTGACAATGCAGCACTCCCTCAATACTTACCCTCTGACAGTGCAGCACTCTCTCAGTACTGAGCCTCTGACAGTGCAGCACTCCCTCAGTACTGACCCTCTGACAGTGCAGCACTCCCTCAGTATTGACCCCGACAGTGCAGCACTCCCTCAGTATTGACCCTCTGACAGTGCAGCACTCCCTCAGTATTGACCCTCTGACAGTGCAGCACTCCCTCAGTACTGACCCTCAGACAGTGCAGCACTCCCTCAGTATTGACCTCCTGACAATGCAGCACTCCCTCAATACTTACCCTCTGACAGTGCAGCACTCCCTCAGTATTGACCCCGACAGTGCAGCACTCCCTCAGTATTGACCCTCTGACAGTGCAGCACTCCCTCAGTATTGACCCTCTGACAGTGCAGCACTCCCTCAGTACTGACCCTCGAACAGTGCAGCAGTCCCTCAGTACTGATCCTCTGACAATGCAGCGCTCCCTCAGTACTTACCCTCTGACAATGCAGCACTCCCTCAGTACTTACCCTCTGACAGTGCAGCACTCCCTCAGTACTTACCCTCTGACAGTGCAGCACTCCCTCAGTACTGACCCTCTGACAGTGCAGCATTCCCTCAGTACTGACCCCCTGACAGTGCAGCACTCCCTCAGTACTGACCCTCTGACAGTGCAGCGCTCTCTCAGTATTGACCCTCTGACAGTGCAGCACTCCCTCAGTATTGACCCCCTGACTGCAGCACTCCCTCAGTACTGACCCCCTGACAGTGCAGCACTCCCTCAGTACTGACCCCCTGACAGTGTAGCACTCCCTCAATACTGACCCTCTGACTGTGCAGCACTCCCTCAGTATTGACCCCCTGACAGTGCAGCACTCCCTCAGTATTGAACCCCTGACTGTGCAGCACTCCCTCAGTACTGACCCCCTGACAGTGCAGCACTCCCTCAGTACTGACCCCCTGACAGTGCAGCACTCCCTCAGTACTGACCCCCTGACAGTGCAGCACTCCCTCAGTGCTTCACCGGGTATGTTGACCTGGACTCAACAGCCTCTACTTGTATTTTTATGTCCCCTTATAACACAAATACATTGTCACTTGGCACTTGACAGTTACACTGTAAAACAAAACCAATGGCCATGGATTTAAGATGATTGGCCACAAAAAAACTACATGGCGATACAAGGAGAAACATTTTTACACGGTGACTGGGTGAGATCTAGAATGCACAACTGAGGCAGGTTGAATCGTGACTTTCAGAAGGGAAGCAGATTATGAACTGAAAAGGAAGAATGGGTGGGACTTGGTGGAGGCAGGTGGGGGAGTGACAATAGGTGAGTTGCTCCTTCAGAGCTGAATGGTCTCCTGTGCTGTCACTGTTCTAGTGTTCTGAGTGCCGCTTCAGACAGTGGAAGTTTGGTGAGCAGAGGGAAATTTAAAACTTAAAATTTCTGAAAAACTAATATTGTTTGAATTTGTATTGAACAAATTTTATTTGGTTTATTTTGTAAATCTAATCCAGGGGTCTAATTGGGGGGAAGAGAAGCTATCTACTGGCAGCAGCTGAAAGAGCTAATTAATTAAGGGCAGCAGCTTGAACTGGTCTTTACTGTACCTGGGCTCAGCTGGTCCCTTTGTCTAGAAAATATAAATTCACTCTCTATGTGACCAGCACAGTGTGGCTTTGGACAGAGTGTGGAAGTTTGGTGAGAAGTGGAAAGGAGGAGAGTGCAAGACTCCTTTGTTTTTCTGACTTTTTCACACTGTAGAAATTAGTTTCTGCTTTGCTGCACGAGAGGAGCTGAACTGTCTGGTGAACATCCTGTAAGTGGTCAAGGTCTATATTCCGAGGTTTAAAATAGGACTGGATTTTCTGTTAAGATTAACAAATATCTAAAAGGAAATAAATGTAGTGGTTAGCATTGCTGTCTCATTGCGCTGAGGACCCAGATTCGATTCAGGACCCGGGTCACTGTTCGTGTGGAGTTTGCACATTCTCCCCGTGTTTGCATGGGTCTCAAACCAAAGACCCAAAGACTAGGTGGATTGGCGACGCTAAATTGCCCCTTAATTGGGAAAAAAAGATTTGGGTACACTAAATTTATTTTAAAAAAGAAAATAAATATTTGAATAAAGTAATTAAGTCATTAATGATCATGGGTGTGATTCGCCGTCGCCGGAATCGCGAAACGCGATTGGGCGGAGTATTGGTTTTGATGCCGAAAGTGTGGTCAGCGCCAGGTTCATGCCAAATCGCAATTCTCCGGTGCCGTGATAGCAGCATCAATGCATTCATTCCGCACCTGCAGTAAATTGCATTGGCATATTAATAGGCTTGACCCGGTATTCTCCGGGGCCTCTGCGATTCTCCGCCTCCACTGGGGGGAATTCCCGACGGCAAGGTTGACTTGTGCTTTCAAAAATCGTGGATAAGGCTGATGAGGGAGTGAGAGTGGGTACACTAAGTGTCCAACATCGCCATAGTGTGCTGACAGTTGCATTGCTGACCGGGGGGCTTCTGCCAGGGCCGGGGGGGTAGCAGGGAATGGCCAGGAGGTGGGTCGGGATGGACAGACAAGGAACACCATCACCGCAGCCTGCCATGCGGCTGTGCATGCTGCTGACTGCCCACTGTGAACCTAGCGCCATGGGTCATATGGGTGCCCTCCAGGCCACCCCTCCTAGGTACCGTCTCGCCTCAGCTGACCCATCAATGGAAGGGCATGCTCCAGAACAACCAGTGCCAGCTTGTTAGCTGGGATGACGGTGTGTGGGGAGTGGAGAGCTAATATGCGGCTGCAGCTTGTCAGCCTCTCGAGTATCAATCCCCACCCTGGTGAATCCGACACGGTTTTCCATTGGGAACAGATCATGTTCCATATGGCGCCAGTGCTAGCCCCTCAAGGGTCACTGAATCAGTCCAGATGCGGCGCTAGTTTTGCTGTCATAGAAGTTCACTAATTCTTCCCCGGCATCAACATTTAGTCTCAGGAACGGAGAATCCGGCCACATAAGTATGGTAGCACAGTGATGTGTAGGGCTGCAATGTGTGGGAGCTCATGGATATTAGTGGTACACAGGGCAAGCCGGTTTGCAGTAAGTGCAGCTTGTGGAGCTTCGGCTCAGCCATTGAGCTGGAGGCTGAGCTGTAGACACAGTGACACATCAGGAAGGGTGAGAGTTACCTGTTCAGGAGGCAGTCACACCCCTTAGGATAGAATCTACCAGTTTGGAAAGCGGTTAGGGGCAGGAGGATGTGACTGCAGCTGAGGCAGTTCAGGGGACCCAGAGGGCAGGGGTGTCAGCCTCTGCAATTCTTCAACAGGTTTGAAGTTTGTTTGGATGAGAGTCGAGGCTGTAGGGTTCATGAGCTGACTGACTATGACATTGTGGTCCAGGGTGCCATTCAAGTGAGGAGAGCACACAAGAATGTAGTAGACGGTATAGTGAGGCAGACTGACACTTTTCTATGTAGCAAGGAGGAAGAGTCCAGATGGTTTTGTTGCCTGCCCAGTACTGGGGTTGGAATATCTGCTCCATGATAGAAAGGAACCTGCAGTGGGAGGGGGGGATCTCTTTGTTGTGGTCCATGTAAGTACCAATGACATAGGTGAAAAGAAGTTCCGCATAGCGAGTTTGAGGAGCTAGGCACTAAGAACCTCTGGATTATTTCCTGAGCCGCATGCAAATAGGCATAGGGTACATAAAATTAGAGAGAGGAATACATGGCTCAAAGACTGGGGGGGGGGGGGAAATGGGTTCCGGTTAGTGGAGCACTGGTATCAGTATTGGAGAAAGTGGGAGCTGTCGTGTTAGGATGGCCTACATCTGAATCATGCTGGGACCAGTGTTCCTGCAAACCCCATAAGGAAGAATTCATAATGCATTCGGACAGTTTTCTAGAGCAATATGTTGTGGATCCGACCAGGGATCAGGCTATTTTGGGTTTGGTAATGTGTAATGAAGCAGGTTTAGTAAACAAACTGAGAAAACATCCCCAAGGAAACAGTGACAATAACATGGTAGCCATGATGTGGAGATGCCGGCGTTGGACTGGGGTGAGCACAGTACGAAGTCTTACAACACCAGGTTAAAGTCCAACAGGTTTGTTTCGATGTCACTAGCTTTTGGGGCGCTGCTCCTTCCTCAGGTGAATTCACCTGAGGAAGGAGCAGAGCTCCGAAAGCCAATAACATGGTAGATTTAGCATTCAGTTTCAGAGTGAGAAACTTGTCAGAAACAACTGTGCTAAACTGAAATAAGGGTAATTATAAAGGGATGAGGGTAGGGTTGGCTGGAGTGGACTGGGAAAGCAGTTTAGCAGAAAAGATGGTTGATTAACAATGGCAGACGTTTATGAAAATAGTTTATGACGCCAAACAAAGATATATCCAATTGAGGAAGAAAGATTCCACGATGGAGATAGATTAACCATGGTTAACAAAGGGAAAGATAGGTTGAAGAGGTTGGGATTGGTTTCCTTGGAGAAAGGAAGGCTGGGAGGGAACTTGATAGAGGTATTGAAGATCCTGAGGGGTATGGACAGCGTAAATAGTGAGAAGCTGTTTCCATTCAAGAAGCATTGAGAATTTGAGGGCACAGATTCAAAATAATTGGCAAAAGGAGTAAAAGTGATGTGAGGGATTTTTTTTCAGACAATGGTTCGAGTCTGGATCGAACTTATAATACTGCAATGAAGTTACTGTGAAAAGCCCCTAGTCGCCACATTCCGGTGCCTGTTCGGGTACACGGAGGGAGAATTTAGAATGTCCAATTCACTCAACAGCATGTCTTTCGGGACTTGTGGGAGGAAGCCAGAGCACCCGGTGGAAGCCCACGCAGGCGCCGGGAGAACATGCAGACTCCACACAGACAGTGACCCAAGCTGGGATCAAACCTGGGACCCTGGCGCTATGAAGCAACAGTGCTAACTTCCAGAGAGGGTGGTGGAGGCAGGTTCAGTTGAGCGATCCAATAGGGAATTGGATTGCTATCTGAAAAGGAAGACAGTGCAAGGTTATGGGGATAAAGCCAGGGAATGGGACCAGGTAGAATGCTCATTCAGAAAGCCCGTGATGGGCCAAATGGCCTCCTTCTGTGCTGTCATGATTCTGTGATTCAGCACCGCATCTTCCTCAAACTATCAGAAATCAAGATATCCGAGACAGCAGTGCCATCTGGTGAGAAAAGTTGTTTCTTTATTCAGAGTTTTCTCTCTTTTATTTTTGCAGAAATACAAGAAAGCGATTTATGGACAGATGGAGACATTTATTTTTGAAACCATTTCCCGGTGCTATCTCCTGTATGCGGTTTAGTCCTGTCTGCTAGTCCACACGAAAAAGATTGGGGTCATTGGCGAGGCCAGAATTAGAGGAGTGGAGGGATCTTGGAGATTTGAACAGGCGGAGGAGATTACAAAGGGAGAGGCAAGGCTCTGGAGAGATCAAAAAACAACATTGACAACATCAAAAACAACAAAGGGCAGCACGGTAGCATAGTGGTTAGCACAGTTGTTTCACAGCTCCAGGGTCCCAGGTTCGATTCCCGGCTTGGGTCACTGCCTGTGCGGAGTCTGCACGTTCCTCCGAGTGCTCCGGTTTCCACCCACAGTCTAAAGATGTGCGGGTTAGGTGGATTGGGCGTGCTAAATTGCCCTTAGTGTCCAAAAAGGTTAAGTGATGGTTACGGGGATATGGTGCAGGTGTGGGCTTAAGTCGGGAGCTCTTTCCAAGGGCCGGTGCAGACTTGATGGGCCGAATGGCCTCCTCTGCCCTGTAAATTCTATGACTATTCTATGTTGTCAGACTGGGAGTCATGAAGCACTCGGTGAATTTCACCCCCACAGATCACTTGTGGCTTCTTCTTAGTCACAAAACAAACTGCAGCCAAGTTGACTGGAAGTTGTCATAGTCATAGAATTGTGAATTGTGAATTGGATTATGAGTCAGAAACAGGAAGGACTGTGATGTGGCAGAGCTCACAGTCTGAGCCGCAACATGATTAATCATTAATGCTGGATTGAAAACATCTACCTTTCCAGGAATCTCTGTGCATTGTTCTAGTGATGAGTAACACTCTGGCAGCGTTGCCGAGGAGATTGGAGGAATCTTAGCCCCCCAAAAACAGGCTGTTTTTTTGTCAGGTGGAAAGTTTTAAGAAACATGCCAACACCCAGTTCCTGTTTGTACAGAGGTGGGTCACTCACTTAAATATTATAATAAAACTTATTTCATGATATCTGGCCTTGTTAACCAGGAAACCTTGTTAGCTGAAATGAGGTGAGAACTGCAGCATGGAATGGATGAATGACATTTCCAGCACTGTTTGAGGGCTAGGAGGATTAGAATCCTTAATTTATAACCGCCTCAGCAACCGGCCCCCCTCAGAGTTCAAATATCTACCTCGCAATCAGGCCCCTCCCCTACTCTGATTTTAGCACATGGTCAGAACTCCAAGAATACGTCCTACAGGATTTTGCATCCTCACCATATTACCCCAAGAGTTCATTGTCCCAGCAGATTAGCTGGGATTGAACCTGGGGCAACACGGGTAACATATCACCTGGTCAAATGCCTAACTGACTCAACTCATGTGCTTGGTGCCACAGTCAGGAGAATAATGGGTAAAAGCCAAGCAAACAGTGCACATACACTGGGCGCGATCGAATGGCCACGTGACACTATGAAAGTCAGCACGCCGCAGTGCAACATGGCCGACAGATGCCGGGAGACCCCGCTCCCGGGATCTAGCCCACTTGTAACGCCTTGCAAAATCTAACATGATCTCGTGAGGTGTTGCGATGTAAATCCATCCCATTGTGGGTGGGATCACTTTTTGGCAAATCTGCATATTAGATAGAGTGAGACAGCCAGTCTCATTATAATAGTTTCCTGAGGAACCCGAGGCATTGGTATCTATCCCCTTTGCCTTGGAGATGTCAGGCGAGCGCTGTTCAATACTGGTCTCCACAAATGGGGATAGGCGGCCATCAGGTGCATGCCCTTTGGGTGGGGTGGGAGGTACCCTGGCACTGCTGGTGCCACCTGGGCAGCCTTGCACTGCCAGCCTGGCACCAGGGCAGTGCCATCCTGGCAGTGTCACCAGGGTGCCAGCCTGGCATTGCAAAGGTGCCAGGCTGGCATTTTTCATCCGGAGGTGGCGGGCCGGGAACCCCTGACAGTGAGTGGGGGCGTGCTGGGGTATGGGGTCATGCCATTTAAAAATGACATCCTGATCTCTTGCTACACTGAGGAAAGCCGGTGAGCGGAGCTCCTCAGTGCAGAGAATGGGGCTATGAGTGGCTTTGGCCACGCGTTCCTCACTGAAGCCCCATGAGTACCTGAGTACCATTCAATAGCATTGTGTTTCTTGGTGCTGTGAACTCATCTAAACGTGCTCGCTATGGGACATGGTTCCCATTTAGTTAAATCGCGCTGTAATGTTCTTGTCGGATGGCCTGATTTACATGACCAGAAAACCTGTAGCTAAAGCTATAAACAATTTATTAACATTAACTGTGGGTAAACTATATACAAAACAACAGATGAGTAATAGTAAAATCAAGCACAAGCAACTTCTCTCCAGTCTGAGGGGTCACCTGACTCTAGCATTCACTTCACGGTAGCACAGTGGTTAGCACTGTAGCTTCACAGCGTCAGGGTCCCTGGTTCGACTCCCGGCTTGGGTCACTGTCTGTGTGGAGTCTGCACGTTCTCCCTGCGTGGGTTTCCTCCGGATGCTCTGGTATCCTCCCACAAGTCCCGAAAGACGTGCTTGTTAGGTAATTTGGACATTCTGAATTCTCCCTCTGTGAACCCGAACAGGCGCTGGAATGTGGCGACTAGGGGCTTTACACAGTAACTTCATTGCAGTGTTAGTGTAAGCCTACTTGTGACAATAAAGATTATTATTATTTTATTATTATATATACTAATGGGACTCCTAGTAGTCATTCGGTGAATTACAACACACCCGTGATATCACTACATCACCTTTCCTTTGAAGGAATAAATTAATACATTATCATCAGTATATTTACTTGTGATTTCATTAGCTTGTGAGTCTAACAGTAATATTATTTTTTTTAATTTTCAACTGATTTAACAAATATATATATATATATATATATATATAGGATAGTCAAAATCTACAAATTGAGTTGATCAGGTTATCTTCTCTCAAAGTTTGACCTTGCTGCTCAGAACTTGTAGATTTAATGTTCTCTAGGACATTCTCAGGCTCCAGAACTGACTCTGACGTAGATCTGTCATCCATCACGTTGTTGTCAAAGTCTTCTCTGGTTTTCAAGTGTGCGCGACGATTTCTTCTTAAAACCAACCCACCCTCTGTCTGTACATTGTAGGAATCAGGTGCTACTTCTTTAAGTACAATGACTTTCTTCGACCAATTGCCTGAATCTTCAACTCTCACAATGTCATCACTACTCAGGAATGGTCACGTCTAGACTCTCTTATCTTAAAACTGCTTTTGTTTTGCTTTAATGTTTTGCATTTCCTGCAGTACCACTGCATTCTCCTCCTTCTTTGCCAAGTATGGAAGTGTGGTATGCAACATTCTAATCATGAGTAACCCTCCTGATGATCTACCATGTGACAATGGCGACCCTCTGTAACTCAATAGTGCGAGATATGGCTGTCCATTGCTTTCTTCAACAATTGCTAAACAACATGTACACCTTTTTCGGCTTTTCCATTGGCTTGAGGGTACAACGGACTCAACGTGAGGTGATTGAAATCATACGTGACTGCAAAGTGTTGCCACGCTTTATAGTTAAAACAAGGACCGTTGTCACTCACGACAACTTGCGGAATTCCGTGCCTAGCAAAAATTCACTTGGTATGCAGTATTACGCTGCTTGCTGTTATGCTTGACATAGCGCCATGTCGGGATAGTTTGAAAAATAGTCTATGATCATTAAATAATCTTTCCCTCGTAGGTGAAAGAGATCCACAGCTACGTTCTGCCATGGTGCCATAGGTATATCAGATATTTGCATTGGTAATATAAATCAGGCCATCCGGCAAGAAGATTACAGCACGATATTTTGCTTGCAACAATACGTCTGGCATGTGTCACAACAACTGACCATCCTGTCAATATCCTGGTTTATACCTGGCCAGGAAACAGAGTCACAAGCTCTCCGTTTACATTTTTCAATCCCTAGATGTCCTTCGTGTACCCTCTTTGGTACATCCTTGCAAAGAGATTGCAGTATGACTATAGTGTTCAAATGAAGTACCACTCCATTAATGATACTGAGTTCAGATCTTATATTCTAGAACTCCATACGTTGACCTCTGGGCCAGTGTGAGTTGATGTTCCTCATCACCTCTTGAAGAGTTTGATCCGTCCTGGTCTCTTCTTGGATCTCACGTAATTTCTTATCCATTACTGGTAATAGCGTGGAAATAAGATTGACATGCAGATCTACATCCTCAGCAATCTCACTACTAATACTTTGCATCGGTGCTCTCGATAATGCATCTGCTAAGAACAAATATTTGCCTGGCGTATAGATGAGATTGAAGTCAGAGCATTGTAACTTCATCTTCAACCTCTGAATGCGCGGAGACAAATCTCAAAGGATGATGATCTGTCTCAAATGTGAAAGTTGGAAGCCCATAGACTTAGTCGTGGAATTTCTCCAAGCGTACAACTAAACCCAGGCATTCTTTTTTGATTTGAGTGAACCTCTGCTCTGTTGTCGTCATGGATCGTGATGCATACGTGACTGGTTTCCAATTGTCATGCTCGAGTTGCAAAAGAACTGCTTCTAGACCATCTTTGGACGCGTCTGTTAACACTTTAACCTGCTTAGATGGGTTAAAAATGTGAGAACTGGCTTAGTGGTTAGTGAAGTCTTGGGCTTCTTCCATTCTTGCTCATGTTGCTCAGTCTAAGTGAAATCCGTTGTCATGTGCAGATCATGTAGATGTGTTGTTTTTGCTGACAGGTTTGGGATTAATTTCCCGATGAAAATGATCATACCCATCAATCTTAAAAATGGCTTGCTTGTCATGTGATTTTGGTATTTAAGAATTGCTTGGATTTTGTCGGACCCAGCGGGGGGAATGATAGAGGTTATGCGAATTTTGAGGGGGTTCGGGGATTTCTCGGGGTATAGGCTAAACATGGGGAAGAGTGAATTATTTGTGATACATCCAGGGGACCAGAGTAGAGAGATAGAAGGCTTGCCTCTAAGGAAAGTGGAAAGAAACTTCCGATACCTGGGGATTCAGATCGCTAGGAGCTGGGGAACCTTGCACAGACTTAATCTGACACGGTTGGTAGAACAAATGGAGGAGGACTTCAAGAGGTGGGACATGCAGCCTCTATCGCTGGCGGGCAGGGTGCAAGCAATTAAGATGATGGTCCTCCCGAGGTTCTTATTTGTATTTCAATGTCTCCCTATACTAATCACTAAGACCTTTTTTAATAAAATAGACAGGAGCATCACGAGCTTCGTGTGGGCAGGGAAAGTTCCGAGAGTAAGGAGGGGGTTCCTTCAGCGTAGTAGGGACAGAGGAGGATTGGCACTACCGAACTTGGGCGATTACTATTGGGCCGCCAATGTGGCAATGATACGTAAATGGATGATGGAGGGTGAGGGAGCGGCGTGGGAAAGACTGGAGAGAAAGTCCTGTAAAGGGACGAGTTTAGAGGCGCTGGTGACGGCGCCGCTACCGATCTCACCTAAAAAGTTTACCACGAACCCGGTGGTGGCGGCAACATTGAATATCTGGGGACAGTGGAGGCGACAGAGAGGGGTGCGGGGAGCCCTGGTGGGGTCCCCAATCAGGAACAACCATAGGTTCGCCCCAGGAAGAATGGATGGAGGATTTCAGAGCTGGTTCCAGTTGGGAATTAGGAGGGTGGGAGATTTATTTATAGATGGGACTTTTGCGAGCTTGGGAGCATTGGAGGAAAAGTATAAGTTGCCCCGGGGAAATTTCTTGAGATATATGCAGGTGAGGGCATTTACTAGACAACAGGTGAGGGAATTTCCATTGCTCCCGACACAGGGGATACAGGACAGGGTGCTTTCAGGGGTGTGGGTCGGAGAGGGCAAGGTGTCAGAGATTTACCGAGAGATGAGGGAAGAGGGGGAGGAGTCGGTGGGCGAACTAAAAGGAAAGTGGGAAGAAGAACTAGGGGAGGAGATAGAGGAGGGTATGTGGGCTGATGCCCTAAGCAGGGTAAATTCCTCTTCCTCATGCGCCAGGCTTAGCCTGATTCAATTTAAGGTGCTACATAGAGCACACATAACGGGAGCAAGATTGAGCAGGTTCTTTGGAGTGGAGGACAAATGTGGGAGGTGTGGCGGGAGCCCGGCAAACCACGCACATATGTTTTGGGCATGCCCGGCACTGGAAGGGTATTGGAAGGGAGTGACGGGAGTGATTTCGCGGGTGGTGAGGGCCCGGGTCAAACCAGGCTGGGGGTTAGCTCTATTTGGAGTTGCGGAAGAGTCGGGAGTGCAGGAGGCGAAAGAGGCCGACGTTGTGGCCTTTGCGTCCCTAGTAGCCCGGCGCAGGATCCTACTCATGTGGAAGGAGGCGAAACCCCCCGGACTGGAGGCCTGGGTAAATGATATGGCGGGGTTCATTAAACTGGAGCAGATAAAGTTTGCCCTGAGAGGATCGGCTCAAGGGTTCACCAGGCGGTGGCAGCCATTTCTCGACTACCTAGGGGAACGTTAGAGGGAAGACAGATGACCAGCAGCAGCAACCCAGGGGGAGGGGGGGGGGGGGGGGGGAGGGGGGGTTTAGTTTAGGTCAAAGATAAAGGGGTTTTGTTACTTGTGTATTGTTTAAAATTTCTGTATTGTTATTGTTGCGTTTGCTTTGTAAGAGGGGAAAAATTGTTGTTTGGGAAAAAATTTTCAATAAAACATTTATAAAAAAAAAAAGAATTGCTTGGATTTTGTCCTTGCCAGGTTCAATGCCAGACGATGAGAGCTTGTAACTAGCAATGTGACCTGTTACTCCAAATTGGCACTTTTACTTGTTGAGCTTTAGCCCATTTCTTCTGATGCTCGTTAGAACTTTAAGCAACCTTGTATTGTGCTCTTCTATGGTTGAGCCCCAAACCATGATATCATCCACGTACACATGTACACCTTCGATGCCTTCGATTATGTGCTCCATGGCACGGTGAAAACTTTCTGATGCCGAAATTATGTCAAATGGCTTTCTCAGAAAGAAGTATCATCCAAATGGTGTATTAAAAGTGCAGTATTTGGTACTTTGTTCCTCTAGCTTTAGTTGACAGAAACCCTGAGATGCATCAAGTTTCATTAAGAATTGTGCATCAGCCATTTCAGATGTGATTTCAGTACATCAAACAGTATTTGGTACTGTTTCTTTTGATATTCTCGTTAAGGTCTTTAGGATCCATGCATATGTGAATATCGCCATTCTTTTTCTTTACACAAACCATGGAGTTTACCCAGTCGGTAGGTTCTTCTATCTTTCTGATTACTTTTAATTTTTTGTCATTCTGTTGAGCTCCTTTTTGAGGCAATCCCAAAGAGGTGTAGGTACTCTTCTGGTTGCCTGTATCACAGGTTTTTCATCCTCTTTGAGTCTACTTGTGACAATAATAAACAGTATTATTATTGTATCTTGTAAGTGAATGGTAGTGTACCAAAACCTGTGAACACATCACTGAATTTGCTGATAATGTTCTCAGAATCATTGGAGTGTTGACCCAATCCATTGTGGATGCTATATACCAACTGCACCAGACCTAATTCTTCACAGGACTGATCACCTAATAATGGATCCAAACCCTCAAATACAATATAGAATGGGTCAGAATAAACTGTGTTCTTCACCACCACACTCAGGTCACAAGCACCATAACATGTAATGCTTGAACCATTATAATCTCTCAGAGATATTTTGTGATTTCTTCTAATTGGCTGAATTTTTAGATTTTTTTAAATTAGTCATGCTGATTAAATTGGCTTTGGCACCAGTGTCTAACTTCAATTTGGACCCCATCAGTCTCATGGCAGATACGCAGGAATTAATCAAGCGAATGAGGCTCCGGGAGTTCTTTCACAGACCACAAGAGGCTGACAGCGAACCCAATGAGTCAACCAATGAACCGGAACAGCAGACCGAGAGATCTGCGGTGCGGCAGCCGAAGAGGAAAGAGTCAAATTGGACCCCTCCGGAAGGCTGCTGCCCTAGACTCGACATGTATGCTCAAGCCGTCATGGCCTGTGTCAATGCCAGATTCATCAGTCACATTCACAAGACAGCCCCGAATGTCATCCAAGCACAACACAACGCCATCCGCGCTCTCAAGACCAACCGCAACATCATCATCAAACCAGCAGACAAAGGAGGGGCCACCGTCATACTGAATAAAACGGACTACTGCAAAGAAGTGTACCAACAGCTCAACAATCAGAAACACTACAGACAGTTACCCGCAGATCCGACCAAGGAACACACCCACCAACTCAACAGACTGATCAAGACCTTAGATCCAGACCTTCAGAGCACCCTACGTGCTCTCATCCCACGTACTCCCCACGTTGCAGATCTCTACTGCCTCCCGAAAATACACACGGCCAACACACCAGGCCGTCCTATCGTATCAGGCAATGGGACCCTGTGTGAGAACCTCTCTGGCTACATCGAGGGCATCTTGAAACCCATCGTACAAGGAACGCCCAGCTTCTGTCGCGACTCGACGGACTTCCTACAGAAACTCAGAACCCATGGACCAGTTGAACCAGGAACATTCCTCGTCACAATGGACGTCTCGGCACTCTACACCAGCATCCCCCATGACAATGGCATTGCTGCAGCAGCCTCTACTCAACACCGAAAACTGCCATTCTCTAGATGCAATTCTGCAACTCATCCGCTTCATTCTGGATCACAACGTCTTCACCTTCGACAACAAGTTCTTCATCCAGACGCACGGAACAGCCATGGGGACCAAATTCGCACCTCAATACGCCAACATCTTCATGCACAAGTTTGAACAAGACCTCCTCACCGCACAGGACCTTCTTTTTTTTTTAAATGTATTTTATTCAAGATTTTTTGGCCAAACATAACAGTACATGGTTTTTCTTTTAAACAACAGTAAAGCAATATAAATAACAGTGGCCAGTTTTAAACAGGTAAATAAATAATATATAAACAGAAGCAAAAACAAAACTAAATGGCAACTGCCTTGTCAAAAATAGTTACTCTCCAAAAATACAATCCAACAGTCCAATATACATTACCTATAACAAATGTCTATACAATGACATCCCTAAGAGCCCGCCCGGATCCTCCCCCCCCACCCCTCCCTCCCCCCTGGGTTGCTGCTGTTGTCTTTCTTTCTTTTCATTCCCTCTATCGTTCTGTGAGGTAGTTGACGAACGGTTGCCACCGCCTGGTGAACCCTTGAGCCAAACCCCTTAATACGAACTTGATCTGTTCTAACTTTATAAACCCTGCCATGTCGTTTATCCAGGTCTCCAAGCCCGGGGGTTTGGCTTCCTTCCACATAAGCAATATCCTGCGCCGGGCTACTAGGGACGCAAAGGCCAAAACATCAGCCTCTCTCGCCTCCTGCACTCCCGGCTCTTCTGCAACCCCGAATATAGTCAACCCCCAGCTTGGCTCGACCCGGACACCCACCACCTTCGAAAGCACCTTCGCCACCCCCACCCAGAACCCCTGTAATGCTGGACATGACCAGAACATGTGGGTGTGATTCGCTGGGCTTCTCGAGCATCTCCCACACCTATCCTCTACCCCGAAAAATTTACTGAGCCGTGCTCCAGTCATATGCACCCTGTGTAGAACCTTGAATTGTATCAGGCTAAGCCTGGCACACGAGGACGACGAGTTTACCCTACGTAGGGCGTCAGCCCACAGCCCCTCCTCAATCTCCTCCCCCAGCTCTTCTTCCCATTTCCCTTTCAGCTCATCTACCATGGTCTCCCCCTCGTCCCTCATTTCCCTGTATATGTCCGACACCCTACCATCCCCCACCCATGTCTCTGAGATCACTCTATCCTGCACCTCCTGCCTCGGGAGCTGCGGGAATTCCCTCACCTGTTGCCTCGCAAAAGCCCTCAGTTGCATATACCGAAATGCATTCCCTTGGGGCAACCCATATTTTTCCGTCAGTGCTCCCAGACTCGCAAACGTCCCATCTACGAACAGATCTCTCAATTGTACTACCCCAGCTCTTTGCCATGCTCCAAATCCCCCATCCATTCTCCCCGGAACAAACCTATGGTTATTTCTTATCGGGGACCGGACCGAGGCTCCCGTCCTTCCCCCATGCCGTCTCCACTGCCCCCAAATTTTTAATGTTGCCACCACCACCGGGCGTGTAGTGTATTTCTTCGGTGAAAACGGCAACGGTGCCGTCATCATTGCTTGTAAACTGGTCCCCTTGCAGGACGCCCTCTCCAATCTCTTCCACGCCGCTAACTCCCCTTCTCCCATCCACTTAAACACCATTGAAATATTGGCGGCCCAGTAATAATCATTTAGGCTCGGTAGTGCCAACTCCCCCCTATCCCTACTACGCTGCAAAAACCCCCTCCTCACTCTCGGGGTCTTCCCGGCCCACACAAAACTCATAATGCTTTTCTCAATTCTCTTAAAAAAAACCTTCGTGACCATCACCGGAAGGCACTGAAACACAAAGAGGAATCTCGGGAGAACCACCATTTTAACCGCCTGCACCCTACCCGCCAGTGACAGGGACACCATGTCCCATCTCTTGAAGTCCTCCTCCATCTGTTCCACCAATCGTGTTAAATTAAGCCGGTGCAAGGTTCCCCAATTCTTGGCTATCTGAATCCCCAAATATCGGAAGTCTCTTGTTACCTTCCTCAGCGGTAAATCCTCTATTTCCCTGCTCTGCTCCCCCGGATGCACCACAAACAACTCACTTTTCCCCATGTTCAATTTATACCCTGAAAAATCCCCAAATTCCCCAAGTATCCGCATTATCTCTGGCATCCCCTCCACCGGGTCTGCCACATACAACAACAAATCATCCGCATACAGAGATACCCGGTGTTCTTCTCCTCCCCTAAACACTCCCCTCCACTTCCTGGAACCCCTCATGCCATGGCCAGGGGCTCAATCGCCAGTGCAAACAATAACAGAGACAGGGGACATCCCTGCCTCGTCCCTCTGTAAAGCCGGAAATAATCAGACCCCCGTCCATTCGTAACCACACTCGCCATCGGTGCCCTATACAGCAGCTGTACCCATCCGATATATCCATCTCCTCAGCACCTCCCACAGATAATCCCACTCCACTCTATCAAATGCTTTCTCGGCATCCATCGCCACCACTATCTCCGCTTCCCCCTCTGGCGGGGGCATCATCATTACCCCTAGCAACCTCCATATCTTCGTGTTCAGCTGTCTCCCCTTCACAAACCCAGTCTGGTCCTCATGTACCACCCCCGGGACACAGTCCTCTATCCTCGTCGCCATTACCGTGGCCAGAATCTTAGCATCCACATTTAAAAGAGAAATGGGCCTATAGGACCCGCATTGCAGCGGGTCTTTTTCCTTCTTTAGGAGGAGCGATATCTTTGCCTCTGACATAGTCGGGGGCAACTGCCCCCTTTCCCTAGCCTCATTAAAGGTTCTCGTCAGAAGCGGGGCCAGCAAGTCAATATACTTCCTATACAATTCCACCGGGAATCCGTCTGGTCCCGGGGTCTTCCCCGCCTGCATGCTCCCAATCCCTTTCACTACCTCCTCCATCTCAATCTGTGCTCCCAGTCCCGCCCTCTCCTGCTCCTCCACCTTAGGGAATTCCAGCTGATCCAGAAAGCACATCATTCTCTCCTTCCCTTCTGGGGGTTGAGCTTTATATAATCTTTCGTAGAATACCTTGAACACCCCATTTACTCTCTCCGCTCCCCGCTCCATCTCTCCCTCCTCGTCTCTCACCCCCCCTATCTTCCTCGCTGCTCCCCTCTTCCTCAGTTGGTGGGCCAACAACCGGCTCGCCTTCTCCCCATATTCATATTGTGCACCCTGTGCCCTCCTCCATTGTGCCTCTGCATTACCCGTAGTCAACAAGTCAAATTCTACATGTAGCCTTTGCCTTTCCCTGTACAGTCCCTCCTCCGGTGCCTCCGCATATTGTCTGTCCACCCTCAAAAGTTCTTTCAGCAACCGCTCCCTTTCCCTACCTTCCTGCTTTCCTTTATGTGCCCTAATAGATATCAGCTCCCCTCTAACCACTGCCTTCAACGCCTCCCAGACCACCCCCACCTGAACCTCCCCATTGTCGTTAAGCTCCAAGTACCTTTCAATACATCCCCTCACCCTTAAACATATCCCCATATCTGCCAATAGTCCCTTGTTCATTCTCCAGGGCGGGTGCTGTTCTTTTTCCTCCCCTATCTCCTGGTCCACCCAATGTGGAGCGTGGTCCGAGATAGCTATTGCCGTGTACTCCGTCCCTGTTACCTTCGGGATCAGCGCCCTACCCAATACAAAAAAGTCTATCCGTGAATATACTTTATGGACATAGGAGAAAAACGAGAACTCCTTACTCCTAGGCCTGCTAAATCTCCAGGGGTCTACTCCTCCCATCTGCTCCATAAAGTCCTTGAGCACCCTAGCTGCAGCCGGCCTCCTCCCGGTCCTGGACCTCGATCTGTCCAGCCCTGGGTCCAGCACCGTATTAAAGTCTCCCCCCATTACCAACTTTCCCGCCTCTAGGTCCGGGATACGTCCCAACATTCGCCTCATAAAATTGGCATCATCCCAGTTCGGGGCATATACGTTCACTAGAACCACCACCTCCCCTTGCAATCTGCCACTCACCATCACGTATCTACCCCCACTATCCGCTACTATGGCCTTTGCCTCAAACAGTACCCGTTTCCCCACTAATATAGCCACCCCCCTGTTCTTTGCGTCTAACCCCGAATGAAACACCTGCCCCACCCATCCTTTGCGTAGTCTGACCTGGTCTATCAGTTTCAAATGCGTCTCCTGCAACATAACCACATCTGCCTTTAATTTCTTTAGGTGTGCGAGTACCCGTGCCCTTTTAATCGGCCCGTTCAGCCCTCTCACGTTCCACATGATCAGCCGGGTTGGGCGGCTCTTTACCACCCCCCCCTTGTCGACTAGCCATCCCCTTTTTTAATCCAGCTCCTCACCCGGTTCCCACGTAGCCGTATCTCTCCCCGACGGCGCCCTCCCGCCTCGACCACCCCACCCCGTACCAGCTCCCCCTTCTCCCCAGCAGCAGCAACCCAGTTAATCCCCCCCCCCCGCTAGATCCTCTTCTAGCGTAATTGCACCCCCCATGTTGCTCCCAGAAGTCAGTAAACTCTGGCTGACCTCGGCTTCCCCCCGTGACCTCGGCCCCCACTGTGCGAGGCCCCCTCCTTCCTGCTTCCCTGTTCCCGCCATGATTACCATAGCGCGGGAACAAAGCCCGCGTTTCCCACTTGGCCCCACCCCTAATGGCCGGCGCCCACAATTCCTCATCCTTCCCCCCCCCCCCCCTCCCCCACGACATGGGGAAGAGAGAAAAGTTACAGGGTCGCAAGATTAACAACTTGAGAAATCATCCCTTCCCCCTTTTTCCCCCCCTTCACCCCACGTAATCACCCCACCACTTTGTCCCAAACGTTCTTTTTCTGGCCCGCCTATTCCAGCTGCTCCTCCACAATAAATGTCCACGCCTCTTCTGCCGTCTCAAAGTAGTGGTGCTTCCCTTGGTGTGTGACCCACAGTCTTGCCGGTTGCAGCATTCCAAATTTGACCTTCCTTTTGTGAAGCACCGCCTTGGCCCGATTGAAACTCACCCTCCTTCTCGCCACCTCCACACTCCAATCTTGATATACGTGGATCACCGCGTTCTCCCACCTACCGTTCCGAGTTTTCTTCGCCCATCTGAGGACCATCTCTCTGTCATTATATCGGAGAAATCTCACCACTATGGCTTGAGGTATTTCTCCAGCCCTCGGTCTTCGCATCATAACTCGATAAGCTCCCTCCACCTCCAATGGGCCCGTCGGGGCCTCCGATCCCATTAACGAGTGAAGCATCGTGCTCACATATGCCCCGACGTCCGCCCCCTCTGCACCTTCGGGAAGACCAAGAATCCTTAAATTCTTCCTCCTCGCATTATTCTCCAACACCTCCAGCCTTTCCACACACCTTTTGTGTTGTGCCTCGTGCATCTCTGTCTTCACCACCAGGCCCTGTATTTCGTCTTCATTATCAGCGGCCTTTGCCTTCACGACCCGAAGCTCCTGCTCCTGGGTCTTTTGTTCCTCCTTTAGCCCTTCAATCGCCTGTAATATTGGGGCCAGCAGCTCCTTCTTCATCTCCTTTTTAAGTTCTTCCACACAGCGCCGCAGGAACTCTTGTTGGTCAGGGCCCCATACTAGACGGCCACCTTCCGACGCCATCTTGCTTTGTGCTTGATTTCCTTGCCGCTGCTCTAGAGGATCCTCTGCAATCCAGCCACCTTCCTCTCCTTTTTCCATCTGTGTCCAGGGGGAATTCCCTTCTGGTTTACCGCACAGTGTTTTTAGCCGTTAAAATTGCCGTTGGGGCTCCTATTAAGAGCCCAAAAGTCCGTTCCACCGGGAGCTGCCGAAACGTGCGACTTAGCTGGTCATCGCCGCACCCGGAAGTCCACCGGACAGGACCTTCAACCGAAGTTATACACCAGATACATCGTTGACATTTTTTTTCTTTGGACCCACGGCGAAGAATCACTGAAACGACTAAACAATGACATCAATAAGTTCCATCCCACCATCAGACTCACCATGGACTACTCTCCAAAATCAGTTGCATTCTTGGACACACTCATCTCCATCAAGGACGGTCACCTCAGCACTTTGCTTTACTGCAAGCCCACGGATAACCTCACAATGCTCCACTTCTCCAGCTTCCACCCTAAACACATTAAAGAAGCCATCCCCTATGGACAAGCCCTCCGTATACACAGGATCTGCTCAGACGAGGAGGAGTGTAACAGACATTTACAGACGCTGAAAGATGCCCTCGTACGAACGGGATATGGCGCTCGACTCATCGATCGACAGTTCCAACATGCCACAGCAAAAAACCACACCGACCTCCTCAGAAGACAAACACGGGACACAACCGACAGAGTACCCTTCGTCATCCAGTACTTCCCCGGAGCGGAGAAACTACGACATCTTCTTCGCAGTCTTCAACACGTCATCGATGAAGATGAACATCTTGCCAAGGTCACCCCCACAACCCCACTACTTGCCTTCAAACATCCGCGCAACCTCAAACAAACCATTGTTTGCAGCAAACTACACAGCCTTCAGAACAGCGACCATGACACCACAGAACCCTGCCATGGCAATCTCTGCAAGGCGTGCCAGATCATCGACATGGATACCACCATTACACGCGGGAACACCACCCACCAGGTACGCGCTACATACTCGTGCGACTCGGCCAACGTTGTCTACCTCATACGCTGCAGGAAAGGATGTCCCGAAGCGTGGTACATTGGCGAGACCATGCAGACCCTGCGACAACTGATTAATGGACATCCCGCAACAATCGCCAGGCAGGAATGTTCCCTTCCAGTCGGGGAACACTTCAGCAGTCAAGGGCATTCAGCCTCTGATGTCCATTCATTCGTTGTCGCAGCGTCTGCATGGTCTCGCCAATGTACCACGCTTCGTGCGACTCGGCCAACGTTGTCTACCTCATACGCTGCAGGAAAGGATGTCCCGAAGCGTGGTACATTGGCAAGACCATGCAGACGCTGCGACAACGAATGAACGGACATCGCGCAACAATCACCAGGCAGGAATGTTCCCTTCCAGTCGGGGAACACTTCAGCAGTCAAGGGCATTCGGCCTCTGATCTCCGGGTAAGCGTTCTCCAAGGCGGCCTTCAGGACCCGCGACAACGCAGAATCGCCGAGCAGAAACTTATAGCCAAGTTCCGCACACGAGTGCGGCCTCAACCGAGACCTGGGATTCATGTCGCATTACATTCACCCCCCACCATTTGGCCTGCGAAATCCTACCAACTGTGCTAGCTTGGTACAATTCACACCTCTTTAACCTGGGGTTACTCCATCTCTGGATCTGTAAAGATTTAATCACCTGCTAATGCTCGCATTCCAAGCATTGTTTGGCATCTTTGAATCTGTCTATATATGTGTTTCTGGAACATACCTCTTCATTCACCTGAGGAAGGAGCAGCGCTCCGAAAGCTAGTGACATCGAAACAAACCTGTTGGACTTTAACCTGGTGTTGTAAGACTTCTTACTGAGCATAATAAGCAGCAGCACTTCCTAAAGTGATAGCTCACAGCTACTTGGTTTGCGATGATTAATTTTACTCCCCTCTCCTGCAGCTGCTGATACTCAGTGGGGTACGGTTTCCCTGGACACGGACCCTCGCTGAGGTATGGGTCCATGGGGGTATGCATTCTGGGGAGTTAACTGGCAGAGGGTACAGGTCTCACGAGTGCTGACTGCGTCACACTTTACCCACTGGCCCTTATTCTGTGTTTACAGATTGACAATGTAGACGTAGCATATCCATGTCCATTCCTCGGTATGTTAGTGTAGTGGTTCTGTTAGTGGACTAATGATCCAGAGGCTTGGATTAATAATAATCTGGGGGGGACATGAAGTCAATGGTATCTGGTGAATTTTAAATAATTTAAAAATGTGATAAATAAAAGGGGCTTTGAAGCTCTCGGGATGTGTGTCTCTTTTGGGGAATAAACTTGCCATCCTGACGTGGCCCAGCCTATCTCTGATTCAAATCCCAGCCTAGCGTGGTTAGTTTATAACTGCCTTATGCATTCAAACCCTTATAATAAATAAGAAACATAAAACTAAAAAAAAGAGGGGGTAGTCCCTGGATAAGGGGTTGATCATTTAGGACTGAGAGGAGGAGACATTTCTTCCCTCAGATGGTTGTGAATCATTGGGATTCTCCAGCCCATGGTGTTCCGGGTGCTCCATCACTGAATATATTTAAGGGCTGCTGCCTCACGGCACTGAGGACCCGGGTTCGATCCCGGCTCTGGGTCACTGTCCGTGTGGAGTTTGCACATTCTCCCCACAACCCCTTAATTGGGAAAAAAAGAATTGGGCACTCTAAATTTATATAATAATATATATATATATATTTAAGGGTGGGATTTTTGGTCTCTCATGGAATTAAGGAATTAGGGGAGCGGGCAGGAAAGTGGAGGTGAAACCTAAAATCAGCCGCCTTGTATTGAAATGGTGGAGCAAGCTCGATGGGCCATGTGGTCTACTCCTGCTCCCATTACATATGTTCTTACGCTATCACAGAATTAACAGTGCAGAAGGAGGTCATTCGGCCCGTCGAGTCTACACCAGCCCTTGGAAAGAGCACCCCACCCAAACCCACGCCTCCACCCTAACCCAGTATCCCCACCTAACCTTTTTGGACACTAAGGGCAATTTATCATGGCCAATCCACCTAACCTGCACATCTTTAGACTGCGGGAGGAAACCATGCAGACACGGGGAGAAAGTGCAGACTCCACACAGTGACCAAGCCGGGAATCGAACCTGGGGCCCTGGAGCTGTGAAGCAGCCATGCTAACCACTGTGCTACCATGCTGCCCTCCTGATGATCTTCCTAATCTAATCCTTCCTTCCCCCAATCTCTCCAGCCAACTCAAGAATACCCCACCTGCCACGCTGCCCACTCTCTCCTCACCATTCCCCAGCTGTAACTTGCTGCTGAAAACCTCTCAATCTGGCTGGCTGTGACTGGGTAACGCAAAATAAAAATGTTAATCGGGTCCTGCCGTTAGCTTGGCAGGCCCTGGGAGATAGCCACTGCTTCTAGGTTTTGAAACCAATGAACATCCTCGCAAATCCCTCACCGTAAATATCGGGGGGCAAATGGATCTGACGATCACTGCATTCTTTCTGTCACTGAATTCTGGATCGCAGGTTTATTGATGAGTTGAGGTCATGGACAACAACAGCAAATATTCATATAGCGCATTTACAATAACCTCCACACAATATACAATAAAAGGGGTGAATGGAGGTCCTTTACATACTATTGTAGTTAATAAGGAGCCCCGAAAACGCAAGTCAAAAGTAGTTTATTTCCCACTCACAGTTAGAAAATACAGTAACTAAGCAACACTCCAAATCTCAGCTGGGACCATCCTGAGATGCCAACACCCTCTTGGGCTGACTTTAATCTCAGGGAATTTTTTTTTTTTTTTAATTTAGATTACCCAATTATTTTGTCCAATTAAGGGGCAATTTAGTGTGGCCAATCCACCTACTCTGCACATTTTTGGGTTGTGGGAACCCATGCAGACACGGGGAGAATGTGCAAACTCCACACGGACAGTGACCCAGAGCCGGAATCGAACCTGGGACCTCAGCGCCGTGAGGCGGCTGTGCTAACCACTAGGCCACCGTGCTGCCCCTAAATCTCGGGGAATTACCGAGCTCTGCTGTTAGGCCTACGCCTATCAGCGAGGGAGCTCGTATTCCATGAGCCCCACAGAGGGATCGATCGCGTCTCGTGAGGGTTATAACACATACAGTCCCCAGCATCGGCTTTTGAGGATCAAATGAGGAAAGAGACACTGAGCAGCCTCAAAAAGTAGATTCAAATTGCCACAAGATCGTATCTAACTAAAACTGTTTTGTACAAAGGATCTCAAAGAATTGAATGTGTCCAGTTGCCTTCACTCTATCCCAGTGCTGATGAATCTTCACCCAATCATTTCACAGAGCCATGTGCCAACACTCACAGGGCCACTGGAGTCGGGTCTGGATTGAGCACCATGGTCGGAGAGCGGTGCCACTGAACTCTTTCCAGGTGTGGCACAGAGATAAAGAAAAGCACATTGGGTTGCCCGAGTCTGTCAATATTTTACTTTCAGCTCCAGCAATGGATAAATGTTATCATTTTCTCTGGAATGGTTAGGAGCCATGATGGAATTCCTGTGGAGATAGAAAATGTCACTATATTAGGTTTCAAATTTCCGTGCTTACAAATTAACACAAGTATCTCCAAAATGGAGTATAATATAGAAACATAGAAAATAGAAGCAGGAGGAGACCATTCAGCCTTCCAGCCTGTTCTGCCATTCATTATGATCATTGCTGATCATCCAACTCAATAGCCTGCTCCTGCCTTTACCCCATATCCTTTGATCCCCTTTGCCCCAATGCTATATCTAACTGCTTCCTGAAAACATACATGTTTTGGCCTCAACTACTTTCTGTGGTGGTGAATTCCATAGGCTGACCACTCTCTGGGTGAAGAAATGTCTCCACATCTCTGTCTTAAAAGGTCTACTCCGTATCCTCAGACTGTGACCCCTGGTTCTGCAAAGCCCCACAAATGGGAACATCTTTCTTGCATCTACCCTGTCCAGTCCTGTTTGATGGGTTTCTATGCAATCCCTCCTCATTCTTCTGAACTCCAGCAAATACAATCCTTTTTATTTTTCTCTTTTTTAAAAATAAAGTTAGCGCACCCAATTCATTCTTTCCAATTAAGGGGCAGTTTAGCGTGGCCAATCCACCTACCCTTGCACATCTTTGGGTTGTGGGGGCGAAACCCACGCAAACACGGGGAGAATGTGCAAACTCCACACAGACAGTGACCCAGAGCCAGGATCGAACCTGGGACCTCAGCGCCATGAGGCAGCAGGGCTAACCCACTGCACCACCGTGCTGCCCGCAAATACAATCCTAACCAACTCAATCTCTCCTCATACATCAGTCCTGCCATCCCAGGAATCAGCCTGGTAAACCTCCTCTGCACTCCTTCTAGATCAAGAACATCGTTCCACAACTAAGGAGACCAAAACTGTACACAATATACCAGGTATGGCCTCACCAAGGCCCTGTATAATTGCAGCAAGGTATCCCAGCTCCTGAACTCGAACCTTCTCACTATGAAGGCCAACATACCATTTGCCTTCTTTACCTCCTGTTGTACCTGCATGTTTATTTTCAGTGACTGGTGTATAAGAACACCAAGGTCTTGTTGTACATTCCTCTCTCTCAATTTATAGCCATTCAGATAATAATCTGCCTTCCCATTTTTTCTTCCAAAGTGGATAACATAGAATAAGAATAACGACATAGAACATACAGTGCGGAAGGAGGCCATTCGGCCCATCGAGTCTGCACCGACCCACTTAAACCCTCACTTCCACCCTATCCCCGTAACCCAATAACCCCTCTCAACCTTTTTGGTCACTAAGGGCAATTTAGCATGGCCAATCCACCTAACCTGCACGTCTTTGGACTGCGGGAGGAAAACGGAGCACCCGGAGGAAACCCACGCAGACACTGGGAGAACGTGCAGACTCCGCACAGACAGTGACCCAGCGGGGAATCGGGGAAATGTGAATAACCTCACATTTACCCAAATTATACTGCATCTGCCATTCATTTGCCCATTCACTCAACTTGTCCAAACCACACTGAAAGATCTTTGCATCCTCTTCACAGCTCACCCTCCCACCCAGCTTTGTGTCACCTGCAAATTTGGAGATATTACATTTCGTACCCTCATCTAAATCATTAATATATATTGTGAATAGCTGGGGTCCCAGCACCAATCCCTGCGGTACTGCACTAGTCACTGCCTGCCATTTGGAAAAAGACCTGTTAATTCCTACTCTTTGTTTCCTGTCTGCCAACCAGTTTTCTATCCATCTCAATACACTATGCTGAAAGGGTTAAAAATCATGCAGGTTTAAATAAAACCTAACAGGCTCACACGGGCTGCTGCTTGCTAATTGATACATTTTTAAAGACAGAAACTAGTGATAAGAAACCAGTTGCTACAGCACAAACCGTCTACAGATAAGCATTCAAGAACCCTTGTTCTATTAATTATAGCAAGGATGTAGTCACACAGCTTACACACCAAATTTCAGTTGATCATTATGCAGCTGTCGCCCTTCTGTGCCTTACAAAACAATGGAATGGGAGTATGAGTACCACAGCTCAGATCGTTATCTTACTCATTTCTAGCAGTTAGTAGATAAGTAGAGACAAATATGCGCTTGACGATATTCTAATAATACACATGTGCCTTGATAACGATTGGTAATTATACTCATATGTAATACAAAAGGAAATCCTAACTGTTAGTTGTGAAAGGACATGGATAACTTTTAAACAAATGTATTATTTTGATTCGTATATGTTAATTACTTTGAAGATACATAAGAGTATAATTTGTTTGCACTGGAATGCTACTTTGGGCTGAGTTGAGTGCTTAAATTGGAGTTTTGTGACTGAGGGACTTTGGTGAGGTGGGAGTGAGGTGCTCCTTTCATTTTCTACCTCTTCTCAAAGGCGAGCGGTGAGCTTGCAGGGGGGACCATCAGGGCCACCAACAGCGGCTTTCAGAGGTGAGGCCATACTTCAGAAAGTGATGTAGGACCAACGGGCGCAGCTGATTGGTGACCAAGTCCAGATGGGTATTTTTCAAACTATATAAAGTGGTAAGTCATTGTTTTAGCAAGGGGAGGGATTTAGTTGGTTAATTCCTTTTTGAATATAAAATTCTTCTAACATTGTATATTTAAAGGGTTTAGTCATGGCAGGAGAGGTCAAAGCCATGGTATGCTCTTCCTGCTCTATGTGGGTAGCCGGGCACAATTCCGGCCCCGGGATCAGTACGTGTACAGAACGTGTGTCCAGCTGCAGTTCCTGGAAGCTCGGTTTTCAGAGCTGAAACGGCAGCTGGGGACACTGTGGAGCATCCGCGGGTCGGAGAGCATGTTCAGAGAGGTGGTCCCACCGCAGCTGAAGGGACTTGAGGAAGGAAGGAAATGGGTGACCACCAGGCAGTCCAAGAGAAACGGGCAGGTAGTTTAGGGGTCCCTTGGGGTCCTGCTTGCAAATCAATATCCCATTTTGGAGGCTGATGAAGGCCCTGGTTCCCCCAAAATAGGGAATTGTGGCTGTCAACGTGATTCCAGGATGGTGTGCTGCCTCCCTGGTGCCAAAGTCTGGGATGTCACTGTACGGCTGCAGTTCATCCTGAAGAGAGAGAATGATAACGCAGAGGTCATGGTGTATGTTGGTATTACTGACCAAGGATGAGGCCTTGCATCAAGAATTCAGGGAACAAAGGATGGTGTAGTGGTTAGCACTGCTGCCTACGGCACTGAGGACCCAGGTTCGATCCCAGCCCCGGGTCACTCTCTGTGTGAAGTCCATGTCTGTGTGGGTCACACACCCCACAACACAAAAAGCTGCACTCTCAGAGGGTCAGTACTGAGGGAGTGCTGCACTGTCAGAGAGTCAGTACTGAGGGAGTGCTGCACTGTCAGGGGGTCAATACTGAGGCAGAGCTGCACTGTCAGGGGGTCAGTACTGAGGGAGTCCTGCACTGTCAGAGGGTCAGTACTGAGGGAGTGCTGCAGTGTCAGAGGGACAGTACTGAGGGAGTGCTGCACTGTCAGAGGGTCAGTACTGAGGGAGCGCTGCACTGTCAGAGGGTCAGTACTGAGGGAGCGCTGCACTGTCATAGGGTCAGTACTGAGGGAGCACTGCACTGTCGGAGGGTCAGTACTGAGGGAGCGCTGCAGAACGGGACAAACACCAAATACCCTGACGGAAGCCTCCGTGTGTTTGTGACTGCTCACCACATCGCCTCCACCGGACATCTTCCTGTGTACATTTTAAGAACTGTACTCCATCTAAAGGCTTAGGCGGAGGGATTGGGGTTCTGTCTGAGCTTTTAGTGGGTGTTTGTTCTTAGAGAAGTTAGGGGGCTGGATTCTCCGCAGCCCCGCGGCGAAATCGAGTTCGTTGCGGGGGCGGTGAATGGTCGTTTACGAGGAAATCGGGACCGACGCTCGGGAACTGCCCGCGCGCGAATTGCGCGCTAGGGGGCCATTGACTGAGGCCCCCCCCCCCGCCCTTCTCTGGGCAAAACTGGCCGAGCTCCCAACAGCGGTTCTAACCACGTATCGGCCATCGGGAACCTTGGGAGACGGCTGCGGACTCAGTCCGCGGCTACCCTGGTGGGGGTTGGGGGAAATCAATCACTTGGAGGGGGGGGGGGGGTTCATGGACGGCCAGGGGAGCGATCGGGTGGCATGGATCCACAGGCACGCGCGATCCCGGGGGGGGGGGGGGGGGGGGGCCTACATTTTGGATGATGGTCCGCAGTCCGGGTCCGCCATCGCGCACGGTGCGGCTGCTGCAGGCGGGGGAGAGGGGGCGAGGTTTATCATTGATACGTTGTTGTGTTGACTTTGATTTCTGCCATGTGCGGAGGTCACCCTGTTAGCAATATAGTTAGTTAACAGGAGTGGAGAAGGGAGGATGTCTGCTGCTTGTTACCAGGGGGCTGGGTTGTTTTTAAGGTAATGAGCTTCGGCTTTTTGTTTCTGTTTTGTTTGGGCATGGGGACAGGGAAGGGGGGGAGGGGGCTTCTGTACTTCGGTTGGTTGTTTGGTTGGTATTCAGGATGGGATTGGGCTGGGAGGAGGAGGCAGAGAGGGATGGGGGAGACTGCTGATTGTGAAAATCCCTTTGTTTTGGGGCTGGCTTTATGGGGTTGGTGGCAGCCTTCTTGAGTGGGCCTGGAGCTGGCGCAGGTTGAGGCACTGCTGGATTGCCCCATGGGGTGGTATGGCTGATATTGGGTGGGGGGGGGGGTGCTGAGAAGTCTGAAGGCGGATGTGTTTGATGCGACCATCAATTCACTGAGAGACACGTTGAGAAGTAAATCGTGGTTTTAATCAGCTTATAACTGAGCCTGCCTGTGACCGGTACAACAATGAATGCGGCCCCGCAGGTCAGCTGCCTTTATACTTCCTGTAAGGGGTGGAGTCATGGGCGAGCCCGTACATGCCCCGACATATCCCCCTGTGGGTGAAGCCGTACAATGGCCCATTGGTGGAGCCCACAGGGTTAAATACATAACGTAACACGATACAGCAGTAACATGATATCACAGTGCACTGGTGAATTAACAGTAGTTCCATTCACCACAGTGTGAGACCCATTTAAGAATTAAGGATCAAATGAGGATGTGGAAGAGATGGGTGGGGCTGTTATATCACTCGGGTTTTGATTGTAGGGCGCGGGGGCTGCAGTTTGATTAATAAGAGGGTGGCTTTTCCTGTGGGCCATATATTGGCAGACTCAGGTGGGAGGTATGTAATAGTCAGTGGGTCATTGGCGGGCATGCCGGTGGTGCTGGTGAATGCGTATGCACCAAACTGGGATGACAGGGTGTCACAGTGGCACAACGGTTAGCACTGCAGCCTCACAGCTCCAGGGACCTGGGTTCAATATCGACCTTTGGTGACTGTGTGGAGTTTGCACCTTTTCCCCGTGTCTGCGTGGGTTTCCTCCAGGTCCACCGGTTTCCTTACACAGTCCAATGATGTGCAGGTTAGGTGAATTGACCATAATAAATTGCACGTGTCCAAAAGTTACAGGGATAGGGCAGGGGATTGGGCCTAGTTGCACTGCTCTTTAGGAGGGTCAGTGCTGACTCGATGGGCCAAATGGCCACCTTCTACACTGTAGTGATTCTGTGACATGGCAATTCATTAACAAGGTGTTGGTGTCTATCCCAGATCTTGATTCTCATCAGCCAATTATGGGCGGGGGACTTTGATTATGGTTTGGATCCTAGA
Source organism: Scyliorhinus torazame (assembly GCF_047496885.1). Classification (NCBI taxonomy): domain Eukaryota; kingdom Metazoa; phylum Chordata; class Chondrichthyes; order Carcharhiniformes; family Scyliorhinidae; genus Scyliorhinus; species Scyliorhinus torazame. The sequence goes on from NC_092716.1 coordinate 186,313,505, forward strand.
CTGGATAGGTGAAGTTCGAAGTCTCTGAGTTCATCTGGGGTGGCAAAGAGGTTATTGGTGTTTCATGGAACAAATGGGGGAACAGACCCGTGGAGGTTGAAGTTTCTGAGGGATCTGGGGCGGGATTCTGCGGGAATCGTCGGGACGGGCAACTCTGGCGCGAAGGAGTGGCGTGAACCACTCCGGCATCGGCCGCCCCAAAGGTGCGGAATCCTCGGCACCTTTAGGGGCTTGGGCCGGCCCTGGAGTGGTTTGCGCCGCACCGGCCGGCAGGGAAGGGGCTTGGCGCCATGCCAACTGGCGCCGCAGGGCCTCCGCCAGCTGGCGCGTGTGCGGCGTCATCCCAGCGCATGCGCAGAGGGCTTCATCCCCGCACCGACCATGGCGGACGGCTACAGCCGCCAGTGCGGACGATAGAGTGCCCCCATGGCACAGGCCCGCCAGCGGATCGGTGGGCCCCGATCGCGAGCCAGGCCACCGCGGGGGCATCTCCCGGGGCGAGATCCTCCCACGCACCCCCTCCCCCCCCCCCTAGAACCCTGGAGGCCGCCCGCGCCGCCAGGTCCCACTGGTAAGGACCTATTCTTATTTCTCCAGCGGGACCAGCAACAAACGGGCGGCCACTAGGCTCATCGCGGGCCGGAGAATCGCCGGGGGGTGCCGCTGCCAGCGGCCGCCGACTGGCGCGGCGCGATTCCCGCCCCCGCCAAAACCCCAGCGCCAGAGAATTCGGCAGCCGGCGGGTGCGGGATTCACGCCGCCCCCCCCGGCGATTCTCCGACCCGGCGGGGGGTCGGAGAATCCCGCCCAAGGAGTTTTCACGTTTACCGGTTTACCCCCGAATAGACATCACTGTGGAGTTTCAGTCGGCGCCGGTGCTAGCCCCTCACCGGTATTGGAATCGGTGAGGGGTCGGCACCGAACCTCCTGTCGTGAAAGTCGACACAATCTATGCTGGTGTCAGCACTTTGTCTCCAGAACGGAGAATCAAGCCCATGGTAATTTGATAAGGTGGATTCAAAATTGGCTTAGTTGTAGGAGTCAGAGGGTGATGACAGACGGCTGCTTTGGTGACTGGAAATGAGTGTCCAGTGGTACACCACAAGGATCTGTGCTGGGGCCCCTATTATTCGTCATTTATGTAAACAACATAGATGACTATGTGGGGGTGGGGGGGGGGGGGGGGGGTGTAGAAAAAGTTTGCTGATGACACAAAGATTGTCTGGGTGGGAGTGTCTTGGATTACAGGAAGAGAGAGCTGGGATGGTCAAATGGGTTGATAAGTGGCAGATGGAATTTAACCCTGAAAAATGTGATGTGATACACTTTGGAAGGAGAACTTTGCCAAGGATGTACTTCAATGAAAAGCCTTGAACTGAGAAATTCCAAGGAACAAAGGGTCTTTGGCGTGTTTGTCCTTAGATCTCTGAAGGCAGGACTGGTTAATAGGGTGGTGAAAAATGCATATGGGAGACTTGCCTTTATCAATCGAGGCATAGATTACAAAAGCCAAGAGGTCAAGAGAGAACTTTGATGAGGCCACAGCTGAAATACTGTGCGCAATTCTGGTCGCCACATTATAGAAAGGATGTGATTGGATTGGATGGGGTGCCGAGGAGATTCGCCAGGATGTTGCCTGGGATGGAACATTTAAGTTATGAAGAGAGGTTGGGTAGGCTTTGGTTGTTTTCGTTGGAGCAAAGACCGAGGGGGCGACCTGATCGAGGAGCACAAGATTATGAAGGACATGGTGGATAGGGAGCAGCTGTTCCCCTTAGTTGAAGGGTCAGTTACGAGGGGACTCAATTTCAAGGTGCGGGGCAGGAGGTTTTGAGGGGATGTGATGAAAAACCTTTTTTACCCAGAGGGTGGTGATGGTCTGGAATGCATTATCTGGGATGGTGGTAGAGATGGGTTGCCTCACGTACTTTAAAAAGTACCAGGAACACATTTGGCACGTCATAACATTCAAGATTATGGGCCAAGTGCGGGCAAATGGGATTAGGTAGATAGGTCAGGTATTTTCATGTGTTGATGCAGACTTGATGGGCTGTAGGGCCTCATTTGCACTGTATTTTCTGTGATTCTCTGTATTCTTTGTGACTGGGGAACTGGCAAGCCACATAGTGGATGCTTACCTCCTCTGCTATAGCTGGAATAAATTTCTTGAATTGAAATTTTTTAGTGTCATCCGGTCAGTTGGGGAGTAAGGAACACAATAGCCGAATAGATATGAAACTCCCGCAACAACCCCTAATCCCATGCACTTTAATTTTACGTGATAATTTCTTATGTGGGACTTGGTCGAAAGCATGGATTTATTTGGACTTTCAAATAAACCACATCCACTGGCTCCCCCCATCATTCTCCCAGAAATTTATATTTTTCTAGCCAGAAAATTGTACAACTAGCACACACTTTCTGACTTCTGTGTCACACTTAAAAATATAAGTAACTTGATACAGGAGTCAGAGACTTGTCTCAATTGCTTGGGAGATTGCATGGGCAATGTGTTCACTAATGCCCTTCATGTGTTTTCAGGTTTAACTCCAGCTCAGACAGGCTTGAAAGATTTCCTAGTTCTTCTTACAAACGGGTTTTGGATCGTCCAATCCTCAATCTTACTTGAAAAGACCACCAAGGCCAATAATGTGAACGAGAACATCACACAGGAGCAATCTGCTGGGGGTCCATGTCTTGTTCTATGCCTGCCCTCAAATAATTCTACCCCAGGTCCTGGGAACAGCACATCACCCTCAAGCACTGACATCTCTTTATGTTGGTGCTGATTATAGAGTTCTCTGACATTCATGGATCTCAATGTGCCGAGTGTGAGATGCAGATTTGCAATAAGAGGAGCAAGTAATGGAATACCGTCAGAGAATTCGGACATGTCCTTCAGACAGAGTTCCATCACAGCCAAAATGATAGATTTACCTGTTCCTCTATGTTCATTGTACAGGAGCCACTGACAAAGTTTCCAGTTATGTTATAAGTGCTGTGGATATTCTGTTGAGTCGGGGGGCTCTTTGCATCTGTAAAATCAAAGGCGATTAACTTTAGCCCATGAACTGGAAGACAATGGAGTCAGGAGATTATGGATTAGGAAAATAATTTGGTTTATTTAATTCATCCAGAATAACCCTAAAACTAGACACACCCACTATGCCAAAGACTCCCCACTGTAGCCATCTGGGTTGGCCAACTCCCGATGTAAAATGGAGAACAGCAAAGGCTGCAGGGAAATTCAGCCAACACAGGCAGAAACCAGCAGGTGCAAGTTTACTGTGTATTAAACTCTGCAAAAGCCCAGACAGCATCGATACAAGCAGCCATCTGCATAATAATGTAGCAGCCATCTACATACTAATAAGCAATCCCCGGGAACAATTGCAACATTTGGGACAAACAAAGCTAAGCCAGACTCCCCGGCGCCAGCAGGAGCCAACACAAAAGAGGTTAACGGACACCTCAAGACCGCCCATCGATCAGGGAACCGCTCCAGTATTGGAGAAATCGAACCAAGTGATTGGAACAAAGTCCAATCACCTGGAACCAGGTACAGAGTCTGCCCCGAAAGGCGGGAAGCCCCTGGGGACTATAAAGTTAAGCCCCTAAGCTCAAATCGTTCTTCTTGACCGGGTCACCCAGCAACGCGAACCAACCTTGACCGTGATCAGTTCAACTGCCGCCGAAATCCAGTAAGTCTTAAGTCAACGCTCGCTACGTGATAGGCGCTCCTAGCTACCAATCCATACCAACTTCGAATCCCGCAGACTCAGAACCCGAACGAAAGGCCATTTGTTCCCCTGACCTGGTGGGCCAGTCCGAAGCTAAGTATAGGCCTGTTAGTTGTAGAAGTAGCTTAGACGTAGAATTTGTGCATGAGTAGCGATTACTGTGTATAATAAATGTGCTTTGATTTGAATCTTACTAATCGGTGTATTGAGTTATTGATCATTACTTGAACTTGAACCTTGTGGCGGTATCATAAAGATACCTGGCGACTCGAGAGCAACGGTTATAAAACAGAGCCAACTGAACCAACCAAAAGTTAGCAACACCACCCTCCCCTAATCAAACTGTGCAGCCCAACTCCAAACCCACTATCCTTGTATAGTCCCTCAACACTCCCCACAACATCCCTATTCTCCACATGCAACAGCCAACATTCCACTACCACACTCTCCAAAACACCCCACATGCCTCTTGCAAAAACTCCCCACTCCACCACCACACTCTCCCACTCCACCACAGAGCTGGGCTGAGAGGTGGCAAATGGAGTTTAATGTAGAGAAGTGTGAGGTGATTCACTTTTGAAGGAATAACAGGAATGCGGAATATTTGGCTAATGGAAAAGTTCTTGAAAGTGTGGATGAGCAGAGGGATCTAGGTGTCCATGTACATAGATCCCTGAAAGTTGCCACCCAGGTTGATAGGGTTGTGAAGAAGGCCTATGGAGTGTTGGCCTTTATTGGTAGAGGGATTGAGTTCCGGAGTCAGGAGGTCATGTTGCAGCTGTACAGAACTCTGGTACGGCCGCATTTGGAGTATTGCGTACAGTTCTGGTCACCGCATTATAGGAAGGACGTGGAGGCTTTGGAGCGGGTGCAGAGGAGATTTACCAGGATGTTGCCTGGTATGGAGGGAAAATCTTATGAGGAAAGGCTGATGGACTTGAGGTTGTTTTCGTTGGAGAGAAGAAGGTTAAGAGGAGACTTAATAGAGGCATACAAAATGATCAGGGGGTTGGATAGGGTGGACAGTGAGAGCCTTCTCCCGCGGATGGAAATGGCTGGCACGAGGGGACATAGCTTTAAACTGAGGGGTAATAGATATAGGACAGAGGTCAGAGGTAGGTTCTTTACGCAAAGAGTAGTGAGGCCGTGGAATGCCCTACCTGCTACAGTAGTGAACTCACCAACATTGAGGGCATTTAAAAGTTTATTGGATAAACATATGGATGATAATGGCATAGTGTAGGTTAGATGGCTTTTGTTTCGGTGCAACATTGTGGGCCGAAGGGCCTGTACTGCGCTGTATTGTTCTATGTTCTACAGCAGCCCCCAACACTCCCCTGCTCCATCTACCATATCCCCTGCTACACACCCCAACACTCCCCACTATTCTACTCCCCACACATGGGGGTGAATTCTCAGTCAGCCAACGGCGGTATCGGGGTCCATGATGCGGCTGAGAATCGCGAAATCAGGATCGGCAGCAGGCGCCAGTGTCCGCCAATCTGAACGTGATGCTCTGACCCCACGCTACTGCCGGAATCGAGATTCATGCCCACGCGCCAGCAGGAGGATGTAAATAAATCCATGTAGCGGGCCAGGCACCCTATGCTCCTGCCTTTTGTAATTCTCTGGTCACCGGGGCCGGGAATCACGTGGACAGGGATCACTTGTGATGTCTACCAGCATAGCCCTGGCATAATGGACCTTGCAATGGGCCAAGGGGGTAACTCCCCTCATTTCCCTCCCCGGGATCCCCTTAATAGAGAGACCCCCCAGGGACTCCATGAATAGGGAGACCCCTCCAGGACCCCTGAAATAGAGGGACCCTACAAAGAGACCCCCTAACTAGAGGGACCCCACCCACAGACCCGCCCCTCAGAAAAGAGACCCCTGCCTGGAAGCTGGAGACAATAATCACATCAAAGAGAGGTATATGCATTGCAATCAAATGCTTGAGTGATTGGAATGTACTTAGTGCTTATAATGCACTTACCTCTCTTTGGTTAATGTTTGTAAACATTGGGGTTTCGCCACTTAGAGTCACTGATCCACGACAGGATATGAATGAATCAAGGCTGCAGCTGGTTTGTGGAAGCTGTTAATTACAGACCACTACTAGAAAGTTATGAATGGCTTGCAGCTAGTGGATCTGTGGGAGCCAGATGCAGGTCACAGCTGCTCTCCTTCAAGGAATGGCACCTGGAGGCTCCAGGTAAGTGTTAGAGCTGTAATATTTTTCTCTGCCCCTGTCTGGACTGCTCGCTATCCTCCAGACAGGCGTCTAATTTCTGGGGGGGGGGGGGGGGGGGGGGGGGGGAGGGAGAGTGGGTAGAGGTGTGCGGGAGGAAGGGGTGGTCCACGGGTGTCACTTTAGTCAGGGGGTTCCTGGGGGGTGTCTCCCTATTACAGTGGTCCCTGGGGGTTGATCTCCCTATTACAGGGGTCCCTGGGCAGGGGTCTCTCTATTAAAGGATTCCCTGTGGCATGTGGGGGGTCTCCCTCAATAGGGGATCCGAGGAGGGCAAGTCGGGTCCCCCTACTTGGGGGGCACCATGTATAAATTTGCATGACAAGGGATACGGAATTGCATCCCGATTTGTGCTCCCAGGAGGATCATCAAATGGGTGCATTCTCCTCCAGCGGAGCCTCCCTAACGGAGATTTGTTTTTATTATTCGTTCATGGGATGTGGAAGTCACAGGCTATGCCAGAATTTATTGCCCATCTCGAATTGTCCTTGAGGGGGCAGTTATGAGTCAACCATATTGCTGTGGGTCTGACGTCACATGTAGGCCAAGCAAGGTAAGGATGGCAGATTTCCTTCCCTAAAGAAAGTGAACCAGATGGGTTTTTACAACAATTGACAATGTTTTCATGGTTATATTAAACTGCTAATTCCAGATCTTTATTGAATTCAAATTTCACCATGTGGTGGGATTTGAATCTGGGTCCTCAAAGTATTGTTCTCGGTCTCTGGTTAACTAGTCCAGTGACAATACCACCACGTCCCCACCTCCTCCCCATACCAGAATCCAGCCCACTGTCATCAGGGTGAAGAGGGGAGGGAAGAGGCCCATGTGCCGATGTGGGCCAAAATGTCTGCTTTTGTGCCTGTAGGCTTGATATACCTTGATGAGCTCTTTGAAAGAGCTTTCCAATGAATCCCACTCCTCTGCTCATTCCCCACAGTCCCAGGCTCCCACAGTCTCGCAGGCCTCCGCAGTCTCGCAGGCCTCCGCAGTCTCGCAGGCCCCCGCAGTCTCCCAGGCCCCCGCAGTCTCCCAGGCCCCCGCAGTCTCCCAGGCCCCCGCAGTCTCCCAGGCCCCCGCAGTCTCCCAGGCCCCCGCAGTCTCCCAGGCCCCCGCAGTCTCCCAGGCCCCCGCAGTCTCCCAGGCCCCCGCAGTCTCCCAGGCCCCCGCAGTCTCCCAGGCCCCCGCAGTCTCGCAGGCCTCCGCAGTCTCCCAGGCCCCCGCAGTCTCTCAGGCCTCCGCAGTCTCACAGGCCTCCGCAGTCTCACAGGCCCCAGCAGTCTCACAGGCCCCAGCAGTCTCACAGGCCCCAACAGTCTCACAGGCCTCAACAGTCTCACAGGCCTCAACAGTCTCACAGGCGCCAACAGTCTCACAGGCGCCAACAGTCTCACAGGCGCCAACAGTCTCACAGGCGCCAACAGTCTCACAGGCGCCAACAGTCTCACAGGCGCCAACAGGGTCACAGGCACCCGCAGGGTCACAGCCCCCTGCAGTCTCACAGGCACCCGCAGGGTCACAGGCGCCAACAGTCTCACAGGCCCCAACAGTCTCACAGGCCCCAACAGGGTCACAGGCACCCGCAGGGTCACAGGCACCCGTAGGGTCACAGGCCCCCGCAGGGTGCCAGACTCCTGTAATCTCACAGGCCTTTGCAGTGTCACAGGCCCTTGCAGTCTCACTGGCACCCGCAGGGTCACAGACCCAAACAGTCTCAGAGGCCCCAACAATGTCACAGACCCCCGGCATCTCACAGACCCCCGGCAGTCTCACAGGCCCCCGGCACATAACAGGCCCCCGGCAGTCTCACAGACCCCCGGCAGTCTCACAGACCCCCGGCAGTCTCACAGACCCCCGGCACATAACAGGCCCCCGGCAGTCTCACAGACCCCCGGCAGTCTCACAGACCCCCGGCAGTCTCACAGACCTCCGGCACATAGCAGGCCCCGGCAGTCTCACAGGCCCCCGGCAGTCTCACAGTCTCCCGGCAGTCCCACAGTCTCCCGGCAGTCTCACAGACCCCCGGCAGTCTCACAGTCTCCCGGCAGTCTCACAGTCTCCCGGCAGTCCCACAGTCTCCCGGCAGTCTCACAGTCTCCCGGCAGTCTCACAGGCCCCCGGCAGTCTCACAGTCTCCCGGCAGTCTCACAGACCCCCGGCAGTCTCACAGTCTCCCGGCAGTCTCACAGTCTCCCGGCAGTCTCACAGTCTCCCGGCAGTCTCACAGTCTCCCGGCAGTCTCACAGGCCCCCGGCAGTCTCACAGTCTCCAGTCAGTCTCACAGGCCCCCGGCAGTCTCACAGGCCCCCGGCAGTCTCACAGGCCCCCGGCACATAACAGGCCCCCGGCAGTCTCACAGCCCCCCGGCAGTCTCACAGTCTCCCGGCAGTCTCACAGTCTCCCGGCAGTCTCACAGACCACCGGCAGTCTCACAGACCCCCGGCAGTCTCACAGTCTCCCGGCAGTCTCACAGTCTCCCGGCAGTCTCACAGTCTCCCGGCAGTCTCACAGTCTCCCGGCAGTCTCACAGTCTCCCGGCAGTCTCACAGAACCCCGGCAGTCTCACAGACCCCCGGCAGTCTCACAGTCTCCCGGCAGTCTCACAGTCTCCCGGCAGTCTCGCAGTCTCACAGACCCCCGGCAGACTCACAGTCTCCCGGCAGTCTCACAGTCTCCCGGCAGTCTCACAGTCCCCCGGCAGTCTCACAGGCCCCCGGCAGTCTCACAGGCCCCAATAGTCTCAGAGGTCCCTGCAGCCTCACAGACCTCCAGTCTCCAGGGGGGGGGTGTAATGATATGCAGACACGTAACCAATGGGTCATAAGAACAGGACACAACCAATGGGTAATCAGGACACCCAGAGGTGGCACACCATAAGAGGGCACCACACGACCACTATAAAAAGGCAAGGCACACAGGCTGATGCACCATCAATTACACACGAGGCAAGTTGTAGGAAACAAAGTAATGGTTTTAGTACTCTAAGATGTAGCCTGTCTGCTGCTGAACCCAGACTGGAGACAGGGCTACAGATCAGTCAACTATATACAACACCAGTGGGGCGGACCACGGAAGAACAATATATAACAGTGAGTAACAATGGAACAAACAGTAACAGAGAATATATACAGCGCTGTAAGTAACAGTGGAACAACAGTGGAACTACAATAACAGTGGTTCACCACACGGGCCCTGTCTCTTCCACCGGCAGAAACCTAGAGAGTGGTTAACAGCATCGTGTGTGGTTAACAGCACCGTCACACCATAGCACGTGGTCTGGAGCAAGCTCATATAGTCAGTAGAGTATACTGTGTTACTAGAGTCAGATTAGTAGAGTGTAGAACTCATTTAGGAGCTTTGTTAATCGCTCAATAAATACATTCAACTTACCTCAGAATCTGGAGTATCCTTCAGCAATGCCTATACCAAGTAGCGGCTTATGTTACTCAAAGTAACATAACAACACAACAGGCCCCCAGCAGTCTCACAGGCCCCCGGCAGTCTCACAGCCCCCGCAATCTTACAAACCCCCGGCAGTTTCACAGCCCCTGGCACTCTCACAGGCCCCCCGCAGTCTCACAGGCCCCCCGCAGTCTCACAGGCCCCGGCAGTCTCACAGACCCCCGGCATCTCACAGGCCCCCGGCAGTCTCACAGGCCCCCGGCAGTCTCACAGGCCCCCGGCAGTCTCACAGGCCCCGGCAGTCTCACAGGCCCCGGCAGTCTCACACGTCCCGGCAGTCTCACAGGCCCCGGCAGTCTCACAGACCCCCGGCAGTCTCACAGGCCCCCGGCAGTCTCACAGGCCCCCCGCAGTCTCACAGGCCCCGGCAGTCTCACTGACCCCCGGCAGTCTCATAGGCCCCCGGCAGTCTCATAGGCCCCCGGCAGTCTCACTGGCCCCCGGCAGTCTCACAGGCCCCGGCAGTCTCACAGGCCCCGGCAGTCTCACAGGCCCCGGCAGTCTCACAGGCCCCGGCAGTCTCAAAGACCCCCGGCAGTCTCACAGGCCCCCGGCAGTCTCACAGCCCCCGCAATCTTACAAACCCCCGGCAGTTTCACAGCCCCTGGCACTCTCACAGGCCCCCCGCAGTCTCACAGGCCCCCCGCAGTCTCACAGCCCCTGGCAGTCTCACAGGCTTTGGCAGTCTCACATCCCCCGCAGTCTCACAGGCCCCCCGCAGTCTTACAGGCTTCCCGCAGTCTCACAGGCCCCAGCAGTCTCACAGGCCCCGGCAGTCTCACAGGCCCCGGCAGTCTCACAGGCCCCGGCAGTCTCACAGGCCCCCGGCAGTCTCACAGCCCCCGCAATCTTACAAACCCCTGGCAGTTTCACAGCCCCTGGCACTCTCACAGGCCCCCCGCAGTCTCACAGGCCCCCCGCAGTCTCACAGGCCCCCCGCAGTCTCACAGGCTTTGGCAGTCTCACATCCCCGCAGTCTCACAGGCCCCCCGCAGTCTCACAGGCTTCCCGCAGTCTCACAGGCCCCGGCAGTCTCACAGGCCCCGGCAGTCTCACAGGCCCCGGCAGTCTCACAGGCCCCCGGCAGTCTCACAGCCCCCGCAATCTTACAAACCCCTGGCAGTTTCACAGCCCCTGGCACTCTCACAGGCCCCCCGCAGTCTCACAGGCCCCCCGCAGTCTCACAGGCCCCCCGCAGTCTCACAGGCCCCCCGCAGGCTTTGGCAGTCTCACATCCCCGCAGTCTCACAGGCCCCCCGCAGTCTCACAGGCTTCCCGCAGTCTCACAGGCCCCGGCAGTCTCACAGGCCCCGGCAGTCTCACAGGCCCCAGCAGTCTCACATCCCCCGCAGTCTCACAGGTCCCCCGCAGTCTCACAGGCTTCCCGCAGTCTCACAGGCCCCGGCAGTCTCACAGGCCCCGGCAGTCTCACAGGCCCCGGCAGTCTCACAGGCCCCCGGCAGTCTCACAGCCCCCGCAATCTTACAAACCCCTGGCAGTTTCACAGCCCCTGGCACTCTCACAGGCCCCCCGCAGTCTCACAGGCCCCCCGCAGTCTCACAGGCCCCCCGCAGTCTCACAGGCCCCCCGCAGTCTCACAGGCTTTGGCAGTCTCACATCCCCGCAGTCTCACAGGCCCCCCGCAGTCTCACAGGCTTCCCGCAGTCTCACAGGCCCCGGCAGTCTCACAGGCCCCGGCAGTCTCACAGGCCCCAGCAGTCTCACATCCCCCGCAGTCTCACAGGTCCCCCGCAGTCTCACAGGCTTCCCGCAGTCTCACAGGCCCCGTCAGTCTCACAGGCTCCGTCAGTCTCACATCCCCCGCAGTCTCTCAGGCCCCGGCAGTCTCTCAGGCCCCGGCAGTCTCTCAGGCCCCGGCAGTCTCTCAGGCCCCGGCAGTCTCACAGGCCCCGGCAGTCTCACAGGCCCCGGCAGTCTCACAGGCCCCGTCAGTCTCACATTCCACGCAGTCACTCAGGCCCCATCAGTTTCACATCCCCCGCAGTCTCTCAGGCCCCGGCAGTCTCACAGGCCCCGGCAGTCTCACATCCCCCGCAGTCTCTCAGGCCACGGCAGTCTCACAGGCCCCGGCTGTCTCACAGGCCCCGGCAGTCTCACAGGCCCCGGCAGTCTCACAGGCCCCGGCAGTCTCACAGGCCTCCGCAGTCTCTGTCGTAAACACCGTTGATCATACACTGCATGTATTACGGTACTGCCATTGTACTCCAGTCATTACAGTAAATCCCGGCCTGCTGGCCCCACCCAGCAGGCTCTGTATTAAAGTGTACGCTCTCCTGCGTTGCCCCCATTCTGGTTCCAGCTGCAGGAGGCTTAACATCTAGTACAATAAAGCCTCAATTGTTCACCGTTCGTCTCGTGGTCATTGATGGTACATCAATTTATTGTGCTAGAATTTGAAGATGAATGTCTTACTCAAGCCGGATCGCCTGGAGCTGAACCCCCACGCAGCCGACGCCACAGCCACTTTCGAGCATTGGCTAGCCTGCTTTGAAGGATATCTCAAGCATCCACAGAAGTCATCTCAGACCCACAGAAGCTCCAAAAACTCTACGCACGTGTGAGCCCACATGTTTTCCTCCTCATTCGGGACGCTCCCACTTACACGGAAGCGATGGAACTGCTGAAAGGTCAGTACATCAAGACTGTTAACCAGGTGCTCGCCAGGCACCTCCTGGCCACGAGATGGCAACTCCCGGGGGAGTCCCAGGACAATTTCAAAGAACAAAGAACAAAGAAAAGTACAGCACAGGAACAGGCCCTTCGGCCCTCCAAGCCCGTGCCGACCATGCTGCCCGACTAAACTACAATCTTTTACACTTCCTGGGTCCGTATCCCTCTATTCCCATCTATTCATGTATTTGTCAAGATGCCCCTTAAATGTCACTCTCGTCCCTGCTTCCACCACCTCCTCCGGCAGCGAGTTCCAGGCACCCACTACCCTCTGTGTAAAAAAACTTGCCTCGTACATCTACTCTAAACCTTGCCCCTCGCACCTTAAACCTATGCCCCCTAGTAATTGACCACTCTACCCTGGGGAAAAGCCTCTGACTATCCACTCTGTCTATGCCCCTCATAATTCTGTAGACCTCTATCAGGTCGCCCCTCAACCTCCGTCGTTCCAGTGAGAACAAACCGAGTTTATTCAACCGCTCCTCATAGCTAATGCCCTCCATACCAGGCAACATCCTGGTAAATCTCTCCTGCACACTCTCTAAAGCCTCCACATCCTTCTGGTAGTGTGGCGACCAGAATTGAGCACTGTACTCCAAGTGTGGCCTAACTAAGGTTCTATACAGCTGCAACATGACTTGCCAATTCTTATACTCAATGCCCCGGCCAATGAAGGCAAGCATGCCGTATGCCTTCTTGACTACCTTCTCCACCTGTGTTGCCCCTTTCAGTGACCTGTGGACCTGCACACCTAGATCTCTCTGACTTTCAATACTCTTGAGGGTTCTACCATTCACGGTATATTCCCTACCTACATTAGACCTTTCAAAATGCATTACCTCACATTTGTCCGGATTAAACTCCATCTGCCATCTCTCCACCCAAGTCTCCAAACAATCTAAATCCTGCTGTATCCTCTGACAGTCCTCATCGCTATCCGCAATTCCACCAACCTTTGTGTCGTCTGCAAACTTACTAATCAGACCAGTTACATTTTCCTCCAAATCATTTATGTATACTACAAACAGCAAAGGTCCCAGCACTGAACCCTGCAGAACACCAATAGTCACAGCCCTCCAATTAGAAAAGCATCCTTCCATTGCTACTCTCTGCCTTCTATGACCTAGCCAGTTCCGTATCCACCTCGCCAGCTCACCCCTGATCCCGTGTGACTTCACCTTTTGTACTAGTCTACCATGAGGGACCTTGTCAAAGGCCTTACTGAAGTCCATATAGAAATATCCACTGCCCTACCTGCATCAATCATCTTTGTGACCTCTTCGAAAAACTCTATCAAGTTAGTGAGACACGACCTCCCCTTCACAAAACCATGCAGCCTCTCACTAATACGTCCATTTGCTTCCAAATGGGAGTAGATCCTGTCTCGAAGAATTCTCTCCAGTAATTTCCCTACCACTGACGTAAGGCTCACCGGCCTGTAGTTCCCTGGATTATCCTTGCTACCCTTCTTAAACAGAGGAACAACATTGGCTATTCTCCAGTCCTCCGGGACATCACCTGAAGACAGTGAGGATCCAAAGATTTCGGTCAAGGCCTCAGCAATTTCCTCTCTAGCCTCCTTCAGTATTCTGGGGTAGATCCCATCAGGCCCTGGGGACTTATCTACCTTAATATTTTTCAAGATGCCCAACACCTCGGCTTTTTGGATCTCAATGTGATCCAGGCTTCTCCAGGCTCAACATCCACCAATTCCTTCTCTTTGGTGAATACTGATGCAAAGTATTCATTTAGTACCTCGCCCATTTCCTCTGGCTCTACACATAGATTCCCTTGCCTATCCTTCAGTGGGCCAACCCTTTCCCTGCCTACCCTCTTGCTTTTTATGTACGTAAAAAGCCTTGGGATTTTCCTTAACCCTATTTGCCAATGACTTTTCGTGACCCCTTCTAGCCCTCCTGACTCCTTGCTTAAGTTCCTTCCTACTTTCCTTATATTCCACACAGGCTTCGTCTGTTCCCAGCCTTTGTCTGTTCCCAGCCTTTTAGCCCTGACAAATGCCTCCTTTTTCTTTTTGACAAGGCCTACAATATCTCTCGTTATCCAAGGTTCCCGAAAATTGCCGTATTTATCCTTCTTCCTCACAGGAACATGCCGGTCCTGAATTCCTTTCAACTGACACTTGAAAGCCTCCCACATGTCAGGTGTTGATTTACCCTCAAACATCCGCCCCCAATCTAGGTTCTTCAGTTCCCGCCTAATATTGTTATAATTAGCCATCCCCCAATTTAGCACATTCACCCTAGGACCACTCTTATCCTTGTCCACCAGCACTTTAAAACTTACTGAATTGTGGTCACTGTTCCCGAAATGCTCCCCTACTGAAACTTCTACCACCTGACCGGGCTCATTCCCCAATAGGTCCAGTACAGCCCCTTCCCTAGTTGGACGGTCTACATATTGTTTTAAGAAGTCCTCCTGGATGCTCCTTACAAATTCTGTCCCGTCTAAGCCCCTGGCACTAAGTGAGTCCCAGTCAATATTGGGGAAGTTGAAGTCTCCCATCACCACAACCCGGTTGTTTTTACTCTTTTCCAAAATCTGACTACCTATCTGCTCCTCTATCTCCCGCTGGCTGTTTGGAGGCCTGTAGTAAACCCCCAACATTGTGACTGCACCCTTCTTATTCCTGATCTCTACCCATATAGCCTGCGTGCTTTGCGGATACTTGGCAGAAACTGTAATTGCCAGGCGGTGTCGGCAGTCCAACACACGGAACTGCTGATCAGAGACGTCTATGTCACGGGATTAAGTCCAATTATGTACACCAGCGATTATTAGAGGGGGTACACTCAGCCTTACAGAAACTGTACAGCTCGCTAACTCCTTAGAAGTGGTGGTCATCAAGACTGGGGAGAAACACTGGATGGTCATCGACTACAGTCAGACGATCAACCGGCACACGCAGCTCGATGCGTACCCTCTTCCACGCATATCTGACACGGTCAACCAGATTGCGCAATATCGAGTCTTCTCCACAGTTGACTTGAAATCCGCATACCACCAGCTCCCCATCCGCCCAGAGGACCGCCGCTACACTGCATTCGAAGCAGCTGGCCGCCTCTACCATTTCCTTAGGGTTCCCTTCGGCGTCACCAATGGGGTCTTGGTCTTCCAGCGAGAGATGCACCGAATAGTTGACCAGTACAGATTGTGGGCCACGTTCCCGTATCTGGATAACGTCACCATCTGCGGCCATGACCAGCAGGACCACGATGCGAATTTCCAGAAATTCCTCCACACCGCTGAACTCCTTAACCTTACCTATAATAACGAGAAATGCGTTTTCCGCACAACCCGCTTAGCCATTCTTGGATTGGATTGGATTGGATTTGTTTATTGTCACGTGTACCGAGGTACAGTGAAAAGTATTTTTCTGCCGTACATGTTGTGTCCTACGTTGTGGAAAATGGAGTCCTAGGGCCTGACCCCGACCGCATGCGCCCCCTCCACGAACTCCCCCTCCCTCACTGTCCCAAGGCACTGAAACGATGCCTGGGATTCTTCTCATATTATGCCCAGTGGATCCCTAATTATGCAGACAAGGCCCGCCCACTTATCAAGTCCACCATTATTCCCCTGACGGCTGAAGCCCGCCGGGCCTTCAACCACATCAAGGCGGATATCGCCAAAGCAACGATGCACGCGGTCGACGAGTCCCTCCCCTTTCATGTGGAGAGCGACGCATCGGAATTAGCTCTGGCCGCCACCCTCAACCAGGCGGGCAGACCCGTGGCTTTCTTCTCCCGCACCCTTCATGCCTCCGAAATTCGACACTCCTCTGTCGGAAAGGAGGCCCAAGCCATTGTGGAAGCTGTTCGACATTGGTGGCATTACCTGGCCGGCAGGAGATTCACTCTCCTCACTGACCAACGGTCGGTTGCCTTCATGTTTAGTAACACACAGCGGAGCAAGATTAAGAACGACAAGATCTTGAGGTGGAGGATTGAACTCTCCACCTATAACTATGAGACCTTGTATCGCCCTGGGAAGCTCAATGAGCCCCCAGATGCTCTATCCCGCGGTACATGTGCCAGCGCACAAGTAGACCGGCTTCGAGCTCTCCACAACGACCTCTGTCATCCAGGGGGTCACTCGGTTCTTCCACTTTATCAAGGCTCGCAACCTGCCCTACTCCATCGAGGAGGTCAGGACTGTGACCAGGGACTGCCAGGTCTGCATCGAGTGCAAACCGCACTTCTACCGGCCGGACAGAGCGCACCTGGTGAAGGCCTCCCGCCCCTTTGAGCGCCTCAGCATGGACTTCAGAGGGCCCCTCCCCTCCACTGACTGCAATGTGTACTTTCTCAATATCACTGATGAGTACTCCCGTTTCTCTTTCGCCATCCCATGCCCCGACATGACTTCTGCCACGGTATTCAAGGCCCTACACAGTATCTTCACCTTGTTCGGTTTCCCCACCTATATCCACAGCGATCGGGGATCCTCCTTCATGAGCGATAAGCTGCGTCAGTTCCTGCTCAGCAAAGGCATCGCCTCGAGTAGGACGACCAGCTTTAACCCCCGGGAAAACGGGCAGGTGGAGAGGGAGAATGCGACGGTCTGGAAGGCCGTCCTGCTGCCCCTTCGGTCTAAGAGTTTCCCAGTCTCCCGCTGGCAGGAGGTCCTCCCCGATGCGCTCCACTCCATCCGGTCGCTCCTGTGCACTGCTACCAATGAGACCCCTCACGAACGTGTGTTTGCCTTCCCTAGGAAGTCCACCTCCGGGGTCTCGCTCCCATCCTGGCTGACAGTCCCTGGGCACGTCCTCCTCCGGAAGCATGCGAGGAGCCATGAATCAGACCCTCTCGTTGAAAATGTGCTCCTCCTCCATGCAAACCCACAGTACGCCTACGTGGCACACCAAGACGAGCGGCAGGACACAGTCTCCCTCCGGGACCTGGCACCCGCTGGTTCCCCATCCACCATCACCACCACTCCAGACCTGGTACCGTACTCTCCCCCTCCGGTTACCACCCCCGCCCCTGCACCGTTCACCCCCCCACCAGCGACCCTCACCGAAGCCCCCACCCCAGCAGCACACGTCCCCCCGCCGGATCCACTACTGGGTGAAGAAGGAGAGGACAACACGCTCCCGGAGTCGCAGGTACCCACATCGGCGCCCACACCACTACCTGGACTGAGGCGATCGCAGCGGAGGGTCAAAACCCCCGACAGACTCGACCTGTAAGGTCGCTTCACCCCCGCTGGACTCTTTTTTAAACAGGGGGTGAATGTGGTAAACACCACTGATCATATACTGCGTGTATTACGGTACTGCCATTGTACTCCAGTCATTACAGTAAATCCCGGCCTGCTGGCTCCACCCAGCAGGCTTTGTATAAAAGTGTACGCTCTCCTGCGCTGCCCCCATTCTTGTTCCAGCTGCAGGAGGCTTAACATTTAGCACAATAATGCCTCAATTGTTCACCATTCGTCTCGTAGTCATTGATGGTACATCAGTCTCACAGACCCCCGGCAGCGTCATAATCCCCGCAGTCTCACAGACCCCCGGCAGTCTCATAATCCCCGCAGCCACACAAGCCCCGGCAGTCTCACAAGCCCCGGCAGTCTCACAGGCCCCCGGCAGTCTCACAGACCCCCGGCAGTCTCACAGACCCCCGGCAGTCTCATAATCCCCGCAGTCTCACAAGCCCCGGCAGTCTCACAGGCCCCCGGCAGTCTCACAGGCCCCCGGCAGTCTCACAGACCCCCGGCAGTCTCACAGACCCCCGGCAGTCTCACAGAACCCTGGCAGTCTCACAGGCCCCCGGCAGTCTCACAAAGCCCCGCAGTCTCACAGGCTCCAGCAGTCTCACAGGCTCCGGCAGTCTCACAGGCCCCCGCAGCCTCACAGGCCCCCGCAGCCTCACAGGCCCCCGCAGCCTCACAGGCTCCCGCAGCCTCACAGGCCCCCGCAAGCCTCACAGGCCCCCGCAGCCTCACAGGCCCCCGCAGCCTCACAGGCCCCCGCAGCCTCACAGGCCCCGGCAGTCTCATAACCCCGCAGTCTCACAGACCCCGCAGTCACGCAGGCCTCCGCAGTCTCACCAGGCCCCAACAGTCTCACCAGGCCCCAACAGTCTCAGCAGGCCCCAACAGTCTCACAGGTCCCTGCAATCTCACAGGCCCCCATGGGTTCACAGGCCTCCACAGTCTCCAGGCCTCCACAGTCTCACAGGCCTCCACAGTCTCACAGGCCACCACAGTCTCACAGGCCTCCACAGTCTCACAGGCCTCCACAGTCTCACAGGCCCCAACAATCTCACAGACCAACCCGCAATGGAAACGTTCATCCACCCATGCTTTTTATGGTCTCAGGGTGAACCAGATGGTTCAATCCAAGCTTCTGATTTCATAAAATTCTGGACATTCACAACATGGAAGGAGGCCATTCAGCCCATAATCCCAGCACCAGCACATAAGGTGCCATCCAGTGCAATTTCACTTGCTGGCTCGTGGGGTGGAATTTTACAGCCACATCACTGGAGTCAATGGAGTTCTGAATGGCTTGCCGAATTTTATGGTCCTGCTCCCACCACAATGGGGCCATACAATTCTGTCCTAGATCCATAGCTTTGTATTACGACACAGTGCATATATGCGGCACTATCAGAGGGCCAGTCTTGAGAGAGTGCTGCATTGTCGCTGGGCCAGTCCTGGGGGAGTGCTGCATTGACATTGGGCCAGTCCTGAGGGAGTACTGCACTGTCATGGGCTAGTCCTGAGGGAGCGCTGCACTGTCGTTGGTTTAGGTCTAAGGGAGTGCTGTACTGTCATTGGGCCAGGCTTGTGGGAGTCCTACATTGTTGCTGAGCCAGTCCTGAAGGCGTGCTGCATTGATGCTGGGCCAGTCCTAAGGGAGTGCTGCATTGATGCTGGACCAGTCCTGAGGAAGTGTTGCATTGACATTTGGCCAATCCTGAGAGAGTGCTGCATTGAATTTGGACCAGTCCTGAAGGAGTACTGCACTATCATTGGACCAACCCTGAGGGAATGCTGCACTGTCGCTAGACCAGTCCTGAGGGAGTGCTGCATTGTCCGTGGACCAGTCCTGAGGAAGTGCTGCATTGTCTGTGGACCAGTGCTGAGGGAGTGCTGCACTATCATTGGGCCAGTCCTCAGGGAGTGCTGCATTGTCGCTGGACCAGTGCTGAGGGAATGCTGCACTTCGCTGGACCAGTGCTGAGGGAGTGCTGCACTGTCGCTGGGCCAATCCTGAGGGAGTGCTGCAGTGACATGGACCAGTCCTGAGGGAGTGCTGCACTATCATTGGGCCAGTCCTGAGGGAGTGCTGCAGTGACATGGACCAGTCCTGAGGGAGTGCTGCACTATCATTGGGCCAGTCCTGAGGGAGTGCTGCACTATTAGGCCAATCCTGAGGGAGTGCTGCACTGTCATTAGGCCAATCCTGAGGGAATGCTGCATTGTCGCTGGACCAGTCCTGAGGGAGTGCTGCATTGTCACTGGACCAGTCCTGAGGGAGTGTTGCATTGACATTGGACCAGTCCTGAGGGAGTGCTGCATTGTCGCTGGACCATTCCTGAGGGAGTGCCGCATTGTCGCTGGGCCAGTCCTGAGGGAGTGCTGCATTGTCGCTGGGCCAGTCCTGAGGGGGTGCTGCATTGTCACTGGACCAGTCCTGAGGGAGTGCTGCATTGATATTGGGCCAGTCCTGAGGGAGTGCTGCTCTATCATTACGCCAGTCCTGAGGGAGTGCTGCAGTGACATGGACCAATCCTGAGGAAGTGCTGCATTGTCACTGGACCAGTCCTGAGGGAGTGCTGCATTGTCGCTGGACCATTCCTGAGGGAGTGCTGCATTGTCGCTGGGCCAGTCCTGACGTAGTGCTGCATTGTCACTGGACCAGTCCTGAGGGAGTGTTGCATTGACATTGGGCCAGTCCTGAGGGAGTGCTGCACTGTCATTAGGCCAATCCTGAGGGAGTGCTGCATTGTCGCTGGACCAGTCCTGAGGGAGTGCTGCATTGTCACTGGACCAGTCCTGAGGGAGTGCTGCATTGACATTGGACCAGTCCTGAGGGAGTGCTGCATTGTCACTGGACCAGTCCTGAGGGAGTGCTGAATTGACATTGAACCAGTCCTGAGGGAGTGCTGCATTGTCGCTGGACCATTCCTGAGGGAGTGCTGCATTGTCGCTGGGCCAGTCCTGACGTAGTGCTGCATTGTCGCTGGGCCAGTCCTGAGGGAGTGCTGCATTGTCACTGGACCAGTCCTGAGGGAGTGCTGCATTGTCGCTGGGCCAGTCCTGAGGGAGTGCTGCACTGTCGCTGGGCCAGTCCTGAGGGAGTGCTGCAATGACATGGACCAGTCCTGAGGAAGTGCTGCATTGTCACTGGACCAGCCCTGAGGGAGTGCTGCATTGTCACTGGACCAGCCCTGAGGGAGTGCTGCATTGTCACTGGTCCAGCCCTGAGGGAGTGCTGCATTGACATTGGGCCAGTCCTGAGGGAGTGCTGCACCATTGTTGGATCAATACAGAGTGAGTGTTGCACTGTTTGAGAAGTTGCATTTGAGTTGAGGCAGATGTAAAAGATCTCATGGCACTTTGCAAAGAGGAGTCTTCTCTAGTATCCAAGATGCTGGTCATTATTTATACTTTAACCAACATTATTGAAACAGATTGGTCACTGTGGAAAGATTTTCAAGGCAATGGGGTAAGAGTGGGGTGTGGGACCAATTGCAAAGCTCTTTCAACGAACGAGCACACAAACGGTGGTTGAATGCCTTCCTTCCGTGCTGTGTGATGATCTGAGCACATTGCTACTTGTGGAATCTTGCTGTGCGCAGCTTGGCAAGTGTAATGTCTTACATTATAACATTGGCTACATTTTACAAACGGTTGTAAAGGGCTTGGAGATGTCCTGAGATCATGAGAGGTACAAAACGTAACAGGACAATGTTCAGGAGGGAAAGCGGTCTGCATGCAGCATCTCTCAGGAATAGTGGGAGATTATCACCGACCTGCAGTCGCCCCATTCTGACCCCGCGACCCTCGACTCATGCAGAACAACAGCTCTGTCTGGAAATTTTCACCGCAGTTTTCACACGTTTTTATCTTCTCCTCCGACGTCTGCTCACTGTTAACAACAACAACACATGCATTTAAATAGCCCGGCCTGGGTAAATAAAAGCAAGCAATCTTCAAATAGGATTAGAATAAAGGAAGGGTAGGAGGATGTGATGTGAATCTGAAAGAGAACATTAGAACCTAAGAAATAGTAACAGGATTGGACCATACGGCCCCTCAAGGCTGCTCCACCATTCAATACGATCATGACTGATCATTTGTCTTAATCCCACTTTTCCACTCTCGACCTTTACATCTCGATTCACTGGAAGACCAAAATTCTGTCTATTTCATCCTTAAATATATTGAACAATGAAGCATTCGCAAACCTGTGGGGGAGATAATGATACACCACGCTTCAAGTGAAGAAATTGCTTCTCATCTCAGTCCTAAATGATCCCGTTATCTGACACTGTACCCAGTGTTCTAGGTTCCTTAGCCATGGGAAACGACCTCTCAATATTTACCCTGTCAACTCCCTTCTAAAGTTTTTTAAAAAATTAATGCAAAGGTTTGGGCTTCACTGGTTAGGCTAGCATCATTGCCCATCCTTATTTCACCTTGAGAAGGTGGTGGTGAGCTGCCTTCCTGAACTGCTGCAGTCTATGTGGTGTAGGTACATCCACTGTGCTGTTGGAGAGGGCGTTTCCAGATTTTGATCCAGTGAGAGTGAAGGAACGATGATATATATCCAAGTCCGGATGGAGAGGAACTTCCAGGTGGTGGTGAATCTCGTATGTGTTCGCGAGATCACCTCTCATTCTTCTAAACTCCAGAGAATACAAGCTCAATTTACTCAACCTCTCATCATAGGACACCCCTCTCATCCCAGGAACCAATCTAGTCAAGCTTTGCTGCACAGCCTCCAATGCAAGTGTATCTTTCCTGAAATATGGAGACCAAAACTGCACACAGTATTCCAGATGTGGTCAGCAAACCCTGTACATTTATGGCAAGGTGTCTTTATTCCTGTACTCCAAGTCCCTCACAATAAAGGCCAATGTGCCATTTCCTAATTGTTGCTGCACCTGCAGGCCAACATTACGTATTTCTTGCATGAGCATGCCAAAGTTCCCTGTGAACATCAACACTTACAAGTTCCAGGCCTTTTTAAAAACATTCTGCTTTTCTAATCTTACTACTAGTGAGTTTGCACTTCCCCCACATTATAGCCAAGTGAGCTAAACCAGCCCTTGCTATCCATACTAACATATTCCCCCCAAATCTATGAGCCTTATCTTGTGTTTAAATTGTGCAGGGTGGTGAATTGGCCATGCTAAATTGCCCCTTAATTGGGAAAAAAAGAATTGGGTATTCTAAATTTATTTTAAAAAATATTCATTACCAACTCACCGACTCCCACAGCTCCTTACACCCCACTTCCTATAAAGACTCCATCCCATTCTCTCAGTTTCTCTGCCCTCGCCACATCTGTTCCGATGACGCCATCTTTGAAAACATGTCTGCCTTTTTCCTCCACAGAGGTTCCTTCCCCAATGATTGACAGAGTACTCAACCATGTCCAACCCTTCTCCCTCTTTCCTCACCCCCTGCCCCTCCCTCCCAGAACTATGATAGGGTCCCTCTTGTCCTCACTTTTCATCCCACCAGCCTCCGCATTCAAAGGATCATTCTCCGCCATTTCCGCCACCCCCAGCATGATGCCACTATGAAACGTAGTTTCCCCTCAACCCCCCTTTATACATTCCGTAAGGACCACTCCCTCTGTGACACCCTGATCCACTCCTTAATTGCCCCCACTCCTTCATCCCCTACCCACGCAATTGCAGAAGATGTGACACCTGCCCCTTTATCTCATCCCAGGGAGGGGGCAGTAGGTGGTAGTCAGCGCGAGGTTTCCTTGCCCATGTGTGAGCTGATACCATGAGACTTCTTGGGGTCTGGAATCAATGTTGAGGACTCCCACGGCAATTCCCTGCCGACTGTATACCACTGTGTTACCACCTCTGGTTGGGCTGTCCAGCTGGGAGGTCAGAATATCCCCGGGATGATGAAGGGGGAGTCTGGGGCATGGGCTGTAAGGTATTATTTGGTGAGTGTGACTACATCAGGCTGTTGCTCGGCTAATTTGTGGGACAGTTGTCCCAATTTTGGCACAAATCCTAGATATTAGTAAGGACGACCTGGCAGGGTCTGGTTGTGCCATTATCGTTTCCAGCACCTTGGTGAATGCCGAGAACTTGCACTTTTATTGTACTTTGTCGTAGGTTTAACACATGTGATCTGCTTCTCAGCCATTTCATAGGAAAGTTTAGGATCAATCACATTGCTGTGGGTCCTTCTAGAATCAGAGAGTCATAGGGCTGGATTTTTGCTGACTTGGGATGACTCAGAAGCTCTTTAAAAATGGCGGGCGGGTCCCAATTCCGTGATTCCTGATCCCCATTCCCGGGAGTGCCTTTTAAGGGTGTGCTGGTTTGGGTGGTGGGTCTGAATCCTGTACACCCAACCTAGTCAACTCCATTGCCCTAATCCTCTGCAATTTACATGGAATCGGGCCAGTTTTTCAAAGAGTCGTGGTTCATGGCCCCTCAGAGATGTCCTTGAGGGGGCTATTAGAAAGGGAAGTTCAACATGTCCTCCTCACACCCTCCATGTCAAGGCATGACCCCCCCTCCACCCACTCCCTATGGCCCCATGTGACCCCACGCCAAGGTATGCCACCAAAACAATCCCCATTTCCTTTCATGTCCATGCCAAGGTATGTCGCCCATACAGCCCCTGTAGTCCCCTATGTCTGCTATCTTAATTAATTTCAATTTCAATGCAGAGAAATGTGAGGTAATGCAATTTGGGAGAAAAAACATGGGGAGACAATACAGGCTCAATGGTACAACATTGAAAGGAGTACAGGAGCAGAGGGACCTCGAGGTTCAAGTGCATAGTTCTCTGAAGGTGTCAAGGCAAGTTGAAACAGTTATTAAGAAGGCTTATAGGAGCCTTGGGTTTATAAATAGAGGCATAGAGTTTATAAGCAAGGACGTGATGCTACACTCCTACGAATCATTGGTCAGACCACATTTTGAATATTGTATTTAGTTCTGGGCATCTTATTTAAGGAAGGATGTTAAAGCCCTGGAGAGAGTGCAGAGCAGATTTACTAGAATGACACCAGCAATGCGAAGTTTTAGATACAAAGAAAGATTGAAGAAATTGGATTTGTTCTCCTTGGAACAGAGAAGATTAAGAGGTGACGTTATTGAAGTGTTCAATTTTGACAGGACAAAGAAGGATATTCTGTTTCCACTAGTTGGTATGTCAGTGACTAGGGGTCACAATTTCAAGATGGTCAGCAAGAGAGCTGGGAGTGAGATGAGGAGAAACTTCTGTACACAGAGTTATTGTGATTTGGCATACTACCTGGGAGAGTGGTGGAGGTGGATTCCATAGGAGGTTTCAAAAGAGAACTGGATATATATTTGAAAGTGATGAATTTAGAGGGCTATGGAGATAGGGATGGGGAATGGGACTAGCTAGGTAGCTCTTTCAGGAGCCACTGCAGACACAATGGGCCAAATGGCCTTCTTCTGTGGTGTAAAATTTGATGATTCTACATTAAGGTATGATCCCCCAAACAACCCCCAAGACCCCTCTTGTCCCCATGCCAAGCTATGGCATGTCCATGCGTATCATCCATTATACATTTATAGAACCAACTAACCCTAGTATGACAATAGAATGTGTAAAAAAAAGATTTTCATGATTTTGAGCACCTTGATTACACCTCCTCTTAACCGTCTCTGCTCCAAGAAAAGCAACCCAGCTTCTCCTGTCTCTCTATGTATCTGAAGTCCCTTTTCCCTGGTACCATTCTAGTGAATCTTCTCTGCATCCTCCCCACGGCCTTGACATCCTTCCTAAAGTGTGGTGCCCAAATTGGACACAATACTCTAGCTGCGGCCTAACCAGAGATTTCAGTTTAACTTATTTTGCTATTTTACTCTCTGCCTCTAGAAAGCCGAGGTCCATTTTTTCTTCTCGGATAACCGGAAGCACTGGACTGGGAGAGTCCCTGAGCCAATCTGAGCCATTAGCGCCTGGGAATAGCACATTTCATCAATCGTCTGACACCAACCTTTCATATCTCCCAGATACTTTGCAGCTTTCTTTTTCTTTATTCTTTTGCGGGATGTGGGCATTGCTGGCTGGGCCAGCATTTGTTGCCCATCCCTTTTTTAAAAAAATTTAGATTACCCAATTTATTTTTTCCAATTAAGGGTCAATTCGGCGTGGCCAATCCACCTACCCTGGACATCATTTGGGTTGTGGGGGCGAAACCCACGCTAACATGGGGAGAATGTGCAAACTCCACACGGACAGTGACCCAGAGACAGGATCGAACCTGGGACCTCGGCGCATGAGGCAGCAATGCTAACCACTGTGCCACCGTGCTGCCCATCCCTAACTGCCCTTGAAGTGAATGGCATGCTCAGCCATTTCAGAGGGCAATCAAGGGTCAATCACATTGCAGTTGGTCTGGAGTCACATTTAAGCTGCACTGGGTAAGGATGATTGATTTCCTTCCCTAAAGGACATTAGTGAACCAGATGGGATATTACAACAATCGACGGTAGTTGTATTGTTCACCATTACTGAGATGAGCTTTTTATTTCAAGTCTTATTAACTTAATTTAAATTCTTATTTTCTGCTGCACAGTGTTCACTGCCTCTCGGAGTCATTCCATGTTATAATCACGGGTGCATTTCTCCCAACTGGGAAAACATTCTGATGACCAATTTGCCAATCATTGGGAACACCCATCTGAGGCATTTAGGTGAGCATAGTCACTGAGATGAAAACTTACATGTCCTCTTCTTTCTCATCTAAATCCGGCCAGTCAAAGTAATGCTCACAATCATGGTTTCTGCATGGTGTTTTCAGTGAGTAATGGAGACCTGGCCATTCTTCTATCAATTTCTCCACTTTCCGAATGGCCATCGTAATCAGGCACCATTGCCCCTCAAAATCTTAAATAGCAAAAAATGGAGGTGAATTTGAATTCTTTTTTTTTAATAAACATTTTATTGAGGTATTTATGATTTTATAATAATAACAGAAGAAACACTGTACATACAAATATAAACATAGTGCAAAGGCCATCTTCCACCCTCACAAGTCCCACCTTTCTTACACACTAATCTAAACCAAACTAGACCCTAACCCTCCCCATCTCTGCTGACAGTTAATTTTCCCGAAAGAAGTCAGACGGACGGCTGCCACCTCCGGACACCGCCGGGCGAACCCTGACATTGACCCTCTCAAGGCGAACTTAATTTTCTCCAGACAGAGAAAGCTAGCCATGTCAGTTAGCCAGGTCTCTGACTTCGGGGGCTTTGAGTCCCTCCAAGTTAATAGTATCCGTCTCCGGGCTCCAAGGAAGCCAAAGGCCAGAACGTCTGCCTCTTTCTCCTCCTGGATTCCCGGATCTCCCGACACTCTGAAAATCGCCTCTGTCATGATATGCAGACATGCAGATAATGATGTACAGACAGGCAGCTAATGAACACAGAGAACAGGACATGACCAATGAGCAGGCAGGACACTCAGGGGTGGTATCTCACTATAAAAGGGACGAGGCACTCACACTCCACCTATTTCCAGTGCTGAACATCTACAGAGTGAGTCAGGGTGTGTGTACAGTATCACACCTCCAGCACGTGGCTAAGAGCTAGTCTGGTTCAGTCAGACAGAGTAACCACACTTAGGTTAGCAGAGAGTCGAACTCATAGAGAACTGTGCTGACTGTGCTCCTGGTTCAACAAATCAGATTGAACTAACTTCAAGGTCTGGAGTATCTTTTGGTTAAAGCTGCATCCAGTTGCAGCCTGTGTTATCCCAGAGTACATAACACAACAGCCACCTCTGGACTCGGTGCCACCCTTGTTTTTAACACCTTGGACATGAAAAGGAATTTGAATTCTGACGGAAGGTCATCGACCTGAACCACTTGTTTCTCTCTCCCCAGATATTGCCTGACCTGTTGAGTATTTGCAGCATTTTGCAGTGGAATTTTGTAAATGACGGCCTGGCATTGTGCCAGGGGCTAAGACACAGAGTGAGGAAGCTGCAGTCTGCAACTGCTCAGAGTGGTGCTGACAACAGGCAGAAAAAAACCTATTATTTATGGAATGTGCATTTTTCTGCCAAAACAGTTAAGAAAAAGCTGACGAGTAAATCCTAAAATAAAATAAAGAACTCCTGACAGCGGGACTATCTGGGGTCAAAGCGAGATAGATTGTCTTCCCCTCATGCTCCTGGCTGATGTAGGATCTCACCACAGGAACAACTCACATACTGTACAAAGAGTGGGTTCACCATCCCTCCTGCTCTATTACCTAATGATCACTGATACCGAGGCACAGACACCACAACAGCGTGCATTTATGTAGTACCTTTAACATAGTAAAATGCCTGAGCTGCTTCACAGGAACACCATCAAACAAACTATCTCGCATGATTCACATAAGGAGATATCAAAGGCTTTGTCATAGAAGGAGGTTTTTAAGGAGAGTCTTAAAGGAAAAGGAGAGATAGAAAGGCAGCGAGTTTCGGGATGTAATTTCAGAGTTTAGGACCCAGGCAGCTAAAGTCATGGCCACCAATGGTTAAAATCAGGGATGCTAGGGCAGCACGGTGGCGCAGTGGTTAGCATTGCTGCCTCACGGCGCTGAGGTCCCAGGTTCGATCCCAGTCCCGGGTCACTGTCCGTGTGGAGTTTGCACATTCTCCCTGTGTTTGTGTGGGTTTCGCCCCTGTTGCTCTTATTAGCCTTAGTTTTATTAGCTCTAATTCTGTCACCTTTGCTCACGAGTCGCCAGGTATCTTTCTGATACCGCCACGTGGTTCAAGCTCAAGTAATGATTAATAATGCAGCACACCGCTTAGTAAAAGTTAAATCAACGATCATTTATTATATACAGAAATAAATATTTATACAATAATCCTACTTCTAGACTATTACCTAACACTAAAGGCCAATACTTAACTTTGGTGATGGCCCACCAGGTCAGGGAAACAAATGGTCTATCGAATTGGGTCTGGCCTGCGGGATTCAAAAAGGCTGGTACGAGTCGATAGTCTGGAACACCTATCTGGTAGCGATCGCGGGAGTAACACTTACTTGTTTCTTCGTCGAAGGGTCTCGAAGGTTGCGAGTAGGAGAAGAAGGGCCGATCTGAACTTGGCCCCTTATTTTTATAGTTCCCAGGGGCTTCCCGCCTCTCGGGGCGGACCTTGACCCTGGTTCCAAGTGATTGGACTTGGTCCCAATCACTGGGTTCGATATGCTCCAATAATGGGGCGATTTCTTGATCGGGGGGTGGTCGTCCACCTTTGTTTGTCTCAGCCACTGCTGGCACCGAAAAGTCTGGATCGGCTTTAAGTTGCTAATGTGTAGCAATTGTTCCCGGGGATGGCTGCTTAGTATGCAGATGGCTGGGTTGATGTGCTGTTAATGGTTGCAGGTATCGGTCTGGGCCGACTTCCCCAGAGCCGAATACACTGTTTTGCCTGCAGCTGTCCGTTTGAGTCCTGTTGGCTGATTTTCCCATCAGCCTCCTTCGTTCGCCATTTTAGATCGGGGTGGTATCTCACTATAAAAGGGGTGAGGCACTCACACCCTGCCTCTTTCCACAGACCAACATCTACAGAGTGAGACAGGGTGTATCCTCAGCATCACACCCCAGCACGTGGCTTAGAGCAAGGCTGGTTCAGTTCGACTGAGTTACTACATTTAGATTAGCAGAGAGTCGAACTCATTGAGCACTGTGCTAATAGTTCACTAAAACACATTGAACTCACTTCAGTCTGGAGCATCTTTTACTCAAAACTGCATCAAGTGGCAGCTTGTGTTATTCCAAATTACATAACACAACAGTGGCTGTGCCTTCAGCTGCTTTGACTCTGAGCTCTGGAGTCGCCTCCTTAAACTTGTCCGACTCTCTCCCCCCTTCTTTAAGTTTCTCCTTGAGACCCACCACTTGGACCAAGGTTTTGGTCACTTCCCTAATATCCCCTCATGTGGCTCGGTATCTAATTTTGTCCCATAACGTGAAGCACCTTGGAACATTCTACTTTGTTACTGGCGCTATATAAAGGCAAGCTGTTGTGATCAATGAATATTGAACCGGTCTCATCATCCAGCAATTTCATACTAGCCTCATCCAGCTGAAGACAGTAGAGTATATCAAAAAATACAGTAAGGATTGGGGTGAATTTCCTTTGCTACGTTAATGAAGATTTTACCCAGCTTGAAACGAATGGAATGGCACATCAGTTTATAATAAGCTTTAATTGTAGCGGTCTCGTCAATTCACAAAAAGGGCAGCCAAACATCTAAAGATGGGAGCAGACCTACCGTTCTCTCCATTTCCCTTGCAGCGGAACTCAATGTAACTGTTGGCTTCTTCATTGTGTTCCTTCAGGAGGAGTTTCCTCCCATTACATACCAGCAGGCATTGCTTTTTTCCAACCCAGTGAGAATAAATAAAATTGCACAGTTTAATTATCACCCTGTGAAATGCAGAGATGGGAATTAGGAAGAGGATTTTTACTGACACATGCCAACAACAACAAAAACAACTGCATTTATGTGGAGACCCTGAGCAGCGTAAAATTAGCCAAGGCATTTCACAGGAGCAATATCAAATAAAATTTGACATTGAGCCACAGGGAGAGATATTAGGACATGTAACAAAAGCTTGATCAAAGAGATAGATCTATTAGAGGGCCATAAAGGACAAGTAAGAGAGAGAGAGAGAGAGAGAGAGAAAAAGAGAGACAGAGAGGTTTAGGGAGGGAATTACAGAACTTCAGGCCCAAGCAGCTGAAGTCACGGCTGCCAATGATAGACCAATTAAATACATGGATGTTCAGTTGGCCAGAATTGCAGAGCGCAAAGATTGAGGAGGGTTGTGGGACTGGAGTAGCTTTCAGACTTAGGGAGGGATCTGAAAACAAGCACGAGAATTTTAAAATTGAAGTGTGTGATTGATGCACACGTGATTTAATCAACATTACTTCAACGTATCTATTTTCAATATGACTGCAACGGTGCTCTACTTATTTAAAAGAATCAAAATATATTAAGAGAAAACGGATTTGAAAAGCGATCTAAATTATTTAATGCAAACTTGATAAGAAGCAGAACTGCAAATACTGAAGATAGAAACATAGAATCATAGAATTTACAATGCAGGACAAGACCATTTGGCCCATCGAGTCTACACCAGCCCTTGGAAAGAGCACCCTACTTAAGCCCACGCCTCCACCCCATCCCCATAACCCAGCAACCCAACCTACACTTTTTGGACACTAAGGGCAATTTAGCACGGCCAATCCACCCAATCTGCACATCTTTGGACTGTGGGAGGAAACAGGAGCACCCGGAGGAAACCCACGCAGACACGGGGAGAACGTGCAGACTCCGCACAGACAGTGACCCAAGCCAGGAATCGAACCTGGGACCCTGGAGCTGTGAAGCAACTGTGCTAACCACTGTGCTACCATGCTGTCCCGCATGATAGACAAAACTTCTGAAAAAGAAAAACCAGTTCATGATAGAGCTGTCGTGTTAGCGTGACCGGACCTGTATTTACTGGCATTTAGAAGGATGAGAAGGGATCAAGGGATCTAATTGAGATGTATAAAATTCTAACCGGGCTGAGCAGATTGAGTGCAGGGATGTTGTTGCTTTGGCTGGGCGGGAGTTAAGGATCAGTCATGATCATATTCAATGGCTGAATGTTCCTTTTCTCCACTTTTCAACCTCATTATCTAAATAATATAGAATGAGAAAGATACGATACAGACCCCATTCCTCATGTGCCCCTTCCCATGCAGCTATCAGCATTCAACAGAAGGGAAAAAATAAAAAGGGAAGAAAGTCGTGAGCAGCAATACCTGTGGAAAAATCCTTGTGGAATTTCGGGCAAGAAGAAAGCTTGGGTGTGTAGATCATCATTACTGTCGCCATTCCATTGTTTTGATACCTCCTTTGCATCAGTCAAGTAACTTGGGAATAAGTAGGTGAGAGTGGGAGCATTCCTTGATGGCGACCATGGGGCGCCTGGTCTGAACACACTTGCATCAGGATTCAAGGCCTGGGGTTTTGAAGTAAGACAAATATCAAAATGTTCCAATATTTGGAATAGTTTACCATTCCCTTTCTCGTCTCCAAGCATGTCCTCGGCAATATCATGCAGATCTTCTTTACCATTTAGCTGATGCTTGACCAGGATCATTATGGCTTTATGATGTAGAGTAGCTTTAGCCTGAAAGTCATTGATCCATTTTTGCTTGTCTGGTTTAAAGGCTGATTCCTTCTTCAGTGTTTTGGCCGGGATGTTGTTCAGCTGCTGTAGCAGATCATGGCGGACAATCATCTGGAATAACAAAGAACTTCACTGGAAAGTGATTCCCGGTTGGAAGAACCTTGACCCTCACCTTCCTATTACCCAGTGACATCTGCTTCAAAGCATTCCCATTCGTGTTTGTTATCACCACTCACATTATTTCACATATTCAAAATGCACCTCGGAACAAACACAGGAATGTTTCTACAGCACAAAATGCTGAGGGTGGTGGAAATCTGAAATAAAAACAGGTGTTGGAACTAAGCGGCATGTCTGGTAGCACCTGTGGAGAGAGAGACAGAGGTAATGTGAGGGATTTTCCCTGCACTTTCGTAGTGTGTTCCCCGATGGCGGGAGGCAGCCTGCATTGGCACCTTTTGGTCCCACCACTGTCAATGGATTTCCCATTGAATCACCCCCCCACCGCCAGATTTCCCGGCACCGAGGGCTTGCCGTCGGCAGGGCTGGAAGATCCCGCTGGCAGGAACGGCCTGAAAATCCCCCATCTGTTTCAGACGACGACAAGAGCAGGTCAGAGGCTAGAAATCCTGTTTTTATACAAATTTAACGTACCCACTTCTTGTTTTTCCCAATTAAGGGGCAATTTAGCATGGCCAACTCACCAACCCTGCACACCTTTTTGGGTTGCGGGGAGAGACCTATGCAGACATGGGGGGAACGTGCAAACTCCACTCGAGCAGTGACCCGGAGTCGAGATCAAACCTGGGTCCTTGCCGCCGTAACGCAGCAGCGCTAGCAGCCACTGCCGCCCGACAGGCTAGGAATCCTGCGGGGAGTAACTCACCACGCCTGTCCACCATCTACAAGGCACCAGTCCGGAGAATGATGGAATACTTACCTGCATGAGTGCAGCTCCAACAACACTCAAGAAACTTTACAGTCAACGAAATACTTTTTGAACTGCAGTCACTTACAAAGTTACAGAAGCAAGGTCCCACAGCAAACAAGGGGATAAAGAACATTTAATCTGTTTTAGTGGTGTTGGTTGAGGGATGAATATTGGCTTGGGCACCAGGGTAACTCCTCTGCTCGGCTTCCATTAGTGGCATGGAATCCCTTCAATCCTCCTGACAAAGTAGATGGGGCCTCACATGAGCACCTCATTCAAAAGATATTGCAGTGCTCCATCCAGACTGACCCTCCAACAATACAGCACTCCCTCAGTACTGACCCTCTGACAGTGCAGTGCTCCATCCAGACTGACCCTCTGACAGTGCAGTGCTCATCCAGACTGACCCTCCGACAATACAGCACTCCCTCAGTACTGACCCTCTGACAGTGCAGTGCTCCATCCGTACTGACCCTCTGACAGTGCAGTGCTCCATCCAGACTGACCCTCTGACAGTGCAGCACTCCCTCAGTACTGACCCTCTGACAGTGCAGCACTCCCTCCGTACTGACCCTCTGACAGTGCAGTGCTCCATCCAGACTGACCCTCTGACAGTGCAGCACTCCTTCAGTACTGACCCTCTGACAGTGCAGTGCTCCATCCAGACTGACCCTCTGACAGTGCAGCACTCCCTCAGTACTGACCCTCTGACAGTGCAGCACTCCCTCAGTGCTGACCCTCTGACAGTGCAGTGTTCCATCCAGACTGACCCTCTGACAGTGCAGCACTCCTTCAGTACTGACCCTCTGACAGTGCAGCACTCCCTCAGTACTGACCCTCTGACAGTGTAGCACTCCCTCAGTACTGACCCTCCAACAATGCAGTGCTCCCTCAGTACTGACCCTCCAACATTGTAGCACTCCCTCAGTACTGACCCTCCAACAATACATCACTCGCTCAGTACTGACCCTCTGACAGTGCAGTGCTCCATCCAGACTGACCCTCTGACAGTGCAGCACTCCCTCAGTACTGCCCCTCTGACAGTGCTGCACTCCCTCAGTATTGACCCTCTGACAGTGCAGCACTCCCTCAGTACTGACCTTCTGACAGTCAGCACTCCCTCAGTACTGACCCACCAACAGTGCAGCGCACCCTTAATAATGACCCTCTGACAGTGCAGCTCTCCCTCAACATTGTCCTTTTGACAGTGCAATGCTCCCTCAGTACTGCCTCTCGACAATGCAACACTCCCTGAGTACTGACCCTCCGATAGTTCAATGCTCCCTCAGTACTGCCCCTCGACAATGCAGCACTCCCTGAGTACTGACCCTCCGATAGGTCAATGCGCCCTCAGTACTGCCCCTCGACAATGCAACACTCCCTGAGTACTGACCCTCCGATAGTTCAATGCTCCCTCAGTACTGCCCCTCGACAATGCAACACTCCCTGAGTACTGACCCTCCGATAGCACAATGCTCCCTCAGTACTGCCCCTCGACAATGCAGCACTCCCTGAGTACTGACCCTCCGATAGCACAATGCTCCCTCAGTACTGCCCCTCGACAATGCAGCACTCCCTGAGTACTGACCCTCCGATAGCACAATGCGCCCTCAGTACTGCCCCTCGACAATGCAGCACTCCCTGAGTACTGACCCTCCGATAGCACAATGCTCCCTCAGTACTGCCCCTCGACAATGCAGCACTCCCTGAGTACTGACCCTCCGATAGCACAATGCGCCCTCAGTACTGCCCCTCGACAATGCAGCACTCCCTGAGTACTGACCCTCCGATAGTTCAATGCTCCCTCAGTACTGCCCCTCGACAATGCAGCACTCCCTGAGTACTGACCCTCCGATAGCACAATGCGCCCTCAGTACTGCCCCTCGACAATGCTGCACTCCCTGAGTACTGACCCTCCGATAGTTCAATGCTCCCTCAGTACTGCCCCTCGACAATGCAACACTCCCTGAGTACTGACCCTCCGATAGGTCAATGCGCCCTCAGTACTGCCCCTCGACAATGCAACACTCCCTGAGTACTGACCCTCCGATAGTTCAATGCTCCCTCAGTACTGCCCCTCGACAATGCAGCACTCCCTGAGTACTGACCCTCCGATAGCACAATGCGCCCTCAGTACTGCCCCTCGACAATGCAGCACTCCCTGAGTACTGACCCTCCGATAGCACAATGCGCCCTCAGTACTGCCCCTCGACAATGCAGCACTCCCTGAGTACTGACCCTCCGATAGCACAATGCGCCCTCAGTACTGCCCCTCGACAATGCAGCACTCCCTGAGTACTGACCCTCCGATAGCACAATGCGCCCTCAGTACTGCCCCTCGACAATGCAGCACTCCCTGAGTACTGACCCTCCGATAGTTCAATGCTCCCTCAGTACTGCCCCTCGACAATGCAGCACTCCCTGAGTACTGACCCTCCGATAGTTCAATGCTCCCTCAGTACTGCCCCTCGACAATGCAGCACTCCCTGAGTACTGACCCTCCGATAGCACAATGCGCCCTCAGTACTGCCCCTCGACAATGCAGCACTCCCTGAGTACTGACCCTCCGATAGCACAATGCGCCCTCAGTACTGCCCCTCGACAATGCAGCACTCCCTGAGTACTGACCCTCCGATAGCACAATGCGCCCTCAGTACTGCCCCTCGACAATGCAACACTCCCTGAGTACTGACCCTCCGATAGCACAATGCGCCCTCAGTACTGCCCCTCGACAATGCAGCACTCCCTGAGTACTGACCCTCCGATAGCACAATGCGCCCTCAGTACTGCCTCTCGACAATGCAGCACTCCCTGAGTACTGACCCTCCGATAGTTCAATGCTCCCTCAGTTCTGCCCCTCGACAATGTCGTGCTTCTT
Source organism: Scyliorhinus torazame (assembly GCF_047496885.1). NCBI lineage: Eukaryota > Metazoa > Chordata > Chondrichthyes > Carcharhiniformes > Scyliorhinidae > Scyliorhinus > Scyliorhinus torazame. The sequence goes on from NC_092716.1 coordinate 186,348,856, forward strand.
CAGTACTAAATCTTTGACAGTGTACCACCATGGGTGGCACATTTGGCACATTAGCACAGTGATTAGCACCATTGCTTCACAGGGTTCTATTCCCTCCCAGGTTCTATTCCCTCCTCGGGTTACTGTCTGTGTGGAGTCTGCACGTTCTCACCGTGTCTGTGTGGGTTTCCTCCGGGTGCTCCGGTTTCCCCCCACGAGTACTGAAAGGTGCTGTTAGGTAATTTGGACATTCTGAATTCTCTCTTTGTGTACCCGAAAAGGCGCCGGAATGTGGCGACTAGGGGCTTTTCACATTAACTTCATTGCAGTGTTAATGTAAGCCTACTTGTGACAATAAAGATGATTATTATTATTAGCACTCCCTTAGTACTGATCCTCTGACAGCGTGGCGCTCCCTCGGTACTCTCCCTTCCTCACACTGCAAGTGTGATGATGATTTTAAATATCACTGGTGACGAGGTTGGAGGTTGGGTGTGGGGCAAGGTAGGGTGGGGAGTGTCTCATGCTGTTGAACCTGTTCAGCTTCGCCTGTTTAAGAGAGGGTGTTAACTGGAGAAGCTGCGATCATTCTCCAAAGGGTACAGGAAGTTAAGGGATACTTAACACAGATGTTCAAAAACATGAAGGATTTTGATACAGTAAATATGGTGAAACGTTCCCCTGGGTGGTGGGCCAGACTTCAGAGATTTTAAATGTTTGGCAAAATAACTAGACTGGAAATGAGGAGCAATTTCTTCACATGGAAAGTTATTAAGATCCCATCATATTCCCTGAAGGTATGGTGGAATACATTGCATCAGAACTTTCAGAGGGCCACTGGACATGCAGTTGAAGAGCAACAAATTGCAAGGCTGTGTAGAAAACAAATTGGATAGTTCATTCAAAGAACTGGCACAAGTAGGTGAGACAGAAAGGCTTCCTTCTGTGTTATCAGCTTCTATGATTTTATAAATGATGAAAAGAGGAAGAGATCCCAGATTGAGCCTCACCTGAAACAGGGTAATCAGAAATGATGGCTTCAGGAACACAATTCTTTCCAGACTCTTTACCTCCTGGTACCACACAATTAACCCAATCCGATGCAAGTAACACAAAATGTATTTCAGCTGTTGAATGTTGTGCAGGTTTATCATCCTCAGTAATTCATCAAGAGCCACAGCTCCTGTTAAAAACAATACAAAATTGAGAATCAGCGTCTGTGAAACACATTGCCCAGTGAGAGTTAATGTGTGTGGAACTGTATCCCAGTGAGAGTCAGTGTGCGTGAAACTGCATCCCCTTGGGAGTCAGTGTGTGTGGAACTGTATCCCAGTGAGGGGCAGTGTGTGTGGAACTGTATCCCAGTGAGAGTCAGTGTGTGTGAAACTGCATCCGCTTGGGAGTCAGTGTGTGTGGAACTGTATCCCAGTGAGAGTCAGTGTGTGTGGAACTGTATCCCAGTGAGAGTCAGTGTGTGTGGAACTGTATCCCAGTGAGAGTCAGTGTGTATGAAACTGCATCCCTTTGGGAGTTAGTGTGTGTGGAACTGTATCCCAGTGAGGGGCAGTGTGTGTGGAACTATATCTCAGTGAGAGTCAGTGTGTGTGGAACTGTATCCCAGTGAGAGTCAGTGTGCGTGAAACTGTATCCCCTTGGGAGTCAGTGTGTGGAACTGAACCCCAGTGAGGGGCAGTGTGTGAGGACTATATCTCAGTGAGAGTAAGTGTGTGTGGAACTCTATCCCAGTGAGTCAGTGTGTGTGGAACTGTATCCCAGTGAGAGTCAGTGTGTGTGGAACTGTATCCCAGTGAGAGTCAGTGTGCGTGAAACTGTATCCCCTTGGGAGTCAGTGTGTGTGGAACTGAACCCCAGTGAGGGGCAGTGTGTGTGGAACTATATCTCAGTGAGTGTCTGTGTGTGTGGAACTCTATCCCAGTGAGAGTCAGTGTGCGTGAAACCGTATCCCCTTGGTAGTCATTGTGTGTGGAACTGTACCCCAGTGAGAGGCAGTGTGTGTGGAATTATATCTCAGTGAGAGTCAGTGTGTGGAACTGTATCCCAGTGAGAGTCAGTGTGCGTGAAACTGTTTCTCAGTGAAAATCAGTGTGTGTGGAACTGTATCCCAGTGAGAGTCAGTGTGTGTGGAACTGTATCCCAGTGACAGTCAGTGTGCGTGAAACTGTTTCTCAGTGAAAATCAGTGTGTGTGGAACTGTATCAAAGTGAGAGTCAGTGTGTGTAGACCTATACCCAAGTGAGAGTCAGTGTTGTGGAACTGTACCCCAGTGAGAGTTATTGCTGTGGTACTGTACCCCAGTGAGAGTTATTGTTGTGGAACTGTACCACAGTGAGAGTTATTGACTGTGGAACTGTACCCCAGTGAGAGTTATTGACTGTGGAACTGTACCCCAGTGAGATTTATTGTTGTGGAACTGTACCTCAGTGAGAGTTATTGACTGTGGAACTTTACCCCAGTGAGAGTTACTGACTGTGCAACTGTACCCCAGTGAGAGTTATTGTTGTGGAACGGCACCCCAGTGAGAGTTATTGACTGTAAAACTGTACCCCAGTGAGAGTTATTGTTGTGGAACTGTACCCCAGTGAGAGGCAGTGTGTGTGGAATTATATCTCAGTGAGAGTCAGTGTGTGGAACTGTATCCCAGTGAGAGTCAGTGTGCGTGAAACTGTTTCTCAGTGAAAATCAGTGTGTGTGGAACTGTATCCCAGTGAGAGTCAGTATGTGTGGAACTGTATCCCAGTGAGAGTCAGTGTGCGTGAAACTGTTTCTCAGTGAAAATCAGTGTGTCTGGAACTGTATCAAAGTGAGAGTCAGTGTGTGTAGACCTATACCCAAGTGATGGTCAGTGTTGTGGAACTGTACCCCAGTGAGAGTTATTGACTGTGGAACTGTACCCCAGTGAGAGATATTGACTGTGGAACTGTACCTCAGTGAGATTTATTGTTGTGGAACTGTACCTCAGTGAGAGTTATTGACTGTGGAACTTTACCCCAGTGAGAGTTATTGACTGTGCAACTGTACCCCAGTGAGAGCTATTGTTGTGGAACGGTACCCCAGTGAGAGTTATTGACTGTAAAACTGTACCCCAGTGAGAGTTATTGACAGTGGAACTGTACCCCAGTGAGAATTATTGTTGTGGAACTGTACCCCAGTGAGAGTTATTGACTGTGGAACTTTACCCCAGTGAGAGTTATTGACTGTGGAACTGTACCCCAGTGAGAGTTATTGTTGTGGAACTTTACCCCAGTGAGAGTTACTGACTGTGGAACTGTACCCCAGTGAGAGTTATTGACTGTGAAACTGTACCCCAGTGAGTGTTATTGACTGTGGAACGGTACCCCAGTGAGAGTTATTGATGTGGAACGGTACCCCAGTGAGATTTATTGATTGTGAAACTGTACCCCAGTGAGAGTTATTGTTGTGGAGCTGTACCCCAGTGAGAGTTATTGACTGTGAAACTGTACCCCAGTGAGAGTAATTGACTGTGGAACTGTACCCCAGTGAGAGTTATTGATTGTGAAACTTTACCCAAGTGAGAGTCAGTGTTGTGGAACGGTACCCCAGTGAGAGTTATTGTTGTGGAACTGTACCCCAGTGAGAGTTATTGACTGTGGAACTGTACCCCAGTGAGAGTTATTGACTGTGGAACTGTACCCCAGTGAGATTTATTGTTGTGGAACTGTACCCCAGTGAGAGTTATTATTGTGGAACTTTACCCCAGTTAGAGTTATTGACTGTGCAACTGTACCCCAGTGAGAGTTATTGTTGTGGAACGGTACCCCAGTGAGAGTTATTGACTGTGCAACTGTACTCCAGTGAGAGTTATTGACTATGGAACTGTAACCCAGTGAGAGTTATTGTTGTGGAACTGTACCCCAGTGAGAGTTATTGATTGCGGAACTGTATACCAGTGAGAGTTATTGATTGTGGAACTGTAACCCAGTGAGAGTTATTGACTGTGAAACTGTACCCCAGTGAGTTATTGACTGTGAAACTGTACCCCAGAAAGTTATTGTCGTGGAACTGTATCCCAGTGAGAGTTATTGACTGTGGAACTGTACCCCAGTGAGAGTTATTGTTGTGGAACTTTACCCCAGTGAGAGTTATTGACTGTGGAACTGTACCCCAGTGAGAGTTATTGACTGTGAAACTGTACACCAGTGAGAGTTATTAACTGTGAAACTGTACCCCAGTGAGTGTTATTGACTGTGGAACGGTACCCCAGTGAGAGTTATTGACTGTGAAACTGTACCCCAGTGAGAGTTATTGATTGTGAAACTGTACCCCAGTGAGAGTTATTGTTGTGGAACTGTACCCCAGTGAGAGTCAGTGTGCGTGAAACCGTATCCCCTTGGTAGTCATTGTGTGTGTAACTGTACCCCAGTGAGAGGCAGTGTGTGTGGAATTATATCTCAGTGAGAGTCAGTGTGTGGAACTGTATCCCAGTGAGAGTCAGTGTGCGTGAAACTGTTTCTCAGTGAAAATCAGTGTGTGTGGAACTGTATCCCAGTGAGAGTCAGTATGTGTGGAACTGTATCCCAGTGAGAGTCAGTGTGCGTGAAACTGTTTCTCAGTGAAAATCAGTGTGTGTGGAACTGTATCAAAGTGAGAGTCAGTGTGTGTAGACCTATACCCAAGTGAGAGTCTGTGTTGTGGAACTGTACCCCAGTGAGAGTTATTGCTGTGGTACTGTACCCCAGTGAGAGTTATTGTTGTGGAACTGTACCCCAGTGAGAGTTATTGACTGTGGAACTGTACCCCAGTGAGAGTTATTGACTTTGGAACTGTACCCCAGTGAGATTTATTGTTGTGGAACTGTACCTCAGTGAGAGTTATTGACTGTGGAACTTTACCCCAGTGAGAGTTATTGACTGTGCAACTGTACCCCAGTGAGAGTTATTGTTGTGGAACGGTACCCCAGTGATAGTTATTGACTGTAAAACTGTACCCCAGTGAGAGTTATTGTTGTGGAACTGTACCCCAGTGAGAGTTATTGACTGTGGAACTTTACCCCAGTGAGAGTTATTGACTGTGGAACTGTACCCCAGTGAGAGTTATTGTTGTGGAACTTTACCCCAGTGAGAGTTATTGAATGTGGAACTGTACCCCAGTGAGAGTTATTGACTGTGAAACTGTACCCCAGTGAGAGTTATTAACTGTGAAACTGTACGCCAGTGAGTGTTATTGACTGTGGAACGGTACCCCAGTGAGAGTTATTGATTGTGAAACTGTACCCCAGTGAGAGTTATTGATGTGGAACGGTACCCCAGTGAGGTTTATTGATTGTGAAACTGTACCCCAGTGAGAGTTATTGTTGTGGAACTGTACCCCAGTGAGATGTATTGACTGTGAAACTGTACCCCAGTGAGAGTAATTGAATGTGGAACTGTACCCCAGTGAGAGTTATTCATTGTGAAACTTTACCCAAGTGAGAGTCAGTGTTGTGGAACGGTACCCCAGTGAGAGTTATTGTTGTGGAACTGTACCCCAGTGAGAGTTATTGACTGTGGAACTGTACCCCAGTGAGAGTTATTGACTGTGGAACTGTACCCCAGTGAGATTTATTGTTGTGGAACTGTACCTCAGTGAGAGTTATTGACTGTGGAACTTTACCCCAGTGAGAGTTATTGACTGTGCAACTGTACCCCAGTGAGAGTTATTGACTGTGGAACTGTACCCCAGTGAGAGTTATTGATTGTGAACCTGTACCCCAGTGAGAGTTATTGTTGTGGAACTGTACCCCAGTGAGAGTTATTGACTGTGAAACTGTACGCCAGTGAGAGTAATTGACTGTGGAACTGTACCCCAGTGAGAGTTATTGATTGTGAAACTTTACCCCAGTGATAGTTATTGTTGTGGAACGGTACCCCAGTGAGAGTTACTGACTGTGGAACTTTACCCCAGTGAGAGTTATTGACTGTGGAACTGTACCCCAGTGAGAGTTATTGTTGTGGAACTTTACCCCAGTGAGAGTTATTGACTGTGGAACTGTACAACAGTGAGAGTTCTTGCTTGTGAAACTGTACCCCAGGGAGAGTTATTGATTGTGAAACTTTACCCCATTGAGAGTTATTGACTGTGGAACGGTACTCCAGTGAGAGTTATTGACTGTGGAACTGTACCCCAGTGAGAGGTATTGATTGTGAATCTGTACCCCAGTGAGAGTTATTGTTGTGGAACTGTACCCCAGTGAAAGTTATTGATTGTGGAACTGTACCTCAGTGAGAGTTATTGATTGTGGAATTGTACCCCAGAGAGAGTTATTGATTGTGGAACTGTATCCCCGTGAGAGTTATTGTTGTGGAACTGTATCCCCGTGAGAGTTGTTGACTGTGCAACTGTACTCCAGTGAGAGTTATTGACTATGGAACTGTAACCCAGTGAGAGTTATTGTTGTGGAACTGTACCCCAGTGAGAGTTATTGATTGCGGAACTGTATACCAGTGAGAGTTATTGATTGTGGAACTGTAACCCAGTGAGAGTTATTGACTGTGAAACTGTACCCCAGTGAGTTATTGACTGTGAAACTGTACCCCAGAAAGTTATTGTCGTGGAACTGTATCCCAGTGAGAGTTATGGATTGTGGAACTGTATCCCAGTGAGAGTTATTGTTCTGGAACTGTACCCCAGTGAGAGTTATTGATTGTGGAACTGTACCCCAGTGGGAGCTATTGTTGTGGAACTGTATCCCAGTGAGAGTTATTGTTGTGGAACTGTACCCCAGTGAGAGGTATTGATTGTGGAAGTGTACCCCAGTGAGAGTTAATGATTGAGGAACTGCACCCCAGTGAGTGTTATTGTTGTGGAACTGTATCCCAGTGAGAGTTATTGTTGTGGAACTGTACCCCAGTGAGAGTTATTGACTGTGGAACTGTACCCCAGTGAGATTTACTGTTGTGGAACTGTACGGCAGTGAGAGTTATTGATTGTGGAACTGTACCCCAGTGGGAGTTATTGTTGTGGAACTGTACCCCAGTGAGAGTTATTGTTGTGGAACTGTATCCCAGTGAGAGTTATTGTTGTGGAACTGTACCCCAGTGAGAGATATTGTCGTGGAACTGTATCCCAGTGAGTGTTATTGTTGTGGAACTGTACCCCAGTGATAGTTATTGATTGTGGAACGGTACCCCAGTGAGAGTTATTGACTGTGGAACAGTACCCCAGTGAGAGTTATTGACTGTGGAACTGTACACCAGTGAGAGTTATTGACTGTGGAACTTTACCCCATTGAGAGTTATTGACTGTGAAACTGTACCCCAGTGAGAGTTATTGACTGTGGAACGGTACCCCAGTGAGAGTTATTGATTGTGAAATTGTACCCCAGTGAGAGTTATTGTTGTGGAACTGTACCCCAGTGAGAGTTATTGACTGTGAAACTGTACCCTAGTGAGAGTTATTGACTGTGGAACAGTACCCCAGTAAGAGTTATTGACTGTGGAACTGTACCCCAATAAGAGTTATTGTTGTGGAACGGTACCCCAGTGAGAGTTATTGACTGTAAAACTGTACCCCAGTGAGAGTTATTGTTGTGGAACTGTACCCCAGTGAGAGTTATTGACTGTGGAACTTTACCCCAGTGAGAGTTATTGACTGTGGAACTGTACCCCAGTGAGAGTTATTGTTGTGGAACTGTACCCCAGTGAGAGTTATTGACTGTGGAACTTTACCCCAGTGAGAGTTATTGACTGTGGAACTGTACCCCAGTGAGAGTTATTGTTGTGGAACTTTACCCCAGTGAGAGTTATTGAATGTGGAACTGTACCCCAGTGAGAGTTATTGACTGTGAAACTGTACCCCAGTGAGAGTTATTAACTGTGAAACTGTACGCCAGTGAGTGTTATTGACTGTGGAACGGTGCCCCAGTGAGAGTTATTGATTGTGAAACTGTACCCCAGTGAGAGTTATTGATGTGGAACGGTACCCCAGTGAGGTTTATTGATTGTGAAACTGTACCCCAGTGAGAGTTATTGTTGTGGAACTGTACCCCAGTGAGATGTATTGACTGTGAAACTGTACCCCAGTGAGAGTAATTGAATGTGGAACTGTACCCCAGTGAGAGTTATTCATTGTGAAACTTTACCCAAGTGAGAGTCAGTGTTGTGGAACGGTACCCCAGTGAGAGTTATTGTTGTGGAACTGTACCCCAGTGAGAGTTATTGACTGTGGAACTGTACCCCAGTGAGAGTTATTGACTGTGGAACTGTACCCCAGTGAGATTTATTGTTGTGGAACTGTACCTCAGTGAGAGTTATTGACTGTGGAACTTTACCCCAGTGAGAGTTATTGACTGTGCAACTGTACCCCAGTGAGAGTTATTGACTGTGGAACTGTACCCCAGTGAGAGTTATTGATTGTGAACCTGTACCCCAGTGAGAGTTATTGTTGTGGAACTGTACCCCAGTGAGAGTTATTGACTGTGAAACTGTACGCCAGTGAGAGTAATTGACTGTGGAACTGTACCCCAGTGAGAGTTATTGATTGTGAAACTTTACCCCAGTGATAGTTATTGTTGTGGAACGGTACCCCAGTGAGAGTTATTGACTGTGGAACTTTACCCCAGTGAGAGTTATTGACTGTGGAACTGTACCCCAGTGAGAGTTATTGTTGTGGAACTTTACCCCAGTGAGAGTTATTGACTGTGGAACTGTACAACAGTGAGAGTTCTTGCTTGTGAAACTGTACCCCAGGGAGAGTTATTGATTGTGAAACTTTACCCCATTGAGAGTTATTGACTGTGGAACGGTACTCCAGTGAGAGTTATTGACTGTGGAACTGTACCCCAGTGAGAGGTATTGATTGTGAATCTGTACCCCAGTGAGAGTTATTGTTGTGGAACTGTACCCCAGTGAAAGTTATTGATTGTGGAACTGTACCTCAGTGAGAGTTATTGATTGTGGAATTGTACCCCAGAGAGAGTTATTGATTGTGGAACTGTATCCCCGTGAGCGTTATTGTTGTGGAACTGTATCCCCGTGAGAGTTGTTGACTGTGCAACTGTACTCCAGTGAGAGTTATTGACTATGGAACTGTAACCCAGTGAGAGTTATTGTTGTGGAACTGTACCCCAGTGAGAGTTATTGATTGCGGAACTGTATACCAGTGAGAGTTATTGATTGTGGAACTGTAACCCAGTGAGAGTTATTGACTGTGAAACTGTACCCCAGTGAGTTATTGACTGTGAAACTGTACCCCAGAAAGTTATTGTCGTGGAACTGTATCCCAGTGAGAGTTATGGATTGTGGAACTGTATCCCAGTGAGAGTTATTGTTCTGGAACTGTACCCCAGTGAGAGTTATTGATTGTGGAACTGTACCCCAGTGGGAGCTATTGTTGTGGAACTGTATCCCAGTGAGAGTTATTGTTGTGGAACTGTACCCCAGTGAGAGGTATTGGTTGTGGAAGTGTACCCCAGTGAGAGTTAATGATTGAGGAACTGCACCCCAGTGAGTGTTATTGTTGTGGAACTGTATCCCAGTGAGAGTTATTGTTGTGGAACTGTACCCCAGTGAGAGTTATTGACTGTGGAACTGTACCCCAGTGAGATTTACTGTTGTGGAACTGTACGGCAGTGAGAGTTATTGATTGTGGAACTGTACCCCAGTGGGAGTTATTGTTGTGGAACTGTACCCCAGTGAGAGTTATTGTTGTGGAACTGTATCCCAGTGAGAGTTATTGTTGTGGAACTGTACCCCAGTGAGAGATATTGTCGTGGAACTGTATCCCAGTGAGTGTTATTGTTGTGGAACTGTACCCCAGTGATAGTTATTGATTGTGGAACGGTACCCAAGTGAGAGTTATTGACTGTGGAACAGTACCCCAGTGAGAGTTATTGACTGTGGAACTGTACCCCAGTGAGAGTTATTGACTGTGGAACTTTACCCCATTGAGAGTTATTGACTGTGAAACTGTACCCCAGTGAGAGTTATTGACTGTGGAACGGTACCCCAGTGAGAGTTATTGATTGTGAAATTGTACCCCAGTGAGAGTTATTGTTGTGGAACTGTACCCCAGTGAGAGTTATTGACTGTGAAACTGTACCCTAGTGAGAGTTATTGACTGTGGAACAGTACCCCAGTAAGAGTTATTGACTGTGGAACTGTACCCCAATAAGAGTTATTGTTGTGGAACGGTACCCCAGTGAGAGTTATTGACTGTAAAACTGTACCCCAGTGAGAGTTATTGTTGTGGAACTGTACCCCAGTGAGAGTTATTGACTGTGGAACTTTACCCCAGTGAGAGTTATTGACTGTGGAACTGTGCCCCAGTGAGAGTTATTGTTGTGGAACTTTACCCCAGTGAGAGTTATTGACTGTGAAACTGTACCCCAGTGAGAGTTATTGATTGTGGAACGGGACCTCAGTGAGAGTTATTGATTTTGAAACTGTACCCTTGTGAGAGTTAGTGACTGTGGAACTGTACCCCAGTGAGCGTTATTGATTGTGAAACTGTACCCCAGTGAGAATTATTGTTGTGGAACTGAACCCCAGTGAGAGTTATTGACTGTGAAACTGTACCCCAGTGAGAGTAATTGACTGTGGTACTGTACCCCAGTGAGAGTTATTGATTGTGAACCCTTACCCCAGTGAGAGTTATTGTTGTGGAACTGTACCCCAGTGAGAGTTATTGACTGTGGGACTGTATCCCAGTGAGAGTTATTGATGGTGAAACCTTACCCCAGTGAGAGTTATTGTTGTGGAACTGTACCCCAGTGAGAGTTATTGATTGCGAACCGTATACCAGTGAGAGTTATTGTTGTGGAACTGTAACCCAGTGAGAGTTATTGACTGTGGAACGGTATCCAAGTGAGAGTTATTGATTGTGAAACTGTACCCCAGTGAGTTATTGTTGTGGAACTGTACCCCAGTGAGAGTTATTGTTGTGGAACGGTACCCCAGTGGGAGTGATTGATTGTGAAACTTTACCCCATTGAGAGTTATTGACTGTGAAACTGTACCCCAGTGAGAGTTATTGACTGTGGAACGGTACCCCAGTGAGAGTAATTGACTGTGGAACTTTACCCCATTGAGAGGTATTGACTGTGAAACTGTACCCCAGTGAGAGTTATTGACTGTGGAACGGTACCCCAGTGAGAGTTATTGATTGTGAAACTGTACCCCAGTGAGAGATATTGTTGTGGAACTGTACCCCAGTGAGAGTTATTGACTGTGCACCTTTACCCCAGTGAGAGTTATTGAATGTGAAACTGTACTGCATTGAGAGTTATTGATTGTGAAACTTTACCCCATTGAGAGTTATTGACTGTGAAACTGTACCCCAGTGAGAGTTATTGTTGTGGAACTGTACGGCAGTGAGAGTTATTGATTGTGGAACTGTATCCCAGTGAGAGTTATTGTTCTGGAATTGTACCCCAGTGAGAGTTATGGATTGTGGAACTGTACCCCAGTGGGAGTTATTGTTGTGGAACTGTACCCCAGTGAGAGTTATTGTTGTGGAACTGTATCCCAGTGAGAGTTATTGTTGTGGAACTGTACCCCAGTGAGAGTTATTGTCGTGGAACTGTATCCCAGTGAGAGTTATTGTTGTGGCACTGTACCCCAGTGAGAGTTATTGATTGTGGAACTGTACCCCAGTGAGAGTTATTGTTGTGGAACTGTACTCCAGTGAAACTTATTGATTGTGGAACTGTACCTCAGTGAGAGTTATTGATTGTGGAATTGTCCCCCAGAGACAGTTATTGATTGTGGAACTGTATCCCCGTGAGAGTTATTGTTGTGGAACTGTATCCCCGTGAGAGTTGTTGACTGTGGAACTGTACCCCAGTGAGAGTTATTGACTATGGAACTGTAACCCAGTGAGAGTTATTGTTGTGGAACTGTACCCCAGTGAGAGTTATTGATTGCGGAACTGTACCCCAGTGAGAGTTACTGTTGTGGATCTGTACGGCAGTGAGAGTTATTGATTGTGGAACTGTACCCCAGTGGGAGTTATTGTTGTGGAACTGTACCCCAGTAAGAGTTATTGTTCTGGAACTGTATCCCAGTGAGAGTTATTGCTGTGGAACTGTACCCCAGTGAGAGATATTGTCGTGGAACTGTATCCCAGTGAGTGTTATTGTTGTGGAACTGTACCCCAGTGATAGTTATTGATTGTGGAACGGTACCCCAGTGGGAGTTATTGATTGTGAAACTTTACCCCATTGAGAGTTATTGACTGTGAAACTGCACCCCAGTGAGAGTTATTGACTGTGGAACGGTACCCCAGTGAGAGTTATTGACTGTGGAACAGTACCCCAGTAAGAGTTATTGACTGTGGAACTGTACCCCAATAAGAGTTATTGTTGTGGAACGGTACCCCAGTGAGAGTTATTGACTGTAAAACTGTACCCCAGTGAGAGTTATTGTTGTGGAACTGTACCCCAGTGAGAGTTATTGACTGTGGAACTTTACCCCAGTGAGAGTTATTGACTGTGGAACTGTGCCCCAGTGAGAGTTATTGTTGTGGAACTTTACCCCAGTGAGAGTTATTGACTGTGAAACTGTACCCCAGTGAGAGTTATTGATTGTGGAACGGGACCTCAGTGAGAGTTATTGATTTTGAAACTGTACCCTTGTGAGAGTTAGTGACTGTGGAACTGTACCCCAGTGAGCGTTATTGATTGTGAAACTGTACCCCAGTGAGAATTATTGTTGTGGAACTGAACCCCAGTGAGAGTTATTGACTGTGAAACTGTACCCCAGTGAGAGTAATTGACTGTGGCACTGTACCCCAGTGAGAGTTATTGATTGTGAACCCTTACCCCAGTGAGAGTTATTGTTGTGGAACTGTACCCCAGTGAGAGTTATTGACTGTGGGACTGTATCCCAGTGAGAGTTATTGATGGTGAAACCTTACCCCAGTGAGAGTTATTGTTGTGGAACTGTACCCCAGTGAGAGTTATTGATTGCGAACCGTATACCAGTGAGAGTTATTGTTGTGGAACTGTAACCCAGTGAGAGTTATTGACTGTGGAACGGTATCCAAGTGAGAGTTATTGATTGTGAAACTGTACCCCAGTGAGTTATTGTTGTGGAACTGTACCCCAGTGAGAGTTATTGTTGTGGAACGGTACCCCAGTGGGAGTGATTGATTGTGAAACTTTACCCCATTGAGAGTTATTGACTGTGGAACGGTACCCCAGTGAGAGTAATTGACTGTGGAACTTTACCCCATTGAGAGGTATTGACTGTGAAACTGTACCCCAGTGAGAGTTATTGACTGTGGAACGGTACCCCAGTGAGAGTTATTGATTGTGAAACTGTACCCCAGTGAGAGATATTGTTGTGGAACTGTACCCCAGTGAGAGTTATTGACTGTGCACCTTTACCCCAGTGAGAGTTATTGAATGTGAAACTGTACTGCATTGAGAGTTATTGATTGTGAAACTTTACCCCATTGAGAGTTATTGACTGTGAAACTGTACCCCAGTGAGAGTTATTGTTGTGGAACTGTACGGCAGTGAGAGTTATTGATTGTGGAACTGTATCCCAGTGAGAGTTATTGTTCTGGAATTGTACCCCAGTGAGAGTTATGGATTGTGGAACTGTACCCCAGTGGGAGTTATTGTTGTGGAACTGTACCCCAGTGAGAGTTATTGTTGTGGAACTGTATCCCAGTGAGAGTTATTGTTGTGGAACTGTACCCCAGTGAGAGTTATTGTCGTGGAACTGTATCCCAGTGAGAGTTATTGTTGTGGCACTGTACCCCAGTGAGAGTTATTGATTGTGGAACTGTACCCCAGTGAGAGTTATTGTTGTGGAACTGTACTCCAGTGAAACTTATTGATTGTGGAACTGTACCTCAGTGAGAGTTATTGATTGTGGAATTGTCCCCCAGAGACAGTTATTGATTGTGGAACTGTATCCCCGTGAGAGTTATTGTTGTGGAACTGTATCCCCGTGAGAGTTGTTGACTGTGGAACTGTACCCCAGTGAGAGTTATTGACTATGGAACTGTAACCCAGTGAGAGTTATTGTTGTGGAACTGTACCCCAGTGAGAGTTATTGATTGCGGAACTGTACCCCAGTGAGAGTTACTGTTGTGGATCTGTACGGCAGTGAGAGTTATTGATTGTGGAACTGTACCCCAGTGGGAGTTATTGTTGTGGAACTGTACCCCAGTGAGAGTTATTGTTCTGGAACTGTATCCCAGTGAGAGTTATTGCTGTGGAACTGTACCCCAGTGAGAGATATTGTCGTGGAACTGTATCCCAGTGAGTGTTATTGTTGTGGAACTGTACCCCAGTGATAGTTATTGATTGTGGAACGGTACCCCAGTGGGAGTTATTGATTGTGAAACTTTACCCCATTGAGAGTTATTGACTGTGAAACTGCACCCCAGTGAGAGTTATTGACTGTGGAACGGTACCCCAGTGAGAGTTATTGACTGTGGAACTTTACCCCATTGAGAGGTATTGACTGTGAAACTGTACCCCAGTGAGAGTTATTGACTGTGGAACGGTACCCCAGTGAGAGTTATTGATTGTGAAACTGTACCCCAGTGAGAGTTATTGTTGTGGAACTGTACCCCAGTGAGAGTTATTGACTGTGCACCTTTACCCCAGTGAGAGTTATTGAATGTGAAACTGTACCGCAGTGAGAGTTATTGATTGTGAAACTTTACCCCATTGAGAGTTATTGACTGTGAAACTGTACCCCAGTGAGAGTTATTGTTGTGGAACTGTACGGCGGTGAGAGTTATTGATTGTGGAACTGTATCCCAGTGAGAGTTATTGTTCTGGAATTGTACCCCAGTGAGAGTTATGGATTGTGGAACTGTACCCCAGTGGGAGTTATTGTTGTGGAACTGTACCCCAGTGAGATTTATTGTTGTGGAACTGTATCCCAGTGAGAGTTATTGTTGTGGAACTGTACCCCAGTGAGAGTTATTGTCGTGGAACTGTATCCCAGTGAGATTTATTGTTGTGGCACTGTACCCCAGTGAGAGTTATTGATTGTGGAACTGTACCCCAGTGAGAGTTATTGTTGTGGAACTGTACCCCAGTGAAACTTATTGATTGTGGAACTGTACCTCAGTGAGAGTTATTGATTGTGGAATTGTCCCCCAGAGACAGTTGTTGATTGTGGAACTGTATCCCCGTGAGAGTTATTGTTGTGGAACTGTATCCCCGTGAGAGTTGTTGACTGTGGAACTGTATACCAGTGAGTGTTATTGATTGTGAAACTGTACCCCAGTGAGTTATTGACTGTGAAACTGTACCCCAGAGAGTTATTGTTGTGGAACTGTATCCCAGTGAGAGTTATGGATTGTGGAACTGTATCCCAGTGAGAGTTATTGTTCTGGAACTGTACCCCAGTGAGAGTTATTGACTGTGGAACTGTACCCCAGTGGGAGCTATTGTTGTGGAACTGTATCCCAGTGAGAGTTATTGTTGTGGAACTGTACCCCAGTGAGAGGTATTGATTGTGGAAGTGTACCCCAGTGAGAGTTATTGATTGTGGAACTGTACCCCAGAGAGAGTTATTGATTGAGGAACTGCACCCCAGTGAGTGTTATTGTTGTGGAACTGTATCCCAGTGAGAGTTATTGACTGTGGAACTGTACCCCAATAAGAGTTATTGTTGTGGAACGGTACCCCAGTGAGAGTTATTGACTGTAAAACTGTACCCCAGTGAGAGTTATTGTTGTGGAACTGTACCCCAGTGAGAGTTATTGACTGTGGAACTTTACCCCAGTGAGAGTTATTGACTGTGGAACTGTGCCCCAGTGAGAGTTATTGTTGTGGAACTTTACCCCAGTGAGAGTTATTGACTGTGAAACTGTACCCCAGTGAGAGTTATTGATTGTGGAACGGGACCTCAGTGAGAGTTATTGATTTTGAAACTGTACCCTTGTGAGAGTTAGTGACTGTGGAACTGTACCCCAGTGAGCGTTATTGATTGTGAAACTGTACCCCAGTGAGAATTATTGTTGTGGAACTGAACCCCAGTGAGAGTTATTGACTGTGAAACTGTACCCCAGTGAGAGTAATTGACTGTGGTACTGTACCCCAGTGAGAGTTATTGATTGTGAACCCTTACCCCAGTGAGAGTTATTGTTGTGGAACTGTACCCCAGTGAGAGTTATTGACTGTGGGACTGTATCCCAGTGAGAGTTATTGATGGTGAAACCTTACCCCAGTGAGAGTTATTGTTGTGGAACTGTACCCCAGTGAGAGTTATTGATTGCGAACCGCATACCAGTGAGAGTTATTGTTGTGGAACTGTAACCCAGTGAGAGTTATTGACTGTGGAACGGTATCCAAGTGAGAGTTATTGATTGTGAAACTGTACCCCAGTGAGTTATTGTTGTGGAACTGTACCCCAGTGAGAGTTATTGTTGTGGAACGGTACCCCAGTGGGAGTGATTGATTGTGAAACTTTACCCCATTGAGAGTTATTGACTGTGAAACTGCACCCCAGTGAGAGTTATTGACTGTGGAACGGTACCCCAGTGAGAGTAATTGACTGTGGAACTTTACCCCATTGAGAGGTATTGACTGTGAAACTGTACCCCAGTGAGAGTTATTGACTGTGGAACGGTACCCCAGTGAGAGTTATTGATTGTGAAACTGTACCCCAGTGAGAGATATTGTTGTGGAACTGTACCCCAGTGAGAGTTATTGACTGTGCACCTTTACCCCAGTGAGAGTTATTGAATGTGAAACTGTACCGCAGTGAGACTTATTGATTGTGAAACTTTACCCCATTGAGAGTTATTGACTGTGAAACTGTACCCCAGTGAGAGTTATTGTTGTGGAACTGTACGGCAGTGAGAGTTATTGATTGTGGAACTGTATCCCAGTGAGAGTTATTGTTCTGCAATTGTACCCCAGTGAGAGTTATGGATTGTGGAACTGTACCCCAGTGGGAGTTATTGTTGTGGAACTGTACCCCAGTGAGAGTTATTGCTGTGGAACTGTATCCCAGTGAGAGTTATTGTTGTGGAACTGTACCCCAGTGAAACTTATTGATTGTGGAACTGTACCTCAGTGAGAGTTATTGATTGTGGAATTGTCCCCCAGAGACAGTTGTTGATTGTGGAACTGTATCCCCGTGAGAGTTATTGTTGTGGAACTGTATCCCCGTGAGAGTTGTTGACTGTGGAACTGTATACCAGTGAGTGTTATTGATTGTGAAACTGTACCCCAGTGAGTTATTGACTGTGAAACTGTACCCCAGAGAGTTATTGTTGTGGAACTGTATCCCAGTGAGAGTTATGGATTGTGGAACTGTATCCCAGTGAGAGTTATTGTTCTGGAACTGTACCCCAGTGAGAGTTATTGACTGTGGAACTGTACCCCAGTGGGAGCTATTGTTGTGGAACTGTATCCCAGTGAGAGTTATTGTTGTGGAACTGTACCCCAGTGAGAGGTATTGATTGTGGAAGTGTACCCCAGTGAGAGTTATTGATTGTGGAACTGTACCCCAGAGAGAGTTATTGATTGAGGAACTGCACCCCAGTGAGTGTTATTGTTGTGGAACTGTATCCCAGTGAGAGTTATTGACTGTGGAACTGTACCCCAATAAGAGTTATTGTTGTGGAACGGTACCCCAGTGAGAGTTATTGACTGTAAAACTGTACCCCAGTGAGAGTTATTGTTGTGGAACTGTACCCCAGTGAGAGTTATTGACTGTGGAACTTTACCCCAGTGAGAGTTATTGACTGTGGAACTGTGCCCCAGTGAGAGTTATTGTTGTGGAACTTTACCCCAGTGAGAGTTATTGACTGTGAAACTGTACCCCAGTGAGAGTTATTGATTGTGGAACGGGACCTCAGTGAGAGTTATTGATTTTGAAACTGTACCCTTGTGAGAGTTAGTGACTGTGGAACTGTACCCCAGTGAGCGTTATTGATTGTGAAACTGTACCCCAGTGAGAATTATTGTTGTGGAACTGAACCCCAGTGAGAGTTATTGACTGTGAAACTGTACCCCAGTGAGAGTAATTGACTGTGGTACTGTACCCCAGTGAGAGTTATTGATTGTGAACCCTTACCCCAGTGAGAGTTATTGTTGTGGAACTGTACCCCAGTGAGAGTTATTGACTGTGGGACTGTATCCCAGTGAGAGTTATTGATGGTGAAACCTTACCCCAGTGAGAGTTATTGTTGTGGAACTGTACCCCAGTGAGAGTTATTGATTGCGAACCGCATACCAGTGAGAGTTATTGTTGTGGAACTGTAACCCAGTGAGAGTTATTGACTGTGGAACGGTATCCAAGTGAGAGTTATTGATTGTGAAACTGTACCCCAGTGAGTTATTGTTGTGGAACTGTACCCCAGTGAGAGTTATTGTTGTGGAACGGTACCCCAGTGGGAGTGATTGATTGTGAAACTTTACCCCATTGAGAGTTATTGACTGTGAAACTGCACCCCAGTGAGAGTTATTGACTGTGGAACGGTACCCCAGTGAGAGTAATTGACTGTGGAACTTTACCCCATTGAGAGGTATTGACTGTGAAACTGTACCCCAGTGAGAGTTATTGACTGTGGAACGGTACCCCAGTGAGAGTTATTGATTGTGAAACTGTACCCCAGTGAGAGATATTGTTGTGGAACTGTACCCCAGTGAGAGTTATTGACTGTGCACCTTTACCCCAGTGAGAGTTATTGAATGTGAAACTGTACTGCATTGAGAGTTATTGATTGTGAAACTTTACCCCATTGAGAGTTATTGACTGTGAAACTGTACCCCAGTGAGAGTTATTGTTGTGGAACTGTACGGCAGTGAGAGTTATTGATTGTGGAACTGTATCCCAGTGAGAGTTATTGTTCTGGAATTGTACCCCAGTGAGAGTTATGGATTGTGGAACTGTACCCCAGTGGGAGTTATTGTTGTGGAACTGTACCCCAGTGAGAGTTATTGTTGTGGAACTGTATCCCAGTGAGAGTTATTGTTGTGGAACTGTACCCCAGTGAGAGTTATTGTCGTGGAACTGTATCCCAGTGAGAGTTATTGTTGTGGCACTGTACCCCAGTGAGAGTTATTGATTGTGGAACTGTACCCCAGTGAGAGTTATTGTTGTGGAACTGTACTCCAGTGAAACTTATTGATTGTGGAACTGTACCTCAGTGAGAGTTATTGATTGTGGAATTGTCCCCCAGAGACAGTTATTGATTGTGGAACTGTATCCCCGTGAGAGTTATTGTTGTGGAACTGTATCCCCGTGAGAGTTGTTGACTGTGGAACTGTACCCCAGTGAGAGTTATTGACTATGGAACTGTAACCCAGTGAGAGTTATTGTTGTGGAACTGTACCCCAGTGAGAGTTATTGATTGCGGAACTGTACCCCAGTGAGAGTTACTGTTGTGGATCTGTACGGCAGTGAGAGTTATTGATTGTGGAACTGTACCCCAGTGGGAGTTATTGTTGTGGAACTGTACCCCAGTGAGAGATATTGTCGTGGAACTGTATCCCAGTGAGTGTTATTGTTGTGGAACTGTACCCCAGTGATAGTTATTGATTGTGGAACGGTACCCCAGTGGGAGTTATTGATTGTGAAACTTTACCCCATTGAGAGTTATTGACTGTGAAACTGCACCCCAGTGAGAGTTATTGACTGTGGAACGGTACCCCAGTGAGAGTTATTGACTGTGGAACTTTACCCCATTGAGAGGTATTGACTGTGAAACTGTACCCCAGTGAGAGTTATTGACTGTGGAACGGTACCCCAGTGAGAGTTATTGATTGTGAAACTGTACCCCAGTGAGAGTTATTGTTGTGGAACTGTACCCCAGTGAGAGTTATTGACTGTGCACCTTTACCCCAGTGAGAGTTATTGAATGTGAAACTGTACCGCAGTGAGAGTTATTGATTGTGAAACTTTACCCCATTGAGAGTTATTGACTGTGAAACTGTACCCCAGTGAGAGTTATTGTTGTGGAACTGTACGGCGGTGAGAGTTATTGATTGTGGAACTGTATCCCAGTGAGAGTTATTGTTCTGGAATTGTACCCCAGTGAGAGTTATGGATTGTGGAACTGTACCCCAGTGGGAGTTATTGTTGTGGAACTGTACCCCAGTGAGATTTATTGTTGTGGAACTGTATCCCAGTGAGAGTTATTGTTGTGGAACTGTACCCCAGTGAGAGTTATTGTCGTGGAACTGTATCCCAGTGAGATTTATTGTTGTGGCACTGTACCCCAGTGAGAGTTATTGATTGTGGAACTGTACCCCAGTGAGAGTTATTGTTGTGGAACTGTACCCCAGTGAAACTTATTGATTGTGGAACTGTACCTCAGTGAGAGTTATTGATTGTGGAATTGTCCCCCAGAGACAGTTGTTGATTGTGGAACTGTATCCCCGTGAGAGTTATTGTTGTGGAACTGTATCCCCGTGAGAGTTGTTGACTGTGGAACTGTATACCAGTGAGTGTTATTGATTGTGAAACTGTACCCCAGTGAGTTATTGACTGTGAAACTGTACCCCAGAGAGTTATTGTTGTGGAACTGTATCCCAGTGAGAGTTATGGATTGTGGAACTGTATCCCAGTGAGAGTTATTGTTCTGGAACTGTACCCCAGTGAGAGTTATTGACTGTGGAACTGTACCCCAGTGGGAGCTATTGTTGTGGAACTGTATCCCAGTGAGAGTTATTGTTGTGGAACTGTACCCCAGTGAGAGGTATTGATTGTGGAAGTGTACCCCAGTGAGAGTTATTGATTGTGGAACTGTACCCCAGAGAGAGTTATTGATTGAGGAACTGTGCCCCAGTGAGAGTTATTGTTGTGGAACTTTACCCCAGTGAGAGTTATTGACTGTGAAACTGTACCCCAGTGAGAGTTATTGATTGTGGAACGGGACCTCAGTGAGAGTTATTGATTTTGAAACTGTACCCTTGTGAGAGTTAGTGACTGTGGAACTGTACCCCAGTGAGCGTTATTGATTGTGAAACTGTACCCCAGTGAGAATTATTGTTGTGGAACTGAACCCCAGTGAGAGTTATTGACTGTGAAACTGTACCCCAGTGAGAGTAATTGACTGTGGTACTGTACCCCAGTGAGAGTTATTGATTGTGAACCCTTACCCCAGTGAGAGTTATTGTTGTGGAACTGTACCCCAGTGAGAGTTATTGACTGTGGGACTGTATCCCAGTGAGAGTTATTGATGGTGAAACCTTACCCCAGTGAGAGTTATTGTTGTGGAACTGTACCCCAGTGAGAGTTATTGATTGCGAACCGCATACCAGTGAGAGTTATTGTTGTGGAACTGTAACCCAGTGAGAGTTATTGACTGTGGAACGGTATCCAAGTGAGAGTTATTGATTGTGAAACTGTACCCCAGTGAGTTATTGTTGTGGAACTGTACCCCAGTGAGAGTTATTGTTGTGGAACGGTACCCCAGTGGGAGTGATTGATTGTGAAACTTTACCCCATTGAGAGTTATTGACTGTGAAACTGCACCCCAGTGAGAGTTATTGACTGTGGAACGGTACCCCAGTGAGAGTAATTGACTGTGGAACTTTACCCCATTGAGAGGTATTGACTGTGAAACTGTACCCCAGTGAGAGTTATTGACTGTGGAACGGTACCCCAGTGAGAGTTATTGATTGTGAAACTGTACCCCAGTGAGAGATATTGTTGTGGAACTGTACCCCAGTGAGAGTTATTGACTGTGCACCTTTACCCCAGTGAGAGTTATTGAATGTGAAACTGTACCGCAGTGAGACTTATTGATTGTGAAACTTTACCCCATTGAGAGTTATTGACTGTGAAACTGTACCCCAGTGAGAGTTATTGTTGTGGAACTGTACGGCAGTGAGAGTTATTGATTGTGGAACTGTATCCCAGTGAGAGTTATTGTTCTGCAATTGTACCCCAGTGAGAGTTATGGATTGTGGAACTGTACCCCAGTGGGAGTTATTGTTGTGGAACTGTACCCCAGTGAGAGTTATTGCTGTGGAACTGTATCCCAGTGAGAGTTATTGTTGTGGAACTGTACCCCAGTGAAACTTATTGATTGTGGAACTGTACCTCAGTGAGAGTTATTGATTGTGGAATTGTCCCCCAGAGACAGTTATTGATTGTGGAACTGTATCCCCGTGAGAGTTATTGTTGTGGAACTGTATCCCCGTGAGAGTTGTTGACTGTGGAACTGTACCCCAGTGAGAGTTATTGACTATGGAACTGTAACCCAGTGAGAGTTATTGTTGTGGAACTGTACCCCAGTGAGAGTTATTGATTGCGGAACTGTACCCCAGTGAGAGTTACTGTTGTGGATCTGTACGGCAGTGAGAGTTATTGATTGTGGAACTGTACCCCAGTGGGAGTTATTGTTGTGGAACTGTACCCCAGTGAGAGTTATTGTTCTGGAACTGTATCCCAGTGAGAGTTATTGCTGTGGAACTGTACCCCAGTGAGAGATATTGTCGTCGAACTGTATCCCAGTGAGTGTTATTGTTGTGGAACTGTACCCCAGTGATAGTTATTGATTGTGGAACGGTACCCCAGTGGGAGTTATTGATTGTGAAACTTTACCCCATTGAGAGTTATTGACTGTGAAACTGCACCCCAGTGAGAGTTATTGACTGTGGAACGGTACCCCAGTGAGAGTCATTGACTGTGGAACTTTACCCCATTGAGAGGTATTGACTGTGAAACTGTACCCCAGTGAGAGTTATTGACTGTGGAACGGTACCCCAGTGAGAGTTATTGATTGTGAAACTGTACCCCAGTGAGAGTTATTGTTGTGGAACTGTACCCCAGTGAGAGTTATTGACTGTGCACCTTTACCCCAGTGAAAGTTATTGAATGTGAAACTGTACCGCAGTGAGAGTTATTGATTGTGAAACTTTACCCCATTGAGAGTTATTGACTGTGAAACTGTACCCCAGTGAGAGTTATTGTTGTGGAACTGTACGGCAGTGAGAGTTATTGATTGTGGAACTGTATCCCAGTGAGAGTTATTGTTCTGGAATTGTACCCCAGTGAGAGTTATGGATTGTGGAACTGTACCCCAGTGGGAGTTATTGTTGTGGAACTGTACCCCAGTGAGATTTATTGTTGTGGAACTGTATCCCAGTGAGAGTTATTGTCGTGGAACTGTACCCCAGTGAGAGTTATTGTCGTGGAACTGTATCCCAGTGAGATTTATTGTTGTGGCACTGTACCCCAGTGAGAGTTATTGATTGTGGAACTGTACCCCAGTGAGAGTTATTGTTGTGGAACTGTACCCCAGTGAAACTTATTGATTGTGGAACTGTACCTCAGTGAGAGTTATTGATTGTGGAACTGTATCCCCGTGAGAGTTGTTGACTGTGGAACTGTATACCAGTGAGTGTTATTGATTGTGAAACTGTACCCCAGTGAGTTATTGACTGTGAAACTGTACCCCAGAGAGTTATTGTTGTGGAACTGTATCCCAGTGAGAGTTATGGATTGTGGAACTGTATCCCAGTGAGAGTTATTGTTCTGGAACTGTACCCCAGTGAGAGTTATTGACTGTGGAACTGTACCCCAGTGGGAGCTATTGTTGTGGAACTGTATCCCAGTGAGAGTTATTGTTGTGGAACTGTACCCCAGTGAGAGGTATTGATTGTGGAAGTGTACCCCAGTGAGAGTTATTGATTGTGGAACTGTACCCCAGAGAGAGTTATTGATTGAGGAACTGCACCCCAGTGAGTGTTATTGTTGTGGAACTGTGTCCCAGTGAGAGTTATTGTTGTGGAACTGTACCCCAGTGAGAGTTACTGTTGTGGAACTGTACGGCAGTGAGAGTTATTGATTGTGGAACTGTACCCCAGTGGGAGTTATTGTTGTGGAACTGTACCCCAGTGAGAGTTATTGTTGTGGAACTGTATCCCAGTGAGAGTTATTGTTGTGGAACTGTACCCCAGTGAGAGTTATTGATTGTGGAACAGTACCCAGTGAGAGTTATTGTTGAGGAACTGTACCCCAGTGAAAGTTATTGATTGTGGAACTGTACCTCAGTGAGAGTTATTGATTGTGGAACTGGACCTCAGTGAGAGTTATTGTTGTGGAACTGTATCCCAGTGAGAGTTGTTGTTGTGGAACTGTATCCCTGTGAGAGTTATGGATTGTGGAACTGTATCCCAGTGTGAGTTATTGTTCTGGAACTGTACCCCAGTGAGAGTTATTGATTGTGGAACTGTACCCCAGTGGGAGCAATTGTTGTGGAACTGTATCCCAGTGAGAGTTATTGTTGTGGAACTGTACCCCAGTGAGAGGTATTGATTGTGGAAGTGTACCCCAGTGAGAGTTATTGATTGTGGAACTGTACCCCAGTGAGTGTTATTGACTATGGAACTGTAACCCAGTGAGAGTTATTGTTGTGGAACTGTACCCCAGTGAGAGGTATTGATTGTGGAAGTGTACCCCAGTGAGAGTTATTGATTGTGGAACTGTACCTCAGAGAGAGTTAATGATTGAGAACTGCACCCCAGTGAGTGTTATTGTTGTGGAACTGTATCCCAGTGAGAGTTATTGTTGTGGAACTGTACCCCAGTGAGAGTTATTGACTGTGGAACTGTACCCCAGTGAGAGTTACTGTTGTGGAACTGTACGGCAGTGAGAGTTATTGATTGTGGAACTGTACCCCAGTGGGAGTTATTGTTGTGGAACTGTACCCCAGTGAGAGTTATTGTTGTGGAACTGTATCCCAGTGAGAGTTATTGTTGTGGAACTGTACCCCAGTGAGAGATATTGTCGTGGAACTGTATCCCAGTGTGTGTTATTGTTGTGGAACTGTACCCCAGTGAGAGTTATTGATTGTGGAACTGTACCCCAGTGAGAGTTATTGTTGTGCAACTGTACCCCAGTGAAAGTTATTGATTGTGGAACTGTACCTCAGTGAGAGTTATTGATTGTGGAACTGTACCTCAGTGAGAGTTATTGATTGTGGAATTGTACCCCAGAGAGAGTTATTGTTGTGGAACTGTATCGCAGTGAGAGTTGTTGTTGTGGAACTTTACCCCATTGAGAGTTATTGACTGTGAAACTGTACCCCAGTGAAAGTTATTGATTGTGGAACGGTACCCCAGTGAGAGTTATTGATTGTGAAACTGTACCCCAGTGAGATTTATTGTTGTGGAACTGTACCTCAGTGAGAGTTATTGACTGTGGAACTTTACCCCAGTGAGAGTTATTGACTGTGGAACTGTACCCCAATAAGAGTTATTGTTGTGGAACTGTACCCCAGTGAGAGTTATTGATTGTGGAACGGTACCTCAGTGAGAGTTATTGATTTTGAAACTGTACCCTTGTGAGAGTTAGTGACTGTGGAACTGTACCCCAGTGAGAGTTATTGATTGTGAAACTGTACCCCAGTGAGAGTTATTGTTGTGGAACTGTACCCCAGTGAGAGTTATTGACTGTGAAACTGTACTCCAGTGAGAGAAATTGACTGTGGTACTGTACCCCAGTGAGAGTTATTGATTGTGGAACTGTACCCCAGTGAGAGTTATTGACTGTGGAACTGTATCCCAGTGAGAGTTATTGATTGTGAAACCTTACCCCAGTGAGAGTTATTGTTGTGGAACTGTACCCCAGTGAGAGTTATTGTTGTGGAACGGTACCCCAGTGGGAGTTATTGATTGTGAAACTTTACCCCATTGAGAGTTATTGACTATGAAACTGTACCCCAGTGAGAGTTATTGACTGTGGAACGGTACCCCAGTGAGAGTTATTGACTGTGGAACTTTACCCCATTGAGAGGTATTGACTGTGAAACTGTACCCCAGTGAGAGTTATTGACTGTGGAACGGTACCCCAGTGAGAGTTATTGATTGTGAAACTGTACCCCAGTGAGAGTTATTGTTGTGGAACTGTACCCCAGTGAGAGTTATTGACTGTGAAACTGTACCCTAGTGAGAGTTATTGACTGTGGAACTGTACCCCAGTGAGAGTTATTGATTGTAAAACTGTACCCCAGTGAGAGTTGTTGTTGTGGAACTGTCCCCCAGTGAGAGTTATTGACTGTGAAACTGTACCCCAGTGAGAGTAATTGACTGTGGAACTGTACCCCAGTGAGAGTTATTGATTGTGAAACTTTACCCCAGTGAGATTATTGTTGTGGAACTGTGCCCCAGTGAGAGTTATTGACTGTGGAACTTTACCCCAGTGAGAGTTATTGACTGTGGAACTTTACACCAGTGAGAGTTATTGACTGTGGAACTGTACCCCAGTGAGAGTTATTGTTGTGGAACGGTACCCCAGTGAGAGTTATTGACTGTGGAACTGTACACCAGTGAGAGTTATTGATTGTGAAACTGTATCCCAGTGAGAGTTATTGACTGTGGAACTGTACCCCAGTGAGAGTTATTGACTGTGGAACTGTACCCCAGTGAGAGTAATTGACTGTGGAACTGTATCCCAGTGAGAGTTATTGATTGTGAAACTTTACCCAGTGAGAGCCATTGTTGTGGAACTGTACCCCAGTGAGAGTTATTGTCTGTGGAACTGTACACCAGTGAGAGTTATTGTCTGTGGAACTGTACACCAGTGAGAGTTATTGTTGTGGAACTGTATCCCAGTGAGAGTTATTGTTGTGGAACTGTACCCCAGTGAGAGATATTGTCGTGGAACTGTATCCCAGTGTGTGTTATTGTTGTGGAACTGTACCCCTGTGAGAGTTATTGATTGTGGAACTGTACCCCAGTGAGAGTTATTGTTGTGCAACTGTACCCCAGTGAAAGTTATTGATTGTGGAACGGTACCTCAGTGAGAGTTATTGATTGTGGAACTGTACCTCAGTGAGAGTTATTGATTGTGGAATTGTACCCCAGAGAGAGTTATTGTTGTGGAACTGTATCTCAGTGAGAGTTGTTGTTGTGGAACTTTACCCCATTGAGAGTTATTGACTGTGAAACTGTACCCCAGTGAAAGTTACTGATTGTGGAACGGTACCCCACTGAGAGTTATTGATTGTGAAACTGTACCCCAGTGAGATTTATTGTTGTGGAACTGAACCTCAGTGAGAGTTATCGACTGTGGAACTTTACCCCAGTGAGAGTTATTGACTGTGGAACTGTACCCCAATAAGAGTTATTGTTGTGGAACTGTACCCCAGTGAGAGTTATTGATTGTGGAACGGTACCTCAGTGAGAGTTATTGATTTTGAAACTGTACCCTTGTGAGAGTTAGTGACTGTGGAACTGTACCCCAGTGAGAGTTATTGATTGTGAAACTGTACCCCAGTGAGAGTTATTGTTGTGGAACTGTACCCCAGTGAGAGTTATTGACTGTGAAACTGTACTCCAGTGAGAGAAATTGACTGTGGTACTGTACCCCAGTGAGAGTTATTGACTGTGGAACTGTATCCCAGTGAGAGTTATTGATTGTGAAACCTTACCCCAGTGAGAGTTATTGTTGTGGAACTGTACCCCAGTGAGAGTTATTGTTGTGGAACGGTACCCCAGTGGGAGTTATTGATTGTGAAACTTTACCCCATTGAGAGTTATTGACTGTGAAACTGTACCCCAGTGAGAGTTATTGACTGTGGAACGGTACCCCAGTGAGAGTTATTGACTGTGGAACTTTACCCCATTGAGAGGTATTGACCGTGAAACTGTACCCCAGTGAGAGTTATTGACTGTGGAACGGTACCCCAGTGAGAGTTATTGATTGTGAAACTGTACCCCAGTGAGAGTTATTGTTGTGGAACTGTACCCCAGTGAGAGTTATTGACTGTGAAACTGTACCCGAGTGAGAGTTATTGACTGTGGAACTGTACCCCAGTGAGAGTTATTGATTGTAAAACTGTACCCCAGTGAGAGTTGTTGTTGTGGAACTGTCCCCCAGTGAGAGTTATTGACTGTGAAACTGTACCCCAGTGAGAGTAATTGACTGTGGAACTGTACCCCAGTGAGAGTTATTGATTGTGAAACTTTACCCCAGTGAGATTATTGTTGTGGAACTGTGCCCCAGTGAGAGTTATTGACTGTGGAACTTTACCCCAGTGAGAGTTATTGACTGTGGAACTTTACCCCAGTGAGAGTTATTGACTGTGGAACTGTACCCCAGTGAGAGTTATTGTTGTGGAACGGTACCCCAGTGAGAGTTATTGACTGTGGAACTGTACACCAGTGAGAGTTATTGATTGTGAAACTGTATCCCAGTGAGAGTTATTGACTGTGGAACTGTACCCCAGTGAGAGATATTGACTGTGGAACTGTACCCCAGTGAGAGTAATTGACTGTGGAACTGTATCCCAGTGAGAGTTATTGATTGTGAAACTTTACCCAGTGAGAGTTATTGTTGTGGAACTGTACCCCAGTGAGAGTTATTGTCTGTGGAACTGTACACCAGTGAGAGTTATTGTCTGTGGAACTGTACCCCAGTGAGAGTTATTGTTGTGGAACTGTACCTCAGAGAGAGTTATTGATTGAGAACTGCACCCCAGTGAGTGTTATTGTTGTGGAACTGTATCCCAGTGAGAGTTATTGTTGTGGAACTGTACCCCAGTGAGAGTTATTGACTGTGGAACTGTACCCCAGTGAGATTTACTGTTGTGGAACTGTACGGCAGTGAGAGTTATTGATTGTGGAACTGTACCCCAGTGGGAGTTATTGTTGTGGAACTGTATCCCAGTGAGAGATATTGTTGTGGAACTGTATCCCAGTGAGAGTTATTGTTGTGGAACTGTATCCCAGTGAGAGATATTGTCGTGGAACTGTACCGCAGTGAAAGTTATTGATTGTGGAACTGTACCTCAGTGAGAGTTATTGATTGTCGAACTGTACCTCAGTGAGAGTTATTGACTGTGGAACTGTACCGCAGTGAAAGTTATTGATTGTGGAACTGTACCGCAGTGAGAGTTATTGTTGTGGAACTGTACCGCAGTGAGAATTATTGTTGTGGAACTGTACCGCAGTGAAAGTTATTGATTGTGGAACGGTACCTCAGTGAGAGTTATTGATTGTCGAACTGTACCTCAGTGAGAGTTATTGATTGTGGAATTGTACCCCAGAGAGAGTTATTGTTGTGGAACTGTATCCCAGTGAGAGTTGCTGTTGTGGAACGGTACCCCAGTGAGAGTTATTGATTGTGAAACTTTACCCCATTGAGAGTTATTGACTGTGAAACTGTACCCCAGTGAGAGTTATTGACTGTGGAACGGTACCCCAGTGAGAGTTATTGACTGTGGAACTTTACCCCATTGAGAGTTATTGACTGTGAAACTGTACCCCAGTGAGAGGTATTGACTGTGGAACGGTACCCCAGTGAGAGTTATTGATTGTGAAATTGCACCCCAGTGAGAGTTATTGACTGTGGAACTGTACCCCAGTGAGAGTAATTGACTGTGGAACTGTATCCCAGTGAGAGTTATTGATTGTGAAACTTTACCCAGTGAGAGTTATTGTTGTGGAACTGTACCCCAGTGAGAGTTATTGTCTGTGGAACTGTACACCAGTGAGAGTTATTGTCTGTGGAACTGTACACCAGTGAGAGTTATTGTTGTGGAAGTGTACCCCAGTGAGAGTTATTGATTGTGGAACTGTACCTCAGAGAGAGTTATTGATTGAGAACTGCACCCCAGTGAGTGTTATTGTTGTGGAACTGTATCCCAGTGAGAGTTATTGTTGTGGAACTGTACCCCAGTGAGAGTTATTGACTGTGGAACTGTACCCCAGTGAGATTTACTGTTGTGGAACTGTACGGCAGTGAGAGTTATTGATTGTGGAACTGTACCCCAGTGGGAGTTATTGTTGTGGAACTGTATCCCAGTGAGAGTTATTGTTGTGGAACTGTATCCCAGTGAGAGTTATTGTTGTGGAACTGTACCCCAGTGAGAGATATTGTCGTGGAACTGTATCCCAGTGAGTGTTATTGTTGTGCAACTGTACGGCAGTGAGAGTTATTGATTGTGGAACTGTACCGCAGTGAAAGTTATTGATTGTGGAACTGTACCTCAGTGAGAGTTATTGATTGTCGAACTGTACCTCAGTGAGAGTTATTGATTGTGGAATTGTACCCCAGAGAGAGTTATTGTTGTGGAACTGTATCCCAGTGAGAGTTGCTGTTGTGGAACGGTACCCCAGTGAGAGTTATTGATTGTGAAACTTTACCCCATTGAGAGTTATTGACTGTGAAACTGTACCCCAGTGAGAGTTATTGACTGTGGAACGGTACCCCAGTGAGAGTTATTGACTGTGGAACTTTACCCCATTGAGAGTTATTGACTGTGAAACTGTACCCCAGTGAGAGGTATTGACTGTGGAACGGTACCCCAGTGAGAGTTATTGATTGTGAAATTGCACCCCAGTGAGAGTTATTGACTGTGGAACGGTACCCCAGTGAGAGTTATTGATTGTGAAACTGTACCCCAGTGAGATTTATTGTTGTGGAACTGTACCCCAGTGAGAGTTATTGATTGTGGAACGGTACCTCAGTGAGAGTTATTGATTTTGAAACTGTACCGCAGTGAGAGTTATTGATTGTGGAACTGTACCCCAGTGAGAGTTATTGACTGTGAAACTGTACCCTAGTGAGAGTTATTGACTGTGGAACTGTACCCCAGTGAGAGTTATTGATTGTAAAACTGTACCCCAGTGAGAGTTGTTGTTGTGGAACTGTCCCCCAGTGAGAGTTATTGACTGTGAAACTGTACCCCAGTGAGAGTAATTGACTGTGGAACTGTACCCCAGTGAGAGTTATTGATTGTGAAACTTTACCCCAGTGAGATTATTGTTGTGGAACTGTGCCCCAGTGAGAGTTATTGACTGTGGAACTTTACCCCAGTGAGAGTTATTGACTGTGGAACTTTACCCCAGTGAGAGTTATTGACTGTGGAACTGTACCCCAGTGAGAGTTATTGTTGTGGAACGGTACCCCAGTGAGAGTTATTGACTGTGGAACTGTACACCAGTGAGAGTTATTGACTGTGGAACTGTACCCCAGTGAGAGTTATTGACTGTGGAACTGTACCCCAGTGAGAGTAATTGACTGTGGAACTGTATCCCAGTGAGAGTTATTGATTGTGAAACTTTACCCAGTGAGAGTTATTGTTGTGGAACTGTACCCCAGTGAGAGTTATTGTCTGTGGAACTGTACACCAGTGAGAGTTATTGTCTGTGGAACTGTACACCAGTGAGAGTTATTGTTGTGGAAGTGTACCCCAGTGAGAGTTATTGATTGTGGAACTGTACCTCAGAGAGAGTTATTGATTGAGAACTGCACCCCAGTGAGTGTTATTGTTGTGGAACTGTATCCCAGTGAGAGTTATTGTTGTGGAACTGTACCCCAGTGAGAGTTATTGACTGTGGAACTGTACCCCAGTGAGATTTACTGTTGTGGAACTGTACGGCAGTGAGAGTTATTGATTGTGGAACTGTACCCCAGTGTGAGTTATTGTTGTGGAACTGTACCCCAGTGAGAGTTATTGATTGTGGAACTGTACCCCAGTGAGAGTTATTGACTGTGGAACTGTATCCCAGTGAGAGTTATTGATTGTGAAACCTTACCCCAGTGAGAGTTATTGTTGTGGAACTGTACCCCAGTGAGAGTTATTGTTGTGGAACGGTACCCCAGTGGGAGTTATTGATTGTGAAACTTTACCCCATTGAGAGTTATTGACTATGAAACTGTACCCCAGTGAGAGTTATTGACTGTGGAACGGTACCCCAGTGAGAGTTATTGACTGTGGAACTTTACCCCATTGAGAGGTATTGACTGTGAAACTGTACCCCAGTGAGAGTTATTGACTGTGGAACGGTACCCCAGTGAGAGTTATTGATTGTGAAACTGTACCCCAGTGAGAGTTATTGTTGTGGAACTGTACCCCAGTGAGAGTTATTGACTGTGAAACTGTACCCTAGTGAGAGTTATTGACTGTGGAACTGTACCCCAGTGAGAGTTATTGATTGTAAAACTGTACCCCAGTGAGAGTTGTTGTTGTGGAACTGTCCCCCAGTGAGAGTTATTGACTGTGAAACTGTACCCCAGTGAGAGTAATTGACTGTGGAACTGTACCCCAGTGAGAGTTATTGATTGTGAAACTTTACCCCAGTGAGATTATTGTTGTGGAACTGTGCCCCAGTGAGAGTTATTGACTGTGGAACTTTACCCCAGTGAGAGTTATTGACTGTGGAACTTTACACCAGTGAGAGTTATTGACTGTGGAACTGTACCCCAGTGAGAGTTATTGTTGTGGAACGGTACCCCAGTGAGAGTTATTGACTGTGGAACTGTACACCAGTGAGAGTTATTGATTGTGAAACTGTATCCCAGTGAGAGTTATTGACTGTGGAACTGTACCCCAGTGAGAGTTATTGACTGTGGAACTGTACCCCAGTGAGAGTAATTGACTGTGGAACTGTATCCCAGTGAGAGTTATTGATTGTGAAACTTTACCCAGTGAGAGCCATTGTTGTGGAACTGTACCCCAGTGAGAGTTATTGTCTGTGGAACTGTACACCAGTGAGAGTTATTGTCTGTGGAACTGTACACCAGTGAGAGTTATTGTTGTGGAACTGTATCCCAGTGAGAGTTATTGTTGTGGAACTGTACCCCAGTGAGAGATATTGTCGTGGAACTGTATCCCAGTGTGTGTTATTGTTGTGGAACTGTACCCCTGTGAGAGTTATTGATTGTGGAACTGTACCCCAGTGAGAGTTATTGTTGTGCAACTGTACCCCAGTGAAAGTTATTGATTGTGGAACGGTACCTCAGTGAGAGTTATTGATTGTGGAACTGTACCTCAGTGAGAGTTATTGATTGTGGAATTGTACCCCAGAGAGAGTTATTGTTGTGGAACTGTATCTCAGTGAGAGTTGTTGTTGTGGAACTTTACCCCATTGAGAGTTATTGACTGTGAAACTGTACCCCAGTGAAAGTTACTGATTGTGGAACGGTACCCCACTGAGAGTTATTGATTGTGAAACTGTACCCCAGTGAGATTTATTGTTGTGGAACTGAACCTCAGTGAGAGTTATCGACTGTGGAACTTTACCCCAGTGAGAGTTATTGACTGTGGAACTGTACCCCAATAAGAGTTATTGTTGTGGAACTGTACCCCAGTGAGAGTTATTGATTGTGGAACGGTACCTCAGTGAGAGTTATTGATTTTGAAACTGTACCCTTGTGAGAGTTAGTGACTGTGGAACTGTACCCCAGTGAGAGTTATTGATTGTGAAACTGTACCCCAGTGAGAGTTATTGTTGTGGAACTGTACCCCAGTGAGAGTTATTGACTGTGAAACTGTACTCCAGTGAGAGAAATTGACTGTGGTACTGTACCCCAGTGAGAGTTATTGACTGTGGAACTGTATCCCAGTGAGAGTTATTGATTGTGAAACCTTACCCCAGTGAGAGTTATTGTTGTGGAACTGTACCCCAGTGAGAGTTATTGTTGTGGAACGGTACCCCAGTGGGAGTTATTGATTGTGAAACTTTACCCCATTGAGAGTTATTGACTGTGAAACTGTACCCCAGTGAGAGTTATTGACTGTGGAACGGTACCCCAGTGAGAGTTATTGACTGTGGAACTTTACCCCATTGAGAGGTATTGACCGTGAAACTGTACCCCAGTGAGAGTTATTGACTGTGGAACGGTACCCCAGTGAGAGTTATTGATTGTGAAACTGTACCCCAGTGAGAGTTATTGTTGTGGAACTGTACCCCAGTGAGAGTTATTGACTGTGAAACTGTACCCGAGTGAGAGTTATTGACTGTGGAACTGTACCCCAGTGAGAGTTATTGATTGTAAAACTGTACCCCAGTGAGAGTTGTTGTTGTGGAACTGTCCCCCAGTGAGAGTTATTGACTGTGAAACTGTACCCCAGTGAGAGTAATTGACTGTGGAACTGTACCCCAGTGAGAGTTATTGATTGTGAAACTTTACCCCAGTGAGATTATTGTTGTGGAACTGTGCCCCAGTGAGAGTTATTGACTGTGGAACTTTACCCCAGTGAGAGTTATTGACTGTGGAACTTTACCCCAGTGAGAGTTATTGACTGTGGAACTGTACCCCAGTGAGAGTTATTGTTGTGGAACGGTACCCCAGTGAGAGTTATTGACTGTGGAACTGTACACCAGTGAGAGTTATTGATTGTGAAACTGTATCCCAGTGAGAGTTATTGACTGTGGAACTGTACCCCAGTGAGAGATATTGACTGTGGAACTGTACCCCAGTGAGAGTAATTGACTGTGGAACTGTATCCCAGTGAGAGTTATTGATTGTGAAACTTTACCCAGTGAGAGTTATTGTTGTGGAACTGTACCCCAGTGAGAGTTATTGTCTGTGGAACTGTACACCAGTGAGAGTTATTGTCTGTGGAACTGTACCCCAGTGAGAGTTATTGTTGTGGAACTGTACCTCAGAGAGAGT
This sequence comes from Scyliorhinus torazame, assembly GCF_047496885.1. Lineage (NCBI taxonomy): Eukaryota > Metazoa > Chordata > Chondrichthyes > Carcharhiniformes > Scyliorhinidae > Scyliorhinus > Scyliorhinus torazame. The sequence goes on from NC_092716.1 coordinate 186,383,130, forward strand.
TATTGATTGAGAACTGCACCCCAGTGAGTGTTATTGTTGTGGAACTGTATCCCAGTGAGAGTTATTGTTGTGGAACTGTACCCCAGTGAGAGTTATTGACTGTGGAACTGTACCCCAGTGAGATTTACTGTTGTGGAACTGTACGGCAGTGAGAGTTATTGATTGTGGAACTGTACCCCAGTGGGAGTTATTGTTGTGGAACTGTATCCCAGTGAGAGATATTGTTGTGGAACTGTATCCCAGTGAGAGTTATTGTTGTGGAACTGTATCCCAGTGAGAGATATTGTCGTGGAACTGTACCGCAGTGAAAGTTATTGATTGTGGAACTGTACCTCAGTGAGAGTTATTGATTGTCGAACTGTACCTCAGTGAGAGTTATTGACTGTGGAACTGTACCGCAGTGAAAGTTATTGATTGTGGAACTGTACCGCAGTGAGAGTTATTGTTGTGGAACTGTACCGCAGTGAGAATTATTGTTGTGGAACTGTACCGCAGTGAAAGTTATTGATTGTGGAACGGTACCTCAGTGAGAGTTATTGATTGTCGAACTGTACCTCAGTGAGAGTTATTGATTGTGGAATTGTACCCCAGAGAGAGTTATTGTTGTGGAACTGTATCCCAGTGAGAGTTGCTGTTGTGGAACGGTACCCCAGTGAGAGTTATTGATTGTGAAACTTTACCCCATTGAGAGTTATTGACTGTGAAACTGTACCCCAGTGAGAGTTATTGACTGTGGAACGGTACCCCAGTGAGAGTTATTGACTGTGGAACTTTACCCCATTGAGAGTTATTGACTGTGAAACTGTACCCCAGTGAGAGGTATTGACTGTGGAACGGTACCCCAGTGAGAGTTATTGATTGTGAAATTGCACCCCAGTGAGAGTTATTGACTGTGGAACTGTACCCCAGTGAGAGTAATTGACTGTGGAACTGTATCCCAGTGAGAGTTATTGATTGTGAAACTTTACCCAGTGAGAGTTATTGTTGTGGAACTGTACCCCAGTGAGAGTTATTGTCTGTGGAACTGTACACCAGTGAGAGTTATTGTCTGTGGAACTGTACACCAGTGAGAGTTATTGTTGTGGAAGTGTACCCCAGTGAGAGTTATTGATTGTGGAACTGTACCTCAGAGAGAGTTATTGATTGAGAACTGCACCCCAGTGAGTGTTATTGTTGTGGAACTGTATCCCAGTGAGAGTTATTGTTGTGGAACTGTACCCCAGTGAGAGTTATTGACTGTGGAACTGTACCCCAGTGAGATTTACTGTTGTGGAACTGTACGGCAGTGAGAGTTATTGATTGTGGAACTGTACCCCAGTGGGAGTTATTGTTGTGGAACTGTATCCCAGTGAGAGTTATTGTTGTGGAACTGTATCCCAGTGAGAGTTATTGTTGTGGAACTGTACCCCAGTGAGAGATATTGTCGTGGAACTGTATCCCAGTGAGTGTTATTGTTGTGCAACTGTACGGCAGTGAGAGTTATTGATTGTGGAACTGTACCGCAGTGAAAGTTATTGATTGTGGAACTGTACCTCAGTGAGAGTTATTGATTGTCGAACTGTACCTCAGTGAGAGTTATTGATTGTGGAATTGTACCCCAGAGAGAGTTATTGTTGTGGAACTGTATCCCAGTGAGAGTTGCTGTTGTGGAACGGTACCCCAGTGAGAGTTATTGATTGTGAAACTTTACCCCATTGAGAGTTATTGACTGTGAAACTGTACCCCAGTGAGAGTTATTGACTGTGGAACGGTACCCCAGTGAGAGTTATTGACTGTGGAACTTTACCCCATTGAGAGTTATTGACTGTGAAACTGTACCCCAGTGAGAGGTATTGACTGTGGAACGGTACCCCAGTGAGAGTTATTGATTGTGAAATTGCACCCCAGTGAGAGTTATTGACTGTGGAACGGTACCCCAGTGAGAGTTATTGATTGTGAAACTGTACCCCAGTGAGATTTATTGTTGTGGAACTGTACCCCAGTGAGAGTTATTGATTGTGGAACGGTACCTCAGTGAGAGTTATTGATTTTGAAACTGTACCGCAGTGAGAGTTATTGATTGTGGAACTGTACCCCAGTGAGAGTTATTGACTGTGAAACTGTACCCTAGTGAGAGTTATTGACTGTGGAACTGTACCCCAGTGAGAGTTATTGATTGTAAAACTGTACCCCAGTGAGAGTTGTTGTTGTGGAACTGTCCCCCAGTGAGAGTTATTGACTGTGAAACTGTACCCCAGTGAGAGTAATTGACTGTGGAACTGTACCCCAGTGAGAGTTATTGATTGTGAAACTTTACCCCAGTGAGATTATTGTTGTGGAACTGTGCCCCAGTGAGAGTTATTGACTGTGGAACTTTACCCCAGTGAGAGTTATTGACTGTGGAACTTTACCCCAGTGAGAGTTATTGACTGTGGAACTGTACCCCAGTGAGAGTTATTGTTGTGGAACGGTACCCCAGTGAGAGTTATTGACTGTGGAACTGTACACCAGTGAGAGTTATTGACTGTGGAACTGTACCCCAGTGAGAGTTATTGACTGTGGAACTGTACCCCAGTGAGAGTAATTGACTGTGGAACTGTATCCCAGTGAGAGTTATTGATTGTGAAACTTTACCCAGTGAGAGTTATTGTTGTGGAACTGTACCCCAGTGAGAGTTATTGTCTGTGGAACTGTACACCAGTGAGAGTTATTGTCTGTGGAACTGTACACCAGTGAGAGTTATTGTTGTGGAAGTGTACCCCAGTGAGAGTTATTGATTGTGGAACTGTACCTCAGAGAGAGTTATTGATTGAGAACTGCACCCCAGTGAGTGTTATTGTTGTGGAACTGTATCCCAGTGAGAGTTATTGTTGTGGAACTGTACCCCAGTGAGAGTTATTGACTGTGGAACTGTACCCCAGTGAGATTTACTGTTGTGGAACTGTACGGCAGTGAGAGTTATTGATTGTGGAACTGTACCCCAGTGTGAGTTATTGTTGTGGAACTGTATCCCAGTGAGAGTTATTGTTGTGGAACTGTATCCCAGTGAGAGTTATTGTTGTGGAACTGTACCCCAGTGAGAGATATTGTCGTGGAACTGTATCCCAGTGAGTGTTATTGTTGTGGAACTGTACGGCAGTGAGAGTTATTGATTGTGGAACTGTACCGCAGTGAGAGTTATTGTTGTGGAACTGTACCGCAGTGAAAGTTATTGATTGTGGAACTGTACCTCAGTGAGAGTTATTGATTGTCGAACTGTACCTCAGTGAGAGTTATTGATTGTGGAATTGTACCCCAGAGAGAGTTATTGTTGTGGAACTGTATCCCAGTGAGAGTTGCTGTTGTGGAACGGTACCCCAGTGAGAGTTATTGATTGTGAAACTTTACCCCATTGAGAGTTATTGACTGTGAAACTGTACCCCAGTGAGAGTTATTGACTGTGGAACGGTACCCCAGTGAGAGTTATTGACTGTGGAACTTTAACCCATTGAGAGTTATTGACTGTGAAACTGTACCCCAGTGAGAGGTATTGACTGTGGATCGGTACCCCAGTGAGAGTTATTGATTGTGAAATTGTACCCCAGTGAGAGTTATTGACTGTGGAACGGTACCCCAGTGAGAGTTATTGATTGTGAAACTGTACCCCAGTGAGATTTATTGTTGTGGAACTGTACCCCAGTGAGAGTTATTGATTGTGGAACGGTACCTCAGTGAGAGTTATTGATTTTGAAACTGTACCGCAGTGAGAGTTATTGATTGTGAAACTTTACCCCATTGAGAGTTATTGACTGTGAAACTGTACCCCAGTGAGAGTTATTGTTGTGGAACTGTACGGCAGTGAGAGTTATTGATTGTGGAACTGTATCCCAGTGAGAGTTATTGTTCTGGAATTGTACCCCAGTGAGAGTTATGGATTGTGGAACTGTACCCCAGTGGGAGTTATTGTTGTGGAACTGTACCCCAGTGAGAGTTATTGTTGTGGAACTGTATCCCAGTGAGAGTTATTGTTGTGGAACTGTACCCCAGTGAGAGTTATTGTCGTGGAACTGTATCCCAGTGAGAGTTATTGTTGTGGCACTGTACCCCAGTGAGAGTTATTGATTGTGGAACTGTACCCCAGTGAGAGTTATTGTTGTGGAACTGTACCCCAGTGAAACTTATTGATTGTGGAACTGTACCTCAGTGAGAGTTATTGATTGTGGAATTGTCCCCCAGAGACAGTTATTGATTGTGGAACTGTATCCCCGTGAGAGTTATTGTTGTGGAACTGTATCCCCGTGAGAGATGTTGACTGTGGAACTGTATACCAGTGAGTGTTATTGATTGTGAAACTGTACCCCAGTGAGTTATTGACTGTGAAACTGTACCCCAGAGAGTTATTGTCGTGGAACTGTATCCCAGTGAGAGTTATGGATTGTGGAACTGTATCCCAGTGAGAGTTATTGTTCTGGAACTGTACCCCAGTGAGAGTTATTGATTGTGGAACTGTACCCCAGTGGGAGCTATTGTTGTGGAACTGTATCCCAGTGAGAGTTATTGTTGTGGAACTGTACCCCAGTGAGAGGTATTGATTGTGCAAGTGTACCCCAGTGAGAGTTATTGATTGTGGAACTGTACCCCAGAGAGAGTTATTGATTGAGGCACTGCACCCCAGTGAGTGTTATTGACTGTGCAACTGTACCCCAGTGAGAGTTATTGATTGTGAAACTGTACCCCAGTGAGAGTTATTGACTGTGGAACTGTACACCAGTGAGAGTTATTGATTGTGAAACTGTACCCCAGTGCGAGTTATTGACTGTGGAACTGTACACCAGTGAGAGTTGTTGACTGTGAAACTGTACCCCAGTGAGAGTAATTGACTGTGGAACTGTACCCCAGTGAGAGTTATTGATTGTGAAACTTTACCCCAGTGAGAGTTATTGATTTTGAAACTGTACCCTTGTGAGAGTTAGTGACTGTGGAACTGTACCCCAGTGGGAGTTATTGATTGTGAACCTGTACCCATGGAGAGTTATTGTCGTGGGACTGTACCCCAGTGAGAGTTATTGACTGTGAAACTGTACCCCAGTGAGAGTAATTGACTGTGGTACTGTACCCCAGTGAGAGTTATTGATTGTGAAACCTTACCCCAGTGAGAGTTATTGTTGTGGAACTGTACCCCAGTGAGAGTTATTGACTGTGGAACTGTATCCCAGTGAGAGTTATTGATTGTGAAACCTTACCCCAGTGAGGGTTATTGTTGTGGAACTGTACCCCAGTGAGAGTTATTGATTGCGGAACTGTATACCAGTGAGAGTTATTGTTGTGGAACTTTTACCCAGTGAGAGTTATTGACTGTGGAACGGTATCCCAGTGAGAGTTATTGATTGTGAAACTGTACCCCAGTGAGAGCTATTGTTGTGGAACTGTACCCCCGTGAGAGTTATTGACTGTGAAACTGTACCCTAGTGAGAGTTATTGATGTGGAACTGTACCCCAGTGAGAGTTATTGATTGTAAAACTGTACCCCAGTGAGAGTTGTTGTTGTGGAACTGTCCCCCAGTGAGAGTTATTGACTGTGAAACTGTACCCCAGTGAGAGTAATTGACTGTGGAACTGTACCCCAGTGAGAGTTATTGATTGTGAAACTTTACCCCAGTGAGAGTTATTGTTGTGGAACTGTGCCCCAGTGAGAGTTATTGATTGTGAACCTGTACCCCAGTGAGAGTTATTGTTGTGGAACTGTACCCCAGTGAGAGTTATTGACTGTGGAACTGTACACCAGTGAGAGTTGTTGATTGTGAAACTGTACCCAAGTGAGAGTTATTGACTGTGGAACTGTACCCCAGTGAGAGTTATTGACTGTGAAACTGTACCCCAGTGAGAGTTATTGACTGTGGAACTGTACACCAGTGAGAGTTGTTGATTGTGAACCTGTACCCCAGTGAGAGTTATTGACTGTGGAACTGTACCCCAGTGAGAGTTATTGACTGTGAAACTGTACCCCAGTGAGAGTTATTGACTGTGGAACTGTACACCAGTGAGAGTTGTTGATTGTGAACCTGTACCCCAGTGAGAGTTATTGACTGTGGAACTGTACCCCAGTGAGAGTTATTGACTGTGAAACTGTACCCCAGTGAGAGTAATTGACTGTGGAACTGTACCCCAGCGAGAGTTATTGATTGTGAAACTTTACCCCAGTGAGAGTTATTGTTGTGGAACTGTACCCCAGTGAGAGTTATTGACTGTGGAACTTTACCCCAGTGAGAGTTATTGTTGTGGCACTGTAACCCAGTGAGAGTTATTGACTGTGGAACGGTACCCCAGTGAGAGTTATTGATTGTGAAAATTTACCCCAGTGAGAGTTATTGACTGTGGAACTTTACCCCAGTGAGAGTTATTGTTGTGGAACTGTAACCCAGTGAGAGTTATTGACTGTGGAACGGTACCCCAGTGAGAGTTATTGATTGTGAAACGTTACCCCAGTGAGAGTTATTGTTGTGGAACTGTACCCCAGTGAGAGTTATTGACTGTGGAACTTTACCCCACTGAGAGTTATTGACTGTGGAACTGTACACCAGTGAGAGTTATTGATTGTGAAACTGTACCCCAGTGAGAGTTATTGTTGTGGAACTGTACCCCAGTGAGAGTTATTGACTGTGTACCTTTACCCCAGTGAGAGTTATTGACTGTGAAACTGTACCGCAGTGAGAGTTATTGACTGTGGAACGGTACCCCAGTGAGAGTTATTGATTGTGAAACTTTACCCCATTTGAGTTATTGACTGTGAAACTGTACCCCAGTGAGAGTTATTGTTGTGGAACTGTACGGCAGTGAGAGTTATTGATTGTGGAACTGTATCCCAGTGAGAGTTATGGTTCTGGAACTGTACCCCAGTGAGAGTTATTGATTGTGGAACTGGACCCCAATGGGAGTTATTGTTGTGGAACTGTACACCAGTGAGAGTTATTGTTGTGGAACTGTATCCCAGTGGGAGTTATTGTTGTGGAACTGTACCCCAGTGAGAGTTATTGTCGTGGAACTGTATCCCAGTGAGAGTTATTGTTGTGGCACTGCACCCCAGTGAGAGTTATTGATTGTGGAACTGTACCCCAGTGAGAGTTATTGTTGTGGAACTGTACCCCAGTGAAAGTTATTGATTGTGGAACTGTACCTCAGTGAGAGTTATTGATTGTGGAATTGTACCCCAGAGAGAGTTATTGATTGTGGAACTGTATCCCCGTGAGAGTTATTGTTGTGGAACTGTATCCCCGTGAGAGTTGTTGACTGTGGAACTGTACCCCAGTGAGAGTTATTGACGATGGAACTTTAACCCAGTGAGAGTCATTGTTGTGGAACTGTACCCCAGTGAGAGTTATTGATTGCGGAACTGTATACCAGTGAGAGTTATTGATTGTGGAACTGTAACCCAGTGAGAGTTATTGACTGTGAAACTGTACCCCAGTGAGAGTTATTGACTGTGAAACTGTACCCCAGAGAGTTATTGTTGTGGAACCGTATCCCAGTGAGAGTTAAGGATTGTGGAACTGTATCCCAGTGAGAGTTATTGTTCTGGAACTGTACCCCAGTGAGAGTTATTGATTGTGGAACTGTACCCCAGTGGGAATTATTGTTGTGGAACTGTATCCCAGTGAGAGTTATTGACTGTGGAACGGTACCTCAGTGAGAGGTATTGACTGTGGAACTTTACCCCATTGAGAGTTATTGACTGTGAAACTGTACCCCAGTGAGAGTTATTGACTGTGGAACGGTACCCCAGTGAGAGTTATTGTTGTGGAACGGTACCCCAGTGAGAGTTATTGACTGTAAAACTGTACCCCAGTGAGAGTTATTGTTGTGGAACTGTCCCCCAGTGAGAGTTATTGACTGTGGAACTTTACCCCAGTGAGAGTTATTGTTGTGGAACTTTACCCCAGTGAGAGTTATTGACTGTGGAACTGTACCCCAGTGAGAGTTATTGACTGTGAAACTGTACCCCAGTGAGTTATTGACTGTGAAACTGTACCCCAGTGAGAGTTATTGATTGTGGAACGGTACCTCAGTGAGAGTTATTGATTTTGAAACTGTACCCTAGTGAGAGTTAGTGACTGTGGAACTGTACCCCAGTGAGAGTTATTGATTGTGAAACTGTACTCCAGTGAGAGTTATTGTTGTGGAACTGTACCCCAGTGAGAGTTATTGACTGTGAAACTGTACCCCAGTGAGAGTAATTGACTGTGGTACTGTACCCCAGTGAGAGTTATTGATTGTGAAACCTTACCCCAGTGAGAGTTATTGTTGTGGAACTGTACCCCAGTGAGAGTTATTGATTGAGAAAACTTACCCCAGTGAGAGTTATTGATTGCGGAACTGTATACCAGTGAGAGTTATTGTTGTGGAACTGTAACCCAGTGAGAGTTATTGACTGTGGAACGGTATCCCAGTCAGAGTTATTGATTGTGAAACTGTACCCCAGTGAGAGTTATTGTTGTGGAACTGTACCCCAGTGAGAGTTATTGTTGTGGAACGGTACCCCAGTGAGAGTTATTGATTGTGAAACTTTACCCCATTGAGAGTTATTGACTGTGCAACTGTACCCCAGTGAGAGTTATTGACTGTGGAACGGTACCCCAGTGAGAGTTATTCATTGTGAAACTGTACCCCAGTGAGAGTTATTGTTGTGGAACTGTACCCCAGTGATAGTTATTGACTGTGAAACTGTACCCTAGTGAGAGTTATTGACTGTGGAACTGTACCCCAGTGAAAGTTATTGATTGTGAAACTGTACCCCAGTGAGAGTTATTGTTGTGGAACTGTCCCCCAGTGAGAGTTATTGACTGTGAAACTGTACCCCAGTGAGAGTTATTGACTGTGGAACTGTCCACCAGTGAGAGTTATTGATTGTGAAACTGTACCCCATGAGAGTTATTGTTCTGGAACTGTACCCCAGTGAGAGTTATTGACTGTGGAACTGTACACCAGTGAGAGTTATTGATTGTGAAACTTTACCCCAGTGAGAGTTATTGACTGTGGAACGGTACCCCAGTGAGAGTTATTGATTGTGAAACTTTACCCCATTGAGAGTTATTGACTGTGAAACTGTACCCCAGTGAGAGTTATTGTTGTGGAACTGTACGGCAGTGAGAGTTATTGATTGTGGAACTGTATCCCAGTGAGAGTTATTGTTCTGGAACTGTACCCCAGTGAGAGTTATTGATTGTGGAACTGTACCCCAATGGGAGTTATTGTTGTGGAACTGTACACCAGTGAGAGTGATTGTTGTGGAACTGTATCCCAGTGAGCGTTATTGTTGTGGAACTGTGCCCCAGTGAGAGTTATTGTCGTGGAACTGTATCCCAGTGATAGTTATTGTTGTGGCACTGTACCCCAGTGAGAGTTATTGATTGTGGAACTGTACCCCAGTGAGAGTTATTGTTGTGGAACTGTACCCCAGTGGGAGTTATTGTTGTGGAACTGTACCCCAGTGGGAGTTATTGTTGTGGAACTGTACCCCAGTGAGAGTTATTGTTGTGGAACTGTATCCCAGTGAGAGTTATTGTTGTGGAACTGTACCCCAGTGAGAGATATTGTCGTGGAACTGTATCCCAGTGAGTTTTATTGTTGTGGAACTGTACCCCAGTGAGAGTTATTGATTGTGGAACTGTACCCCAGTGAGCGTTATTGTTGTGGAACTGTACCCCAGTGAAAGTTATTGATTGTGGAACTGTACCTCAGTGAGAGTTATTGATTGTGGTATTGTACCCCAGAGAGAGTTATAGATTGTGGAACTGTATCCCCGTGAGAGTTATTGTTGTGGCACTGTATCCCAGTGAGAGTTGTTGACTGTGGAACTGGACCCCAGTGAGAGTTATTGACTGTGGAACTGTACCCCAGGGAGAGTTATTGTTGTGGAACTGTATCCCACTGAGAGTTATTGATTGTGGAACTGTGTCCCCGTGAGAGTTATTGTTGTGGAACTGTATCCCAGTGAGAGTTGTTGACTGTGGAACTGTATCCCAGTGTGAGTTATTGTTCTGGAACTGTATCCCAGTGGGAGTTATTGTTGTGGAACTGTACCCCAGTGAGAGGTATTGATTGTGGAAGTGTACCCCAGTGAGAGTTATTGATTGTGGAACTGTACCCCGGTGAGAGTTATTGATTGTGGAACTGTACCCCAGTGAGAGTTATTGTTGTGGAATTGTATCCCAGTGAGAGTTATTGGTGTGGAACTATACCCCAGTGAGAGTTATTGTTGTGGAACTTTACCCCATTGAGAGTTATTGTCGTGGAACTGTATCCCAGTGAGAGTACCCCAGTGAGAGTTATTGATTGTGGAATTGTACCCCAGAGAGAGTTATAGATTGTGGAACTGTATCCCCGTGAGAGTTATTGTTGTGGCACTGTATCCCAGTGAGAGTTGTTGACTGTGGAACTGTACCCCAGTGAGAGTAATTGACTGTGGAACTGGACCCCAGTGAGAGTTATTGACTGTGGAACTGTAACCCAGTGAGAGTTATTGTTGTGGAACTGTATCCCAGTGAGAGTTGTTGGCTGTGGAACTGTACCCCAGGGAGAGTTATTGTTGTGGAACTGTATCCCACTGAGAGTTATTGATTGTGGAACTGTGTCCCCGTGAGAGTTATTGTTGTGGAACTGTATCCCAGTGAGAGTTGTTGACTGTGGAACTGTACCCCAGGGAGAGTTATTGTTGTGGAACTGTATCCCACTGAGAGTTATTGTTTTGGAACTGTACCCCAGTGAGAGCTATTGATGTGGAACTGTACCCCAGTGAGAGTTATTGATTGTGGAACTGTATCCCAGTGTGAGTTATTGTTCTGTAACTGTACCCCAGTGAGAGTTATTGATTGTGGAACTGTATCCCAGTGTGAGTTATTGTTCTGGAACTGTATCCCAGTGGGAGTTATTGTTGTGGAACTGTACCCCAGTGAGAGGTATTGATTGTGGAAGTGTACCCCAGTGAGAGTTATTGATTGTGGAACTGTACCCCGGTGAGAGTTATTGATTGTGGAACTGTACCCCAGTGAGAGTTATTGTTGTGGAATTGTATCCCAGTGAGAGTTATTGGTGTGGAACTGTACCCCAGTGAGAGTTATTGTTGTGGAACTTTACCCCATTGAGAGTTATTGTCGTGGAACTGTATCCCAGTGAGAGTACCCCAGTGAGAGTTATTGATTGTGGAACTGTACCCCAGTGAGAGTTATTGATTGTGGAACTGTACCCCAGTGAGAGTTATTTTTGTGGAACTGTATCCCAGTGAGAGTTATTGTTGTGGAACTTTACCCCAGTGAGACTTATTGTCGTGGAACTGTACCCCAGTGAGTGTTATTGTTGTGGAACTTTACCCCAGTGAGAGTTATTGTCGTGGAACTGTATCCCTGTGAGAGTTATTGTTGTGGAACTGTATCCCAGTGAGAGTTATTGTTGTGGAACTGCACCCCAGTGAAAGTTATTGATTGTGGAACTGTACCCCAGTGAGAGTTATTGATTGTGAAACTGTACCCCAGTGAGAGTTATTGTTGTGGATCTGTACCCCAGTGAGAGTTATTGTTGTGGAACTGTATCCCAGTGAGAGTTATTGTTGTGGAACTGCACCCCAGTGAAAGTTATTGATTGTGGAACTGTACCCCAGTGAGAGTTATTGATTGTGAAACTGTACCCCAGTGAGAGTTATTGTTGTGGATCTGTACCCCAGTGAGAGTTATTGTTGTGGATCTGTACCCCAGTGAGAGCTATTGTTGTGGAACTGTACCCCAGTGAGAGTTATTGATTGTGGAACTTTACCCCAGTGAGAGTTATTGATTGTGAAACTGTACCCCAGTGAGAGTTATTGTTGTGGATCTGTACCCCAGTGAGAGTTATTGATTGTGGAACTGTACCCCAGTGAGAGTTATTGATTGTGAAACTGTACCCCAGTGAGAGTTATTGTTGTGGATCTGTACCCCAGTGAGAGTTATTGATTGTGGAACTGTCCCCCAGTGAGAGTTATTGTTGTGGATCTGTACCCCAGTGAGAGTTATTGACTGTGAAACTGTACCCCAGTGAGAGTTATTGACTGTGGAACTGTACCCCAGTGAGAGCTATTGACTGTGGAACTGTACCCCAGTGAGTGTCAGTGACTGTGGAACTGAATCCCAGTGAGAGCTATTGTTGTGGAACTGTACCCCAGTGATGGAACTGTACCCCAGTGAGAGTTATTGATTGTGGAACTGTATCCTAGTGAGAGTTATTGATTGTCTATAGGCGACATTGCGGGGTGGAATATTTCAGAATGTGCAGCTAAGGCATAAGTGTTATTCTGTCAATGAATGGCAGAGCAGACGTGAAGGGATGAAGTCTGCTCCTGCTGCTATCTCTTCTGTTCTCGTAATCTATTGCAGCCAGCATGGTCCGATTGTGTAAACTCTTATTCTTACCATGAACTGGAACTTCTGGTGTTTTAATTAGGTCCATAATGGCATTTTCCACCTTCTTGTAAGTGACCGGGAGTTTCCGGACTGCATTCCGGAAAATATCCTTGTTCCGAACTGATTCCAGAATCTTTAGCCAAGCCTCGATTATGGCATCGTATCGAGTACAGTCAATGGGAATGAGGTCCAAAACCTGCAGGGAAAAGGTTATACATATTACCTTGTTCTGTTTTTGTAATAATGTTTCAATTAAAGTTATTCAACATTTTATACAATATTACAAAAATGCAAACAAAAATCCTTAACCAAACGCAAACCTCCAAAACGACTGATCCCTCCAAGTAACAAAAGCCCACCTTACTCAGTGTCTGCTTAGCGGCAAGGTCCTGATGTCAGAAACAGCCTGGAGCAACAGGCTATTCCCATCAGAACAGAGAGACTGCTGTGCAGATAGACTACTCTAACATGCCAATGGCTCTGGCACCTTTGACTGAACAGTTGATGAATGTCACCTGTCAGCTGACAGGAGAAGCCAACACCAGGGTGCAAAAATAATAATAATCTTTATTATTGTCACAAGTAGGCTTACATTAACACTGCAATGAAGTTACTGTGAAAATCCCTTCGGCGCCATGCTCCTGCGCCTGTTCAGGTTCACCGAGGGAGAATTCAGAATGTCCAATTCACCTAACAAGCACATCTTTCGGGACTTGTGGGAGGAAACCGGAGCACCCGGAGGAAACCCACGCAGACACGGGGAGAATGTGCAGACTCCGCACAGACAGTGACCCAAACCGGGAATCGAACCTGGGTCCTTGGCGCTGTGAAGCAACTGTGCTAACCACTGAAATCTCCAACTATATGATTTTTGCCTCTGGCCTATTTCCCCCATTACGTGCACATGTGAACCAAGGCAGAGACCCTTTAAATGGTCAATGTATCGAACATGACCCCTATCCTACTTTACAGATCCAGTTTTATCTTCACCTTTAAACTGTACTCGGCCAGATCACACAGTTTATCCACTTGATCGCTGTATAATTCACACTGTGTTTTCTGCTTTAGCTTCTCCAGGCGCTGCTTCAGGTTGTCCTCCCTCTCAGTCAGTACCTCCAGAATCTTCTCCTCGATGTCCTTCTTCTTCTTCTGGACCTCGTCCTTATCGCACAGGTCTATGTGACTCCCAATAGGAAGCACAATGGAATCTGGGACTCTCATCAAAACATTGTTGATCCAAAAACCAACCTGCTCCTTAAAGGAATCCTTGTCATCTGTCCGATACCTGGGGAGAGATAGCCAGTATCACTTGAAGACAAAACGAAACAGCGAATGAGAACCAACTATGCAAGTCACCTAGCTCACTTCTTTCACAACCCGGCGCGTGTTTTTCGGCACGGAGCCGGCTCCGGCAGGGGATTTACCGACCCCGCCATTGTCAACGGGATTTCCTCGGCGCCGCGTGAACAGCCAGTAGATAGCGCGCATAATCTACTCTATCGTAGACACAGCCCTCTACTATTAATCTCCTGTCAGGGGCATTATCCCCACGGAGTAAACAAAGAAACTTTCGCACAATCTCACAGCTTAATTTTTCAGCCTATTCACAGTCAATATTCACACCCGTATCTTTGCCCAGACCCTGCCATTCAATGTGCTGGGGATTAATGATCTTCTGAGTCTGCGACCATCCTTTGATCTATACTGTCAGTCCAAACCTGAGACACTTTCTGAAAAGTTTAACTGCATTTGGATTGAAATGCAATCATCTGCTAATGGCCCTACCTGGTTGATGCACGATCAATTGCACAAAGACTAAAGTTGGGTACAACTGTGGCTTTATTATAGTCAGATGTGTGGCCTCCTGCTGCAGCTGGCGAAATGGCAGGGCACTGGAGGTCATGCATATTTATACAGTTCTCCCTGGGCGGAGCCAGCTGGCAGGAGCTACCGGCGAACCTGTAGTGCAGTTCCTACCACATCTGCTATTCCAGTGGTTCACCACATTCACCCCCTGTTAAAAATGAGTCCGGCGGGGGTGACGTGAAACTACATACAATCAGTGCAATTATGTACAGTGGTAGGAAAAAGAAAAGTCCATGTTGACGGTCCGGAGTCCGTAAAAGGTTCAGCCGGTCCGGTGCTTTGGTGCTTCGTTGGGAGCGGAGTAACGGTGGTGGCGAAGTCGGTGCTGGCAGTGGTGGAGGTGGCAGCGATGGAGGTGCTGATGCTGGCCAGTCATCGGGGAACACCGGGAGCGTGCAGAAGTCCTCTTCGTCCTCTTGTGCGGAAAAGGGGAGGGTGGTCTGGTGGGGTCAATATTGGCGGCGCGGTGAGAGGTGGGGGGGGGGGGGGGGTGTTGGGGTGGAACCTGACGGTGCCAGGTCCCTGAGTGAGACAGTATCTTGGCGGCCGTCGGGGAACTCAACGTAGGCATATTGAGGGTTGGCGTGGAGCACGTGAACCCTGTCCACCAAGGGGTCCGCCTTGTGGAGTCGGACGTGCCTACGGAGAAGGACCGGTCCTGGAGCAGCGAGCCAAGTCGGGAGCGACACCCCGGATGTGGACTTCCTGGGGAAGGTGAAAACACGTTCATGGGGTGTATTATTAGTGGCGCACAATAGTGACCGGATGGAGTGCAGAGCGTCAGGGAGGACCTCCTGCCAGCGAGAGGCTGGGAGGTTCCTGGACCGTAGGGCCAGCTGGACGGCCCTCCAAACCGTCCCATTCTCCCGTTCTACTTGCCCGTTTCCCCGGGGGTTGTAGCTGGTCGTCCTGCTGGAGGCTATACCCCAGCTGAGCAGCAACTGACGCAGCTTATCGCTCATGAATGAGGATCCCCTGTCACTGTGGATGTAGGCGTGGAAACCGAACAGAGCGAAGATGGTGCTGAGGGCCTTGATGACGGTGGCAGATGTCATATCGGGGCATGGGATGGTGAAGGGGAATCCGGAGTACTCATCGACCACACTGAGAATGTACATGTTACGGTCGGTGGAGGGGAGGGGCCATTTGAAATCCACGCTGAGGCATTCAAAGGGGTGGGAAACCTTCACCAGGCACGCACGGTCCGGCCGGTAGAAGTGCGGCTTGCACTCTGCACAGACCTGGCAGTCCCTGGTGACTGTTCTTACTTCCTCGACGGAGTAGGGCAGATTGCGAGCTTTGGCCAGATGGTACAATCGAGTGACCCCCGGGTGACAAAGGCTGTCGTGTAGGGCCTGGAGTTGGTCCACTTGTGCGCTGGCACATGTACCTCGGGAGAGGACGCCTGGGGGCTCGTTGAGTTTACCGGGGCGATACAAGATCTCGTAATTATAGGTGGAGAGCTCGATTCTCCACCGCAAGGTTTTATCATTTTTGATCTTGCCCCGCTGTGTGTTATTGAACATGAAGGCTACCAACCGTTGGTCCGTAAGGAGAGTGAATCTCTTACCGGCCAGGTAATGCCTCCAATGCCGCACAGCTTCAACGATGGCTTGGGTCTCCTTTTCGACGGATGAGTGTCGAATTTCAGAGGCATGAAGGGTGCGGGAAAAGAATGCCACGGGTCTGCCTGCCTGGTTTAGAGTGGCGGCAAGGGCGACATCTGAAGCGTCACGTTCTACTTGGAAAGGCAGTGATTCGTCCACTGCGCGCATCCCGGCCTTGGCGATGTCTGCTCTGATGCGGGCGAAAGCGTGTTGTGCCTCGGCCGCGAGGGGGAATTGGGTGGACTGGATGAGTGGGCGGGCCTTGTCCGCATAGTTTGGGACCCACTGGGCGTAGTAGGAAAAGAACCCCAGGCAGCGTTTGAGGGCCTTGGGGTAATGGGGGAGGGGAAGCTCCATTAGAGGGCACATGTGGTCGGGGTCGGACCCGAGAAGACCATTTTGGACTACATAGCCGAGAATGGCTAACCGGGTCGTGCTGAACACACACTTCTCTTTGTTATAGGTCAGGTTGAGAAGAGTGGCAGTGCGGAGGAATTTATCGAGGTAGGCATCGTGGTCCTGCTGGTCATGGGCGCAGGTGGTGACGTTATCTAAGTACGGAAAGGTGGCCCGCAAACCGTACTGGTCGACCATTCGGTCCATCTGTCTTTGGAAGACCAAGACCCCATTTGTGACACCGAAAGGGACCCTAAGGAAGTGGTAGAGGCGACCATCCGCCTCAAAGGCAGTGTATGGCTGGTCCGACTTCCGGATGGGGAGCTGGTGGGAGGCGGATTTCAGGTCAATTGTTGAGAAGACCCGGTACTGCACAATCTGATTGACCAGATCAGATATGTGTGGGAGGGGGTACGCGTTGAGCTGCGTGTACCGATTGATGGTCTGGCTGTAGTCCACGACCATCCTGTGTTTCTCCCCAGTTTTAACCACTACCACTTGGGCTCTCCAGGGGCTGTTGCTGGCCTCGATAATACCCTCCTTAAGCAGCCGCTGGACTTCGGACCTGATGAAGGTCTTGTCCTGGGTGCTGTACCGTCTGCTCCTAGTGGCAACGGGCTTGCAATCCGCAGTTAGGTTTGCAAAAAGGGAGGGGGGATCGACCTTGAGGGTCGTGAGGCCGCAAACGGTAAGGCGCCCATGGTGCTCACATTGCGGGGTCGGGACAAGATGGCGGCGCCCATGGTGCTCACATTGCGGGGTCGGGACAAGATGGCGGCGCCCATGGCCGAAGGGGGACAAGATGGCAGTGCCCATTGGTCGATCACGGACCCGGGAGGAGAAGATGGTGGCTCCCATTGTGGGTCTGGCATGGGGGAGGGGGCGATAGCGGGCGCGATCGCAGTGACTGCGCGGGACTGGCACACAGCCGCGAAGTGGCCCTTTTTACTGCAGGCTTTACAAACGGCCCGCCGAATTTGAGGGTGAGGCTCTGGAGGTTGCACTGTAAGTCCAGGCCCAACAGGAGTGCAGCGCAGAGATTAGGAAGGACATAGGGGCGGAAGTTACTAAATTCTACGCCCTGGACCGTGAGGGTGACTGTACAAAAGCCTCGGATCGGGACGGAGTGGGATCCGGAGGCTAGGGAGATCCTTTGATTGGCAGGGTGGACCGCGAGGGAGCAGCGCCTTACCGTATCTGGGTGAACGAAGCTTTCGGTGCTCCCGGAGTCCAGCAGGCACGAGGTCGCGTGGCCGTTGATTTTAACCGTCGTCGACGTGGTGTCCAGGTTGTGCGGGCAAGGTTGGTCCAGCGTCATTGAAGTGAGCTGCGGGTAGCCATCGGATGCTTCGGGTGGCGAGTGTGCGCGGTTCCGATATCGGGATGTCCGGGGACCCTGTGGGGAACAAGATGGCGGCGCCCATGGTGCGCACATTGCGGGGTCGGGACAAGATGGCGGCGCCCATGGTGCTCACATTGCGGGGTCGGGACAAGATGGCGGCGCCCATGGCCGAAGGGGGACAAGATGGCGGCGCCCATGGTGCGCACATTGCGGGGTTGGGACAAGATGGCAGTGCCCATTGGTCGATCACGGACCCGGGAGGAGAAGATGGTGGCTCCCATTGTGGGTCTGGCATGGGGAAGGGACGATAGCGGGCGCGATCGCAGCGACTGCGCGGGCCTGGCACACAGCCGCGAAGTGGCCCTTTTTACTGCAGGCTTTACAAACGGCAGTGCGGGCCGGGCAGTGTTGGCGGGGGTGCTTCTGCTGACTGCAGAAGTAGCAGCGGGGACCCCTGGGGTGCGCGGATCGGCGTGCGGCGTAGGCGTATTGCGAAGGCAGGGCCCTGGCTGAGGAGGTCGTCAGCGGGGCCCAGGAGGGGTAGGAAGGGGTAGAAGGGTGGGCAGCGCGGCGGGAGAGGTACGATTGTACGTTACGGGATGCGACCGTCATGGAGAGGGCCAAGGTTTTCGTCTCCGCCATTTCGAGCGTGGCCCCTTCCAGCAATCGTTCTCGGATGCGGTCCGACGCAATCCCCGTCACAAAGGCACCGCGCATGAGGAGATTCGAGTGTTCGGCGGCCGTGATGGCCTGACAGTCACAGTCCCGGACGAGTGGGATTAGGGCCCCGCCAGAAGTCTTCGATAGACTCACCAGGTAGTTGCGAGCGGGTGGCGAGTACATGCCTGGCGAAGAGCGTGTTCGCCTTCTGCGCGTAGTGTTCTTTGAGGAGTTCCATTGCTTTTGTGTAATTCGTGGCATCTTGGATCAACGGGAACACGCTGGAGCTCAGTCTGGAGTACTGGACGTTTATCTTCTGAGCCTCCGTTGGCGCGGGGTCCGCCGCGTTGCTGTAAGCCTCGAAACATGCTAGCCAGTGATTAAAGTCCTTCCTGGCGCCGGGCGAGTGCAGATCCAGCTGCAGGCGATCGGGCTTAATTCGGATATCCATTCTGTGGAAAATCTGACTGTAATAAATTGATGCACGATCAATTACACAAAGACTAAAGTTGGGTACAACTGTGGCTTTATTACAGTCAGATGTGTGGCCTCCTGCTGCAGCTGGTGAAATGGCAGGGCACTGGAGGTCATGCATATTTATACAGTTCTCCGTGGGCGGAGCCAGCCGGCAGGAGCTACCGGCGAACCTGTAGTGCAGTTCCTACCTTACATCTGCTATTACAGTGGTTCACCACATTCACCCCCTGTTAAAAATGAGTCCGGCGGGGGTGACGTGAAACTATATACAATCAGTGCAATTATGTACAGTGGTAGGAAAAAGAAAAGTCCATGTTGACGGTCCGGAGTCCGTAAAAGGTTCAGCCGGTCCGGTGCTTTGGTGCTTCGTTGGGAGCGGAGTAATGGTGGTGGCGAAGTCGGTGCTGGCAGTCGAACCTGTAGTGCAGGTCCTACCTTACATCTCCTATTACAGTGGATCACCACACTGGTTTGCTGTAGCCAGGTAACCTCTGCCCCGAGGCACTGACTGAAAGCAGCCATGTTACATTCAGTTCCAATGAATACAGAGTTACAAGAAGCACTGGAATCACTGAGCCCACAACATGGTGTCAGAAGTGAAGCTGAGATTGAGTTTGAAGAGCTGTAGCACAGCCACTAAAAGAGGAACATAGGAATGTTCATGGCTGTTGAAAACTACCAGAACAAAAGCTGCTGAAAAGGAGAAGCAAATAAAAGAAAGGTTGCAGTTGGAGGGTGCGACACAATGGCTGTGAAATTTCCTCTCCTGGCACTTGTCAAAATGGAAGGCAGTTTGTCCACTAACACAGCAAAACCTTTTTATTCATTCATTTATGGGATGTGGGTGTCGCTGGTTAGGCCAGCATTTATTGCCCATCCCTAGTTGCCTTTCAGAAGGTGGTGGTGAGTTGCCTTCTTGAGCTGCTGCAGTCCCTGAGGTGTAGGTACACCCACTGTGCTGTTAGGGAGGGAGTTCCAGGATGTTGTCCCAGTGACAGTGAAGGAACGTCGATATATTTCCAAGTCAAGATGGTAAGTGACTTGGAGGGGAATCTCCAGGTGGTGGGGTTCCCAGGTATCTGCTGCTCTTGTCCTCCTAGATGGTGGTGGTCGTGGGTTTGGAAGCTGCTGCCTAAGGAACTTTGGTAAGTTACTGCAGCGCATCTGGTAAATGCCGCTGTTCATCAGTGGTGGAGGGAGTGAATTGTCATGATATTCAAACACACACATCATGATAGACACACCAACAGACAAATCAGAACACACAACACCACAACCAATGACAGAAAGATATAAAAGCACAGACACGACCCCCGGTGGTCAGTATTAGCTGCAGAGGAGAATCAGGACACATCTGTTACCAAACACACTCAGGGAGACAGCACGTGCAGAGTATCCAGAACGAACTGTATTATAAGAGTTATAATAAAATAGAGTTGTACCACATACAACTGTGTTGGCTCATCTGTGCACCAGAGCACCCAACACCACATGGTACAGGAGTGGATCGATACCTGCCGGCATACCTCAGTGTACACAGACAACCAGCAGTGCCCAGGCAAAATGATAGAGCTCCCGGTTCCGCAGGCGCTCCAGTGCTACGGCGATCTCCGCGAAAACTGGCGGCGATTCCGGCAAATGTTCGAATTGTTCCTGGTGGCAGCTGAACTCCAAGACCTGGATGATAGCGAAAAAATTGAATTTCTCCTCACCATCGCCGGTGCAAGGGCAAGAGAAATATTCACAAGGTTCAGGTTCTTCAGGAGGCAGCAAAGGTACGATTACCAGGCAGTCCTGGACAAATTCTCCAAGTACTGTGAAGAAAACGCAATCCAATCGGCAAATAAAGGTAAGAAAAGCTGCAGTACTCACCTCGTGGCTGGGATCCCGGAGCCCGAATTCCCAGAAGCCAAAATCCCGGGCCTGAGAGAAGGCTGGGTCGAGGTCGGCGGCCATCTTGCTAAAGGTATAACGCTAGCACAGTTGCGCGAGCAGTGCGCAGAACCGGAAGTATCGTTTGCGCATGCGCGAAATGCTGCGCATGCGCAGTCAAGAAAACGGCCATCGGTAAAGGAACAGCGATCTGAGCATGCGCAGTCGCTTCCTACGTGCTACATACCGAGCGTCAGGATGTCAGAGGCCCCAGACTGCACCAATTTAAAAGGGAAATGTCCCAAATCCAATTTAAAAGGGAAACGTCCCAAATCAAAAAAACAAAAATCTGTTAAAGCTGTAAAACAACCTTCCCTCACCTGGAATGACAGCACAGTGCCGCAAATTGACCCAGGAGATGAATTTAACCTCCGAAGAACCCTCCGACAAGCAGTTACCTACGCACAAGCCGATGATTCCGACCTTGAATACTTCAATGACGATCTTTACAGTGTTTCCGGACCTCGCGAGCCCAATGATAGCTCCGTGGTCCTATATGACTATGACTCGGACGAACCTTTCGTGTTGCACATTGGCGGCCCCCACATTGAATCCGACGCAGATGCGGATTCATTTTTCGGATTTGAGGATCTTCAATCCAGCAGATATGACGTTCCAACTTATCAGTACCGGATGATGCTGCAGCCTGACATTAACAGACAGGGAGCGGTGCAAGCACACGGAGAGTGCCCTGCTGCCACACAGAGCGTGGTCCACGTCCCGCTCAACGTTCCCGACTCTATGAAAGAAGACATGCAAGACTCCAGAGTGCAGTCCTCGCATGAACCAGAAGTGACTCCAGTGTCACAAGCTTCCACAGCAAGCTCGTGGACAGACTCCACAATTGCAGAAATGCAAGACTCCAGAGCGCAGTCCTTGCACGGACAAGAAGTGACTCCAGTGTCACAAGCCTCCACAGAGAGCTCGTGGACAGCCTCCACGATAGAGGCAACGCAAGACTCCAGAGCGCAGTCCTTGCACGAACAAGAAGTGACTCCAGTGTCACAAGCCTCCACAGAGAGCTCGTGGACAGCCTCCACGATAGAAGCAACGCAAGACTCCAGAGCGCAGTCCTTGCACGAACAAGAAGTGACTCCAGTGTCACAAGCCTCCACAGAGAGCTCGTGGACAGCCTCCACGATAGAAGCAACGCAAGACTCCAGAGCGCAGTCCTTGCACGAACAAGAAGTGACTCCAGTGTCACAAGCCTCCACAGAGAGCTCGTGGACGGACTCCACGATGGAAGGAACGCAAGACTCCAGAGCGCAGTCCTTGCAGGAACAAGACCATGAGGGTCTAGCAACCTCTCCTGACCAACCAGCGGCAGACGATGCAAGTCTGCCATGCTCACGTGAACAGCAAGAAGGCTATAACAGCCTACCATGCTCCACTACACAGCAGCATGAACATGACGGTCTCTCATGCTACAATGAAGGGCACAGCGCTGAAGACTGTTCAAGCCCAACTGAAGACAAGCCAAAGGAATCGCCTCGTCCAAGCCCGAAGAAAAAAGGTTTATGCGCTGACCTTCAGGATCATTATAGCTGAACAGAGATTAATAATGCTGCACGGCCACAGAAGGATGCTGAGGATTTGCTAACGAAATTAATTGAATGTTTAACTTGCAAGGAGCAGACTGAGAATTGCCAGTGTTTTAGTACGGATCAAAAAAATGGACAAGACATTGATCCTCAGGTAATGGAAATAACACAACCTGAATCATATCTACAGCAGGGACAAATGTCTCCCTTCAACACAACACCGCAAAATCCCAACTTCGGAGACCAGCAGTTAGTCAGTAATGACTCTTCAAACCTTGAGGGGAACATTAATTGCATTGAACCTATACACGCTCCACTGATTATTGAGCAGAACATTGGAGCAAGAATCCTGAGGACACCGACATCGAGTAGCCAGATAACAAATTTAAAACCCACAGCAGTTTCAAGTGAACCAAGTGTGCTTTCCACTAATGGTGAAGATGCAGATAAGGTCGACCCGATTATCCATTGTACCACACTAACCCCAGTGATTAAGCAGTTATGTATGGGGAGTATAATGTGGGCAATTGAGAACAGTAAAAGAGAGACTGTGACCATGCCAGTCCCAGCAAAATCAGACCCAGAGACCATGAAGGCATGTACATTAGACAAAGATACATATGAGGCACCTGAGAAGAAAAGTGAA